>NC_051186.1:72109893-72277392 GCF_013339695.2 Rhipicephalus sanguineus | reverse complement strand
AGTACGGAGTCTCCCTGCTGCTATGCACGGTATGCTGAATGGCGGTGATGTTGCGATGGACTAACACTGCTGTAAAGACGTGCGATACGCCCCTTGGATCAATCCCTTGCGGTGTAAATGCCTTAAATCCGGGTAATTTCATGAAACCACTAGCCTCCTGTAAGGCTATTATGTCCGGCTTAATATCCATATTTTGTACGTGTAAATGCAGGTTACCCCGCTTGCGACGGAAGCCCCTGCAGTTCCACTGCCAAACCTCAATTTGTTGGCGAGGGGCCATGATGAGGCACCAGGATGTCCAATGTTGGCGCTTCGCCAACTACGGGAGGCAGTGTTGCCTCCAATAAAGTATGGCGCTGCTGAAACATGCCTATAACCTGGGTTTGGGAAGCCCGGAATTCACTGGCGAGGGTGCCAAGACGCTCCTCTATTTTGTCTAGTCTGGCTTAGATTTTGTCGACCCGAGCCTCCAACCTATCCTGTCTTTCCCCCAGTTTTCCTACTTTCTGCGCAAGGTTAGTTGCGTCCGCCTTAAGACTAGTGACCTTAAGAATCGGCTGTGGCATGTTGACCATTGCTGGTTCGGCTAACCGTTTTGCATTAACCCCCTCATCTGCCGGCAGCGGCCTCTTGACTGGCCCCCTATTCTCCACTTCCATAGCCGCACTCTTCTGTACGCGAGCAGACGCCGCTTGCGTCGCTTTCTGTAGGCCCTCTACCAGGGGCGTAGCCAGAAATTTTTTTCGGGGGGGGGGGGGGGGTTCAACCATACTTTATGTATGTTCGTGCGTGCGTTTGTATGTGTGCGTGCCTATATATTGGGCAGGGGCCCCCCTTGGCTACGCCCCTGCCCTCTACTGCTGGTGCCTGCACCCCTTGCCGTTGGCCGCTTTTAAGAGCGCGTTCCATCTCTGTAATTCTAGCTTCCATTTTTTAAATCAAATCGCCCTGCTGCTGAACCAGCGTTTCTAACTCCCTCTCTCGAGCAGGTTCATTTTGGGAGCCGGCGTTTGACAAGCTCACCTTTTTGGTCGTGTCGCGTGCGTTTCTGTCAGGACTGGAAACTCGTCCGCTCTCTTTACCACCCCCGCCTCCTGGCAATGGTGGAAAAGAACTCTACCGGTCCCTGCTTCTGCTTCTGCCTCTTTTCCACTCGATTTCCACTCCTTGGAACTCGAGTGCCGCTCATCCTTGCCAGCTTGGCTCTCACGTTTGATGCTCTGAGGCCGGCCTGTCGGTGGCTTGCGGGCAAGACGAAGCTTGCAGTTCCGGCTCCCTGTGTGATGCGCACCATGGCACACGATGCAGCCGGGCGTGCACGTCAGCGGCTCTCCTTCTGGCGGGGCAGGTTGGTCCTTCCCACAACGATGACATAGGTTAGTCGTCGGACGATAGCAAACGTCCGCTCGGTGTCCAACTCGTCTGCAGTTGTAGCAGGTCTCCACTAAATTTTTATATGGCATCCTAGCGTACAGACACTTCCAGCAAGTGATCTGCCGGGGTGCACGCTTACCCCCGAACGTCATCTGAATTACCTTCGACTTGCCCAGAGGTCGCGCATCCAGAATTTCCATGCCTTCATTTTTTCTTCAGGAAGCCCGCCCGGACTTCTTCCACTGGGCATCCATCATAAGCATTTTAAATGACTCCCCGCACGGAGCTACCCAACGGCGCCACGTACGCCGAAACCGGAAGCTCACGATCGCCCAGCTTGAGCGTATTCACAGTCGCATATGCCCCACTGCGATTCATACACGGCGTGCTCACTGTCAACGTGTTGTTCGTCCCATTAACCCGCACAAAATCCTCTTCCGCTGCAGTGTCACACTCCTCAGACGCGCTGCTGCTCTCAGTCCACAGACGAGTTCCCTCGCTGTCACCACACTCCAGTCCCAGTTCTGGGGGCCTATACACAACCTTGAAATCCGTGGCTGGTACCTTCAGAAACGCTCCTCGTTTCCTCCACACTGGCGCCTTCCCCCGCTTCGCTTGCTCCGCTCCGTGCGTCTTGCGCCCATCGCTGCCTGCCTGCGTCTCACAAGGCGTAGTCTAGGCGTTGTCGCCATATAGAGACTCCTTAAATCGGTCTTGTGCCTTCAGAACTAGGGTCCACTCTCCCGCCTCGAACTCGTCGGGCGTTATAGTCTCACCTTCAACTGCGTATTGCATCGTATTCAGCCTTGCAAGGCCCATGGCCACCAAGCATAAACCCGACGGCTAGTGTCACGGCACCGGCTCGGCCTAGAGGATAGGCCTTGCCTTGCCGCCGCGGGGTTAAGAGGGAAATCTTGAAAACCTCTCAAACGGTGGCGAACTTGCCTGCGAGTGGTGTCCGCAGGTACGGGGCAACTTCCTGAAGACGAGCCAACCAACAGCAAGTTCAAAGAAAAAATCACAGCATATCCACGGGGTGAATGATGATGAGTGGGGCGAAGCTACGGAGGGAATCATCTGTAAACCGTGAAACTCTTCCGTGAAATGCGCCCAGTACATAATATAAAGAGTGTGAAACATCGTGTATATATTAAACATCAAACTTTTATTGTACTGTTGGTTTACGTGGTCCCTTCATTATCACTTGTGATCGGTGAAATGCAAGGAAGAAGTCCGCTCCCGAGCGAAAGAGCGCCAAGAGCGACCGCATTCCCCGCTCGCCCTGTGCGAAATAAAGGCAAGGCTAGAGGGAAGACAGGACGCGCGTTCCACGACGCGAGGTCGGTAGCATGCCCAACGAAAGCCAACGGAACGCGATCGTGCAGGTGCTCCGGCTTCGCATCGCCTCATGGTTCCATTTAGCGTCCCAAAACCAAATATATTGCTCAAGGTGTGCCTTGCATTTTTCGTAGAAATAATTTCTTTATCATGTACATTAAGACGGAAAGTTGAAAGCTCACTAGAGTGTATCGCCCGCAAAGTATGTCTTTTAGTGTGATTTAACTCTCGTACGGCAGGGTCCTCGCGCCGTTGCCGGTACACCTCGCCCGTTGACGATCGGGAGAGGTGGCTACATACAACTACTACTACTACACTTTAAGAAAAACATCTGGCGTTCTTTCGTTCTGCTTTTACAAAACATCTGGCGTCTTTCGTTGGTTTATTTCATCAATCAACGGCGTTTTGAACAAAATTTTTATTGTTTAATCACGCACAGGAGAAATCTCACCAGGCACTACCTTGGAGGTAAACAATGGCTGCTAATGGGAATGAGAGACAGAAGAAGTCGGCTTTTAGCTAACACTTACACTTCTACTTCTACTAACGTTTCCTACTGGAACATGCCAATGGCTGCTAATGGGGAATGAGAGACAGAAGAATTCGGCTTTTAGATAACGCACACGCTGCGAATTTTTTATTGTTCAACAACGCACAGGAGAAATCTCCCGCCGGCACCACCTTGGAGGTCAAAGCGTAAGGCTTGTTACGGACTACTACGATGACTACGAGGGACGAACGGGTGCCGCCTTAAGGAGCTTCGCCCCTAAAAGGCGTTCGCCGAAACTCGGTCACTGGGCCGGAGACCATGCGAAGTACGTCCGCACAGCGTCTCGCTCCGGCGTCGCTTTCCCCTTTCGATTCAAAATTGCCCCTCGCGCGACACTCCCCCCTCCCTTCGCGTCCTTTAAAGCTCGTTAAAGACGGGCAGGGCGTTTCCTGTCTGTTTCGACGGCAGGTCTCCCGAGCGGAGTGATGTTATCGCACGCACCCTCTGATCGACCGAAACGGGCTGGCTCGTTTGAACTCTGCTTCGACCGCGTTTGTCGCCCCCACTCGCGCGCATTTACCTACGGTAGAACCATACTATGGTAGAACATACAATGCGCGGGGGGATCTTATCAATTTGTACTTCATACCGGAAGGACATCACGGCGACGGCAAAACCCCGTCGAAACTGTCCATATAATTGCTATCGTAATAAAATCATAACTTCTCACCAGGTGGATGCACAACATTGTACATGTATTGTTTATGCTCAAAGACACGTATGTGAGCCTGTCAATCATCAAAGTTGTTTTGTATGACGCTGTGTGTCATTTCAATAATGCCAAAAGAAGATCATTTGATATTTTGAAGCAAGTTGGCACGCGCCTGGCCTCTACACTGCAAAAGCTTGCCTCACAAGTGATCGGCAGCGCATTGTGAAAGCATCCCGTCACGGCACTGATGCTGCTAGACAGACAGACAGACAGACAGACAGACAGACAGACAGACAGACAGACAGACAGACAGACAGACAGACAGACAGACAATTTACTTTATTAAGTAGCCTGAGGAGCACCGCAGACCTCTGGACGGGCCCTTAACTGGTCCGTCCAGAGTGGTGCTCCGAGGTTCTTAGCTCGCAGCATCACTCTTCTTCAGTGAGGTGTTGAGGGCACCGTAAGGAGGAACACCGGAAGAGAATGTGATCTAAATTGCTTCGCGCGCGACAATCGGGACAGTCCGGTTCAAAAGCATCCATGTAAGAACTCAGGGTTGACAGACTAGGATAAGACCTGGTCTGCAGCATTTGAAGCGTGGCAGCCTGCGGCCTAGAAAAATACGTTGAGTTGCTGCTCGAGCAAACGCATCCAATAGTAAGGTGCAGAATCGGACTAGCTACAAATATCGACGATTTTAGCGCTCCTGATTCCCTTGTGTAAGCCCTGCACCTATTTCAAATATTATTTGTTCGTTTTCTGAGAGCTTACATTTTTGGTATTTTTCCGTACGCGAAGAATCGTAATTTTGTAGCTAATAAAAATTTTTCATGCAACTTCGCACACTTCCTTACATATTAATGGGTGTGCAATGAACCTCCATACCCAGGAATTCGGGACATCGCTTTTAGTTCAGCTTTTTTCACACTACGTGGCGTACGGACCTTCAACGTTCAAAATTCGCGCGATGACGCTTGGCGTAGTCGCGCGAATCGAGAAAACCACAATACATAAAAAAAAGCAGGACGACGATATCCGCTACAAGCAGCGAGCGCGAACCTAAATCGACGACTGATAACCGCAGCGCATGCAACGAGCGGCCGGTTGGGCTGCTCGACCGTGAATCAGCAGTTCTGTTGCGATGAAAGGAGGCTTACATGTCGCTTGGCTGCGCTTGATAGCGACGAACTCTCGAAAGAGCGTGCTGCCCTTCTTCTCATCCCCTGCCTCTCAATATATTTCGTCCGATTATATTGTTGTTGGCTCCCACGGGTTTCTTAAATGTTCTAAAGCAAGAACGTCCTTTAGCGCTGCTGTTTTTGTAGTGTGAAAAAAGCTAAATTCCAGAAAATAATACAAGCTTGTGAGGCGGTGATGACGATCGCGGGTTTCAAAATGTGTAGACAGACGCTTTCCGTCCCTAATTTCAGTTGGCCTCAATTTATTAATTCAGTATTTTGCGTTTTTACAAGACGCCTTGCCGCGTTATATTCGCTGCCCACAGACATTTTTCTTTAAAGCTCAATTACCAGCAGAGGTAAAGCAACAATACCTTTGCATGCACAATATTGTTCAATGATCTTCTTAAAAAGAATCATTTTAATAAAGTCACCTTAGTTTCAACAGCGCCCCTAACAAGCTCTCGCGGCTATGCGCCCGTGTGTCTGAGAAAAACAATAAGGCCGCCTGTGACATACAGCATGTAAAACCGTATTGCCCATGCGTAGTTGGGGTGGTTTACGAAATACCCCTCAGCTGTGGTAGGACATACATCGGCCACACTGGTCGATGTTTAAATATCCGATTAATGGAACATGAAGCCTCCCTTAACAATGCATCTGGTTTACACTTGCCTTCGCACTGCAAGTCCTGCGCATGCGCGCCCCGGTTTTGCGAAACCAGAGTGTTTGGGAAAATTCGAAACCAGGTGGCCAGAGAATTGTTGGAGGCTTTTTGCATAAATAAGAAGGGTGCCCAATGTGTTAGTGTGCCTTCCTTGAATCTATATCGCAACGAATTGCACTTTTTAGACAAGTCTTGATAACTCAAAGTAGGTTGTCATTCTGTTACCGTGATTGTCAATGTGACTCGCCCATGCGCGTGAAGCTACCTGGAATGCAATGTTCTTTCCAATAAAACAGTTGTTAGTTTGGCACCAGTCCTGTCATTTCTTGTCCTCGTTCCTTTGCGCCTCCAAATTTTTGTCGGACCATGCACCAACTAGCCCAAGGACGCAGCATTTTAGTCGATAACTAAAGACGCCGGAAAGCACCGACTTCATTATGCTCATGACATGCTACCCAGGCCGCGTTTTCCTCTCCGCTAAGTGTTGGTGAAAGAGGGATGAAACAGATTAGACTGATATCAAGTATCGTGAAACCCAACTTCTTGTTTGACTGCCTATGCTGATCTGCAACCCTTCAGGGTGGTCTAGTGAATAAGGTGCTCGAGTGCTGACCCGCAGGTCGCGGGATCGAATACCGGCCGCGGCGGCCATATTTTCGATGGAGACAAAAACGCTAGAGGCCCGTGTACTTAGATTTAGGTGTATGTTAAAGAACCCCAGGTGGTCGAAATTTCCGGAGCCCTCCACTACGGCGTCTCTCATAATCATATCGGGGTTTTGGGACGCTAAACCCCAACAGTTATTATTATTACGTTATGTTGCTCTGTAGAATTGCAGGAGGTCGCGGCTTGAAACCCGGTTCTTGCGCCCAGTTTTATTCTGGACAAAATAGCTTGTTTATATTTTTACATGGTAAAGTTCGTTAAAAAGTCTCTCGTGAGGACCCATTAATATTTTCATTACGAGTTGAAATCTTTTGCTTATGTGAGCAAGTGACGTGGAAGGTTCTCAAAAAGCCGTTTTATGTTTATTCTCTGTGTCGTGCCTTTGTTTACCGATAGACAACGTAGCAGCTCACGAGGCGATGTTTCTCAAACAGTGGATTACACTGAAAGTTGTTAAAGGCAAGCTGAGCAACCTTCCACGAATATCTTTCTTTTTTTAGTCAATTAGTTCACTGTTGAGCGTGAAAAAGCGCGCCGAGAGGGGACAGAAAACGAAAAGAAGCACACATACACATCGCTAGTGTGTGTGCAACTCTTACAATAGCGGGGTGTACCCACTATTATAACAGTTGCAATGCATTGAACTGCCCTGTTACCGTGCTGCCAGAAGGTAAACATTGCTGTCAACGCAGGCCTTGTCCGCCTCGGTGGAGCAGTAAACATGGTGCTCGGCTGCTAACCGGCAGGTCGCCAGTTCGATCCTGGCCGCGGCGGTCGCATTTCGATGAATGCGAAGGGCTAGGGGCCCGTGTACTGTGCGATGTTAGTGCACGTTAAAGAACACCGGATGGTCAAGATTTCCGGAGCCCTCCACTACAGCGTCTCTCATAATCATATCGTGGTTTTACGGCGATGGTCTGCAAGCGGAGTTCTTTCCCTGCATTTCCTTACGTACCGTAGGCAATGTACATACTCTGTTTTTCTTACGTGATGAGTCCTACTTTTTTTCTGTGTTGGTTCTTGGCGCTTCTAGAGTGGCCGCATTGAGCTTCTTGCAATGGGAGCTTAACTGAAGCCACGTGCTGCAGTCAATGACGCTGAAATCAGTGTGTTGCAGTGCGCGACTCACATCTCGCACAAGGTGTGACCTCCCTCTTAAAGGCATGGCCTACTTTTTGATTCTTTTCATACTTAGTAGACATGATATTCGCCTGCTAAGTGACGAACCGAATTTGTCAGAAATCTTACGTGATGACATTCTTCGGTTTCCTCCCATCACTCATTGCCATCGTCTCAATCGTACAGTAATGCCAATAAACACTAGAGGGTGCTAAGTAATATCAATAATTGAGAGGGCAGTGTTGTATGTCTTGTGATTTTCAAAGCTCCTAGTGACCCGGCGAGCTTGGAAGCGTGGGCTCGTGCCATGCCAAGGAAAGATCGAAAGCACACGCCTCGTGACTACGTTTGCGAGAAGTACTTCTCGTAGACTAAGGCCTATCATTTGTATAAAAAAAAACGCACTGGGCCCCTTATGCATTAGACTAAGACGACTCGATGGTGAAAGTTTTCTTCTTGTCGTCATTCGATGTGTCTGTTCTGCCCCACCTTCGTGCATAAGCTTTCTGCACCTAACGTGGTTTTGCACTGCCTCCGTGATTGGCCAACCGATCACAGAGGCAGTGCAATGCGATAATGTCATGTGATGAAGTCACGTTATGTGACGTCATCATGCCGTCATAATTACGTGTTTTTGAGAGTGTGTGACGTCATAATAACGTCCCATCGTGATGTCATCACGTGATGATTTTTCGTTGACACCGCCAGCGCCGTGGAAGCAATTGGCTGATAAAGTGTGGCGCTGCTGAGTAGCGAGGTCGCGTGTTCTATTCCCTGCCACGGCGGTCGTATTCCGGTGGGGACGAAATGCAGGAACACATGCTTACTTAGGTCTGTTAGATGCACGTTCTAGACCCCCGGGTGTTTAAACCTATCACAGAATCTCCCACTGCGGCTTGGTGATAATGACAACGGGGTTATGGCACGTAAAGACCCTTAAATTATTATTGTTTACGTAGGCCGTTTGGGGGCAACAAAAATAATGCATTAAAAACAACCTCGTACACACGCGTCATCATTAATGCGGGAGTGTCACGCACAGAGTTCTACCTAAATTTATATTCTGCATGTTCCATCACAAGCATCTGCTTATCAATAATTCGGAAGTATCCATGTGAATGCGCACATGGATACTTCGGAATTACGCATGCTCTTGCCGCAGGATAAAAAAAACGAGATATAAAGGTAGAAGGCTATGATATTCGCTAGGCTATCTTCTGGGGCTGCTGTCGCATTCGAAAAGCTACAGCGCAGTGTGTCCGTATTTTGGCGGTGTCTTTATTTTGGCGGTGTACAAGTAAAGAAATGGCTCCTCCTGGTCTCTGTATATATATTTTTTGCAGTGAGATTGCAAGTTGTGATATCCACAGCCCGACTAGACGCTTAATGCGAGTGCGGTTTAAACCGATGCACCGTGGAGAAAACAATAAAACAGGTGGAATATAAATGCTTCAAGCTTTCATTTGTGGTAATTCAATTTACATAAACCAACCCAACACTCTACCAGTTTCACGCCTTAGTAATACTACTACTACTACTACTACTACTACTACTACTACTGCGAATAATAACAATAATAATAATAATAATAATAATAATAATAATAATAATAATAATAATAATAATAATAATAATAATAATAATAATTGTTATTATTGTTATTAGTAGTAGTAGTACTAGTGACGTTTATTGTCCCAAAACCACGATATGATTATGTGAAACGCCGTATTGGAGTGCTCCAGAAATATTGGCCACTTAGGGTTCTTTAACGTGCACCTAAATCTAAGATTTCTTCCAGTATTTTTATATACGGTTCGTCGACGCCCTGATTCCGTTGTGCCTGAATGACTGCTGCCATCTCGACCGAATCAAATACCTTCTCGTAATCTCTGACGGCTATATATAGGGGTTGGTCATATTCTACGCATTTTTCTATCACTTGATTGATCGTGTGAATGTGTTTATTGTCGAGTAGCCTGTACGGAATCTTGCTATATTTTTAAATCGCTTGTAGAAAATGGACAGTAAGCAGATCGGCATGTAATATTTCAAGCCCTTGACGTCGTCTTTGTTATGAATTAAGGTGATTTTAAAATTATTCCAAGATTCTCGTACCTTCATCGTCAAGAGACAGTTTCTATACATGGTGGCCAGTTTTTCTAAAACAATATGTCCACCGTCTTTCAAGAGATCCGATGTTACCTGATCCTAACCAGCGGCAATTGCCTCTTTGCGTTCCCTCTAAGGATTTCTTTACTTCCCATGTCGTTACTGGTGGGTTGTCCGACTCCTCTGGCCTACCAATATACTTCTTACGTTATCGTTCCCGTTGTCCTGGCTACTGTGCAGATATTTGTAAAGCTCCTCAGCTATTTTAACTTTCCTATCCATATTGACAGTGAGTTTGCCTTCCTCATCCCTTAGTGCATAGGTCCGGTTTTTGCCTGTGCGCAGTTTCCTCTTGACCCCTTTGAGGCTTCGTCCGTTATAGACATGACCATTAAAAGGATGGGACGAAGTCAGTCACGTGTGAGTCACGTTTGAGACCCCAGCCCTGCAGCAAAAATTAAATAAAACGATACAACGTGGCTTCCTAGATGAAGTCCAGGAGCGGTCTATACAATTCGCGCATCCACTTGGAATCAACGTCTATCGGCACTGTCGACGAGCGCAAGGTAAGGTTGTGATATTTACAGAGTACTCGAGAGACTGATTAGACCGCGTGAGCGTCGCTCGCACCGCATATACATGTATATAACAAATGATAAGATTCTAGCGTCCTTCGTTGATACTAACTGCAGTTGTTGCATATTAGAAACGCTGGTTGTACTTTCACGTGTTTGCTCGCAGGTGAATGCATGCCGTAGATATGTGTAGTCGTGCGCAAGATGAGTCTCTAACACTGAAATTATCTTTGAAATACGCCATAACGGTCAAACGCAGTGAGCAAGCGCAAAAGTGTTCATGACACCAAATGCTGAGGCGGAAAATTCTATGGCATTTCAATACGACACATTCGCATTAGTACCTTCCAAGTATTCATACACTAAACATGAATTAGGTGTTCCGCTCACATTATTGACAAACGAACGTCGTGACGGCATCGGCACGCGATAACGCACGTATCGATTAACTGCTACGTCCGATATACATACGCTCGGCAATACCTACACTGACTGTGTTATTCCTTTCACATTTCATGCGTAGATATGCAGGCAGATGCGTTTGGATAAGTGTAGTCTTTTACGATGTAAGAATATTCAACAAGCTGCGACGTGTACGTTCCTTTCGGTTCGTGCTCCCACGGCACCAACGAGCCGCGGGCGACCGAACGGCCGGCTCGCTCGATGTACAAACTTTTGCCATAGTGCGCCACGCTCCCGCGGGGCTTTCTGGGATTGCTTGAAAAGATTCATTAGCAAGAATCTCGCAATGCATTCACCCTCTCTCTTTAGACTATCATCTGATGCTTTGCAATCATATGCCTCAATTTATTTTTATCATATATCTGCACTTAATTATTACTTTCCTAAAACTATCAGTAGATTTAATTACTCCTTTAAATTGCAGAAGGGTGCCTGGAAGGGTCAGTTTTGGTACATGTTACTGCGTTTCAAACAGCGCACAAACGGGGCGAAGGCTTAGGAACAAACAAAAGAAGCGCTGTTCCTTTGTTCGTTAGCCTTCCTGCCGTTTTCGCGCGGTTTTGAGTGCAGTAACATGTAGCAACTGGCCCTTGAAGACACCCTTCTGCAATTTGTTTCTCTTACATCAGGCTCTTTTGCACCCAGTGTTTTGCATAACTCATCAATGTGCGAGCGCTTGTGTTGTTTTTTCCTTAGCCTTCGTCCAATTTACGCGCCGTTTTCAACGCAGTACTCCTTTAAATCGTCATCTCTCGTAAACGTTTCTCTTGACACTTGTCGGTGATAGATGGTATCTATATCCAAACGAATAATTATACTTGATTACGAATTATATTTATGACTGCTAATAATGAATGATATTCTACTACTTCCCACCATTGATACTGCAACTGTATAGATTGAGATCTATAGCTGCATAGATTAGATACTATCTATTTTACTGATGTCCTACACTGACAGCTTTCGCCCCTAAATTGAACATATGTTGAATTCATTGTCACCACTCATTAGTAATGCACTGTGTACCAAGGTGCGAATGTAGATCAACATTATAGCAAGATACTCTTACCGCGAATTCTGCTTAGCTGACCTAATTTTAAAAAAATTGCGCATCTTGCACTGAGTCGCGCAAACCTGGGCTATATATAGAGCAGAGCTGGTCGGCACTTGGCTGGTCTTTGCTTGACTAGACACACGTGCATTCACACACCGATGCACGAAGGGTTCACGGGGTCACATTGGTAATCACGAGTATAGACTAGGCATTGATCGGGTTCGATTGCGTATCGCTCGGCAGTCACAACACCAAATAGGTTAATTAGATTAATCAGAATAATTGTAATAATTAGCGTAATAGGTCTAATTTGCACATTTGGAACTTGGTCTAGCTTAACTTGCACCCCCAGTCAAGCTAGCATAATTATATCTTAATTAGCCTAATTACGCTAATGAGCTTAATTAGTATAATCTACATACTCGAGCCTTCATCTCGACGAGCTTTCACCACAAGTCAATCTAGACCTAATGAGTTAATTAACGTAATTAATACTAATTAGAGTCATTCATAATTAATATATCGGTATCGCTCGGCATCTCTTCCCGAGCTCGGCATGACTACGCAGACTAGGATCTCAACTCGGCTTAATTAGAGCTAATTAGCCTTCTGGCTGTATTATGCTTGGCTAATTAGTTTTCAACGTGCTCAACTAACCCTAATTACAATTGACTATGATTAACACGGCTTAACTAGGCACAGCTATGCTGAGTGCGCCGGCATAATGATTATTGTGATTTGTCTACATCGCTAGTAGTACAAAGCCTGAGCATAACTCTGCTGTAAAAAAACATTATTATTAATTTCACTGCAGAGCCCCTAAATGCCAATTAGCAAACATTCCAAATGTATTCAGCCTCTTCCTATATGCTTTCATTTGATGCGTTACTATGTTGTAGACCTATTAATTTAATGACCATATACCCGCACTTGGCAACTGCCTACAACGATCACCAATAAACTATAATCGTCATCTTTGGCATATCTTTTATTTGATACCTTTAATTGCTAGGTTACATAGATTTTCCCCAAATAATCCCTGATTACTAATTATCGATAACTATCACTAAAGATAATTGCATGTTACTATCTATCTCGGATGGTAATTTCATACAATGAATACCCTATATATATCATGTACATATCCTTCTATACTGAAAGATTTCTATTATAACCTTAAAATTGGTGAATTTATTACAAGTGATTACTTATATGGTCACGGTGCAAATGTGCATAATGTTGCCGAGTAAATCTCACTCGGTGTGAATTCTTGGGGGCCCTTGTCAACTCTTAATTTTCCATAGTAATTAAGCTAAAAGACCCCTAATCACTAATTAGCAACCTAAGATTCTTATATATTTGATCCTCTTCGTCTCCACTTCCATGTGATACATTACAACGCAATCCTCCGATTAGTTGATTCTTATTTACCCCTTTTCTATTTACCTCAAAGTGTAAGTATTAATAATGACAGAGTACAATTACCATATCTCTTATACCTTTGATTACTAATTAGCTATAACAGTATCTACTGCTAGTTACTTGCATGCTACAGCCATCTAATATTAATGGCGTGCATTGCAATACTATATCTAAATATATATATAATATACATGTCCTTCTATACTAACCGCTTTCACCAATAAGTTTTAAGTAAATTGTTAAATTCATTAGTACCCTTGATTACTTCCACCCAGTGGAGCGAAATTAGTATCCGTATCAATATATCTTGTCAATTCTTACTAACATTGAATTACGAGGAGCTATTCTCATTTTTGACCATCTGCTCTAACCTAAGACTTCTCATTGCTAATTAAGAACTTAAGACCTCCACAGTATTCATACCCTCCATATCTTTAGCAGCTTCAAGAAAAACAAGCTTATGTAAAAACACTGACGTTTTCACCTGTTTTAGGGCAACCGTAAGCACTATGAAGCGTATGCACCCCTTTAAGGTGGTTTCGCTGCAATGCACCTTAGACAAAAGTTCCCGTCGAACCTCAGAAACTTCGCCAACATCCGCCAAACTTCACAGGTACGAATATTGAATCATCGAGATTGGGTCCCTTCAGTGATTTAAGCAGGTGCGGGTGCATTGTTTTTATATAAATTTTTAAATTATCACCTATGGAGTTTCACGTAGCACATAAAAGTGGCTCTCGAACCCAGGTGTTAATGGAAATAAAGCAAAACTTCTCGCACTGTGGCATAATGACTCCCGTATTATATGGACGAAGTGATTTAAGCGTATATTGATGCGTTACACTACAATAAAGGTTTAAAGGTCGTTTCCCATTGAGTGACGCTGCCACTTAGCAGCCAACACAACAGATGGCGCTAGTTGTCAATGTCCCGAATTCCTGGACATGAATAAGCAAAATCGTGCCGCAAGGTTTATTGTGGCTGCCTGTTATATGAAGGTGTGCCTAGTGTCAGCGCATATTTTTAGGTTATTTAAGTACTATATTTTGAATATGCATTTGATATCATTTGCTTTGATTCAATGCGCTGGCCAAAGATTCTTTTACGTCCCTACAAAAAATTAGGTTTTTTGCTGAGTGGAATTTGAGTAAGGAATGTTCGCGTAAGGCCTATCTTTAATGAAATTTTTCATTATAAAAAACATAACAAAAAGTAGCACTTGCATTATAAAGCTCACATATGCCTATAAAGGTGTGCTTTATAATGTAGACTTATAATCACTTGTGCTTATCAGTTTTGTTTTCATTTTTCCAACACTTGGCCCCATACCTTAAATCATAAAATTCTTGGCAAGCTTGAAAGCCATGGGATCCGAAAACGAGCTGCTGAATGCATGAAATCCTATTTGTCGCGGCGACATCAGTACGTAAAGTTCATGGGCACTGATCAGACACGCTAGGTCGTACGTCCGAAGCGCCGCAGATAACAATCCTTGGGCCTTTCGTGCTTAATATATATATATATATATATATATATATATATATATATATATATATATATATATATATATATATATATATATATAAAATGTCCCCGTTAATATTCATGATAACTATTTTTATGTAATACACGCCGATGCGACCAGGCATTGTTCAGCGGTGAAAATCTTGACGAATTTAAAAGACAAGCACCATAAATCATTGTCACACTGAAGCGTTGGACGAAACAAATGCACTAGAAATTAATGCAGCTAAACCTAAAGCATTCATTTTCAGCCCTAAGGCTAAAACTGTATTATGCTGCGAATGCTTGACTTACAGCTCCAAAAATATAGAAATTCTGCCAGCATTTAAAACCCTTCATTTTTGGTTCACAGAAAAGTTGTTGCGCTCGTCTTCGTGTACCTTTTGTCTTTGCCCTGATTTCGCTCTGACATGAGAAAGCATTAGTTTGTTTATTTACTATTCTTGTGGCGCGCGCGCCTGTTGTGGGTGATGAGGATTCTTTGGAGCACCACCAGCTAGAGGGCAGTCAATGCAGGCTTCGGTTGAAAACCAAGTACTGATAGTATACAAGCCAGTTATAAGATCAGTACATTTGCGACTCACAGAAATACCGAATCACGAATGTAATGCTGCAATAACTGTCATCCGTACTATCTGTATTTGATTTTTACAAAATACAAGGCATTCATAGGGTTCAGATATATACATGCAGGAGTGTGTCGATTGTGGCTCGGACAGCTGCCTTCAAAGCATCGGGAGAGGGGGGGATGCCGCAGCAACGGTAACACGTTTTTTTCCTCTGTGATGCAACTGTTTCTTGCAACTCTTCAGAGAGGGCGCCATTGGTTCCACTTGAATGCTTCCAAATGCTTCAGTACACATTAATGAAGGAAGGAAGGAAATTTTGAGGGCTCGTTTCTTCTTCTAAACATCAGTACACATTGGTTTTTCAACTGCTTCCTGGGGTGCACTAGCGGCTTCTGCACGAAAACAAATGGACAAAGAATTTAGAAGCTTCCCTGTATAAATGTCTGTAGATCCCCTGGGATCTAGAGCTTCGATTCGCTGTAGATGCCTAGGGGATGTAATATTGAATTTACGTGAAGTACATCTCATTTGCCGTAAGGTTTTTCCATTTTATGTGAAACGAACTGAGTGGCGGGCGAGTGTCAATGGATCAAGTATCATTTATTATATCGTGCTGCCGTAAGAAGCAATGGACATAAGGAGCAGTAAGCGCGGGAATAAAGGGGCCGAAATTTTACGAAAAGAAATTTAGGGTATAGAAGAGGGTATTACAAGGATTATTCCCCAAGGCCCCCAAGGCCAGCCGCAAGGCCTACTACTTCGCTATCTTCGGTGCCCGCCGCCCAACGTCGCAAGACTGCCAGCCGCAGACTGTGAGCGCGCGTGACTGACGGCGCGGTCGATAGTCTAATAGGATATGCTTGTGTTCGTCTTATAGATGTATAGTCCCACCTCCTCTGTTGTGTCGCATTAAAGTGTCCCTCTGAGTCTCTTGGAGCGTCTGTCGTTCGTCTGGCTAACCTGTGCCCATATTCACGTCCCCACAATTTTGACGAGCCTACCAGTATAGGCTTTACCATCTTGCCGAGAGCCAGGCGGCCGAGACGAACCAATGCATATAGAGAGGTTGCACGCGATAGGAAGGCACATGGGTCGAACGGGATCCGCACTACAGGAATGGGCTGATGCGGAGCGCGTTTGTGAAAGGGACCTTCGCGCAAGTTCGCGACGACCAGCGAGAGAGGATAGAACTGGAGGAATGGCGGCTACAAGCCGAAGAGAGCATTTTGCATCTGAAGTCATGTTGCAAGAGCAGGCTAATAGTTTGAACGCGCGAGAGAGTGGGCGACCGGTGAGCGGCGACCAGCTGTAATGGGGCGACCAGCCCGCACAAGCCATTGCCACCGTTCAACCAGATGCGAGATGGCCACGACGTATATGTGCAGCGCTTTGAGCGCGTCGCGGTGTCCTAGGAGTGGCCTTCTAGCAAATGGGCCTTGTCGCTCAGCTTGTGTCTGACTGGAGAGGCTTTATCCGCGATTAGTCGACTTGACTCTGCTTCCGCCTCTGACTATGATCAGCTGAAGGCAGCTCTGCTGTTACGATTCCTGTACACCGCTGACGGATACCGCGAGAAATTTCGTAATGCGAGACAAGAGGACAAGGAGACGGCTCTCCAGTACGCTTCTCGCATAGAGGCCCATTTTGACCGTTGGGTTGCGATTGCAAATGTCGAGAAAACGTATGACGTTCTTCGTGACGCAATCATTGCAGAGTAGTTCATGAAGGGGTGCTCCCCCACACTGCGGGTATTTCTCAAGGAGCGGAAATGCATGAAGTTGAACCCTTTAACACAGAACGCTGATTGCTTTCTAGAAGCCGCAGATCTGTTCAATTTGGGCAAGGACAAGGTATGTAAGGGGAGCTCAGCCAATGCGCGTAAAACAGAGACCGCGAAGCGGTACTTCAGAAGTCAAAGTCGGCGTTTCTTGTGCAAGAAGTCAGGGACCGTGCTTCTGATTGTTGGTCACGGACGAGATATAACCAGTCAGCAACAGGCTAGTCGTGTGGCAAGAATGGTTCGTCTGGGGAGGCAACTCTAGCCCAGGAAAAGTGGCTAGCGTCATTCATGTTGTCGACCAAAGTAGGCGACGCTGCTGTACCGGAGAAATCGGAGAAAGGGTACCGTCGTACATCAGAACGGAGAAACAATTCCAGTCGTGAATATCACGTTGACACCTACCCCAACTGTGGCTGACGTTGGAAGTCGACCTGTGGCGAAAGGATTGCTGGAGGGCAAAGTTGTAACTGTACTTGGAGATACGGGCTGCAACACGGTAGTAGTAAGAGAAAGACTCGTCCCGGAATAAATGTTTACTTGTACTTGATGTGACCGAGGAGGGGTTGAGGCTGCCACCCAGGTTCCGGCGAGGAAGGACTCTTGCGACGCTTCACACGTACAAGAAAACCTTTTTAATTACAAATTTACAGGAGATTTAAGAACCGAGGCGTAGAGACGCGCCTTTACATCATAAGGGCCCAGAGCGAGACGAGAGAGCGAGCGAAGGCCAGTCAGTGAGTACCCCGCGCCCTCCAGACACGCTCCTCCTATCGCGGTCCGTGCACGCGCTAGACGCCGACTGCGTATCGCAGGCCCGCCGATGCGCGTTCCTCGCAGCGCACCAGATTTCCCGCGTTCCTGTGGAACGCGGACAGCATATGGCAAGTACGCCGATGAGCGTCCCTTGCAGGCCGGTTCTTTGTATTGCCGGTTATATCAACTACAAGCCCTCCTTTCCTGCTCGACAGAACAGTGCACAACTTGCCGGAGTCAATAGCCTATATTGACACACCGTTCTTTACGGGTATCATGCGGCTAAATGCATGAAGAACCATCTGTATGATGTCATGCTAGGCAACATATAAGGTATCCGGTCTGCAGAGCAGGAAGATTCACACAATCCTCAGCAGCGTCGTTAGAGTCAGCATTATGATATCGGACTGGAGGTCGTCAGCGAACTTGCCGACTCGTCCGTTCGCATTATCGCGTACATCACGCAAGGTGATGACGGAAAGGGTTCAAGGTATCTACCACTGGCCGAAGAGACAACTTGCACGCATTGTGCAACCGAAAATAAAGACCCACTGGGTCACAGTGCTCTAGCATCAGAAAGGACACGCGCCACATCCAGTCTGCCTGTTCTTAAAGCTACTGCCACAGCCATACATAAAGCGACGCTCGAGGAGTACCAAAGAAGCAACCCATCCTTACGGTGTTCTTACGAGAGTGCTGGTAAAAAGGTAATTGTAAACAATCGTGAAACACGTTACTTTCTTTCCAATTGAATCTTATATCGGAAGCACAAGTTACTCTCGAAGAAGAAACTCGAGCAACTGGTTGTGCCGAGAAAGCTGCAAGAGACGCTGCTCAAGCTCGCCCGCAAAGGAATCCTCGCCGGTCATCAAGGAATATCCCGAACAACTGACCGCATTCTCACCGAATTTTACTGCCCGGGAGTGCTCTCGGAAACCAACCGGTCTGCGAAGTCCTTGAACATCTGTCAGCGGATTGTACGCGCGATTTAATTCGTCGCACAAGTTACTCTGGCACAAAGTTGCTCTCTTGGTAGCATGCCCGTCATTGAGACCCTGATTTCCTGCATGGGCATAGACATCATCGGCCCGTTGTCACCGACATCTTCCGAAGGCGACAGGTACATCTTAACCATGGTGGATATTGCGACGAGGTATCAGGATGCCATCGCACTGCCTTCGAGTTAAAGCAAGGTCTTGGCAGAAGGACAAATGAAAATGCTGTCCCGAGTAGGTTTACCTCGCGAAATTATAAGTGACCGTGGAACAAGCTTCATGGTGTCCGTAATGAACGAGTTGAGCCTACAACTGTCAATCAAGCAATTACCGCCAACCCCGTATAATCCGAAGGCAAACGGGTTAGTGGATCGATTCAACGGTAGGTTGAAACGAATGCTCCGCCGAATGGGCCAGAAATCCCCGAAGAATTGGAACCGCTACCTCGGGCCCCTCCTCTTCGCTTATCGAGAGGTACCATAAAAGAGTACCGGGCAGTCGTCGTGCGAATTACTCTACGGCCGGTACGTTCCCCGCCCAATGACGATATTGAAAGACCTGTGGACTAACCCGAAGTCGGATGACGTGACCAAGTCGGCCTACGAATATATTGTAAAATTGCGGGAACGGGTACAATTAACCTGCAAGATTGCATTTCAGGACCTTGCGAAGGCGCACATTCGCCAGAAGAGCTATTACGGTCGCAAGCCGAAGAAACGGGACTCATGCTTGTGTGTGACAAAGTCCTCGTGCTGTTACCCACGGATTGCAACCAACTTATACTGATATGGAAGGGCACCTTTACTGTGACAGACAAAGAGAGGACGATGCTGTGGACCTTCGTCACAGAACCACGGTCTTCCACATGAAGATGTTCAAAACGTATGAGCTGCGGAAGGCCCCCGACACGCCAACGAGGACTGCTGCTGCTGCTTTGACGTCAATGAATGAAACGGAAACTGAAGGTGCAGAGAATTTACGTCATGCCCCACTCGTGCAAACGCAGAACTGGAATGATGTGGGTGTAACCTCTAGCTGTACTAAAGACCAGCGGGAACAAGTGGAGGCGGTGTTTCAAACGTATCGAGACATATACTCCTATCTGCCAGGAAAGACCGATGTTCTTCAGTGCAGGCTAAGCTCACGACGGACATACCGATACATGTGAAGCAATATGCGATGTCATTCGTAGTTAAAGGTGCAGCGGTAAGTGAAATTCAGGACATTTTGCTTTTAGGCATCAATGAAAAGTCGACATCTGCTTATCAGGCACCGAAACATGTCGTCAAGAAAAAGGACGGCGCGATGCGCCTTTGCATTGACTCTCGCCAGCTGAATGGTGTAGTCGTACCTGATTCAGAGCCGATACCACGACCTGTCATGATGTTCGCACAACTCATTGGACGCTTGTATTTTTCGAAATTCGACTTTACCAAAAGATACTGGCAGGTGCCGATTTTGAGCGCATTTAAGAAGCTTACAGCATTCCCATGCGACTCGGGCATGTACCTGTTCCAATTCATGCCGTTGGTCTTTAAGAGTGCGCCCGCGGTATTTCTTCGACTGATAAGAGAGCTAGAGAGCTTGTTGGCGAAATCATCAACGTAGGCTACTGCTTTCTCGATGCTCCTTACTTCAAATAAAATACATTGTTTTTATTTTCTTAGGAAGCTTCATATGATCAGTTATACCGGGTGTTCAAAATTAAGCTTTCTGGTTTTCTTAAAATTAGGCGCTAAGAATCACTTGATGACCACTTGCGCAAAAGAGCGTTGCGTCTAGGGGGACAAAAAGTGAGGTGATAATTATTGCTTCCAGAGTCCCAATTAACCAAAATTTAATATTTAACTTTTTATTGGCTGCAGTAAGTCGGTATGTCTGTATCAAAAGACACGGTGGCAGTCGTACTTTTAGAGTTTCACTTGGAAGATTTTCTCCAGCATGTCTGTGCATCGAGATATCCAGCTCCGAATTTTATTGTCGTTCGCATGATTACGCATGGAGGATAGTGAGAATCAGCGCAAAGCTCCGCCCTAAAGTGACGCGGCTTCAGTCTGACAGCAGGGCGGAAGCGTGAGAAAAGATGATAACAGCTCTCCTTGACCTCTCTGCTGGCGAAATGAAAACCTAAATACCCGTGAGCCACTACCGTAACACGCAACTGCCCAGCGTGTAACGATGGCGGCAGCTGCCATGTCAAGATAGCGGCGCGCGCGGAGACGCCGGAAGCCAGTGCGCGTGCGTCATGGTGACTTGACGAGAGTACGTGGCCCTTGCCTGGTCTAAGCAAATGAAGTGCCCGCTGACAATAATAATAATAATAATAATAATAATAATAATAATAATAATAATAATAATAATAATAATAATAATAATAATAATAATAATGATGATGATAATAATATCTGGGGTTTAACGTCTCAAAACCACGATATGGTTATGAGAGACGGGCTCCGGAAATTTCGACCACCTGGGGTTCTTTAACCTGCACCTAAATCTAAGTTCAAGGGACTCGAACATTTTCGCCTCCATCGTTCTTCAATATAATTTTTACGCATCATTTACAACTTTGCCAGAGACTACCCTTCTCTGCAAAGCTCTTTGAAGATGCCGATATTCGAGGGGCTTTTCATAATTATAACTTACGCCTTGCTGATAGGTATGGACACGAAGTAAATAACAATATACCAATGCGTGCATATACTGTAGAGTTCGCCGAATACTCTTCTATGTAACGCTTACCGCTCATGAAAAAATACGAAACGAGTACACCACGAACAAACTACGGGGGCCCAGATGTTGATAATAACTTTACTCGCTGTATCAAATGTTTCAACGCGATATGGATTCGATATTCCTTGTTGGGGGTCTGCGCTTCATGCATGCTTCGTGAGCTGACATCCAGAATGTCAGATAGGAAATTTGTCTTTGATGTAGCGGCTTTTTCCCTAGTTTTTTTCGCTTTTTTTCTCAAAATTGCTTGTACTTGTCGCGTTCTTTTGGTGATCACGTGGAAGGAAATTGCATGGTCTCTTTGTGCTATGCTTATGTATCCGTCACTAAATGCTGCTAAACTGCAATCGGCTGGGAGGCATTGTCAAGCTCACAAGAGCTATTTGTTCCCGTGCCCTCTGATCCCTCAAGTGGTAAATGAATTTTTTTTTTATCGCTGAGCAACACGTGCTCGTGCTTGACGGCATTCAACGTCATCATCGTCTTAGCGGCATCGTGGGCGAACTCTGTCTCTTTTTTTCTGTTCGTGTCAAGCCCTTTCCAAAGCCAAAACCTCTAAACGCACACCAAACATCACAATGGGCCGGTGACGTTCGTATAATAAAGCAGCGTATAGTAACACATCACACCATCGTAGGCTTGCTTGTTATCTAGGTTAGAAGGGTCGATAATGGCAATGTAAGCTGTGACAAAAATAGGTCCATTGCAATAATTCTAGCCTGCCCTTTACACGGATCTAGCCTTCATTGCACAACATATGTCATAGAGCCATACAACAATGACCACAAGCATACTGACAGAAAAGAAGATCTTGAGACCTTGGCTTACGGTCTCGCATATGCGCAAGGCCACGAAAACCCTCTTCCGCTTCTTGAGCACCACCGGAATTCAGGAGCGCCTGTGAACTAACAGCGAGTTCGTGTTGTGTAGTTTCATCTCTTTCTTACTCTTCTTGTTTCTTCTCTACCCTTTCCTTTCTATTATTCCCCCTTCCCCCACTCCAAGTGTAGGGTAGCCAACCGAGCCAAAGCTTGGTTAAGCTCCCTGCCTTTCCTCTTCGTATCTCTCTATTTCTCTAAGTAATGTATAAACTGCACCAGCAAGAGTTCTGAATTTTCTATGTTGACTCTTAGTATAGTGTGCTAGAATATGGGTAGTGTGTTCAGGGAGGAGCCGTGGCTGCGGCAGTTTGTATCGACAGCCGCGAAATGGCACAACCTGAGCATTGGCTAGCTGTCCCATCGCGCATTGCTCCTGATGCACTTCCGTGCTTTGATACGTCGCGCTTAATAAGGTTGTGTGTTCAATTGCTGACACGTCAGCGACAAGCATTCTGAATTGATGTGGTCGTACATGCATTCAAAACAAAACGAACTGCAATAAAGCTGAAACAAACGGCCCGAATGAAAAAGCAGGGACTAGCATATGACAGCGAAGCAGTCATAACAGGGGAACCAAAACTCCCTGCAGTTTCTTTAAAGCTCGGTCGATGAACGAATAAAAAATGAGGAAGATCGATGTATCGAAAGAACATCTATGAACCTTGAAGGTTTTCGTTAAAATACTACTATAACGAATCGTAGCCTGCACCCTGCAACAGCTTCGACTTTCTTAGTTCCGCGTGCCACCGTTCTTGTTGATAGTTACCTCATGCAATCGTATTTACGTGGCTTAGGTGACAAAACTACCAATAGACTGCAAGGAACGACGTAGTGGAAGACTTGGGAATTATTTTTGCCTCCTTGGGTCCTTTAACGTGCACCTCAATCAATGTGCACGGGTGTTTTTGCATTACGCGCCCGCCGAAATACTGCCGCCGTGGCCGCGATTTTGCATTGTACAGTAAAAAGGAAACATCACTTGGCACCACTGCCGGATTGTAGGATGAAACTCTTTATTTACGTGAGCGCACACTGCAGTGAACGGAAACACTGATCAAATTCGTCGCCATTCCGAAGAGTTATCAGTTGATGACCACTGAACATCGACTGATTTTCGCCTGCAGCCTTTTTTTTCATTTCGCCTCTCGAGACTGGTTCATACCCTTCACGAAAAAATGAAGTCGTGTCAGCACATAAAACATTACCACTGCTGTGGTCAGGAGGTCTGCATGTTGGCTGCAGCCTAGGGTATAGTCAAAGTGCTTTTTTGCGAGTAGCAGCACATCAACAACGCTGTTGCTGCACAGCTGTTGCTTGCTGAAACATGTGTTAAATATGCCCTCTAGCTTCTTCAATGCATCAAATAAGGAGACAGACAGGTAGAGAATCCCACTTGTCTTGTAATATTGCAGGATAGCCGTACACGGGAGGGACCTAGAATAAAAGCTCACGCCTGTCTCTCCGTCGTCTTCATCGTCTTTTTAATCATTAAGCAAGTATCTTCTGTAACTCCTACTGTTACATAGAATCACCATCCCGGGGCTCTGAAGATCGTCGTCACATGCGTAGTGGTAGGCGTCGAGCCGTGAAACGTTAACGGATTCACTAGACGGAACTAATGATGATAATGGTGTACTCACGGGGTCAATCGCTTAAGTAACAGGTGTTACCTGACGTAGTACAAAGTAATGAAGCGGGTACTGAGACAGACGTTTTTCAGACACACCCAAACTGTGGTAAGGGAACCGAGAAGCACAAGTGTAGCGGGTGTGAAATGTGTATCCCAGTATGAAATGTAGTAGCGACGTCTTCGTCTTCTCTGCGAGGCTGTTGGCTGAGCACGGGAGAGCTGACGAACCCATCGTGCTCGTCAGCTCTCCCGTGCTCAGCCAACAGCCTCGCAGAGAAGACGAATAATAATAATCTCCCGTGCTCGTCAGCACGGGAGAGCTGACGAGCACGATCGGTTGGCGCGATAGCGACATGTTCTTACTCACTGGTGGATAAGATAGATAGGGAACTCATTGCGTCCAATGGTAAAATCGGCTTTGTTCAGTAAAATTGGTAAGGGGTAAAAAACAGCTGTTCAGATATAATGACTATTTAATGTTCAGTATTATAAAGCAATTCATTTCACATGTCATTTTACATAGATAACTTCTTATATGCTTTCATATAAAATATTTTCTATTCGTCGTCATCACCGTCATCATCACAACTTCCTGCCTTTTTTATCTGCACTATTGCACCGCTACAAAAGATCTCCAGATTGGCTTATCTTGTGCAAGCAGGTTTGACTTTATTCCTCCAGGCTACTTTATTTAGTAATTCCATCTAAATCGATCCTGTCGTCGGCTGCGCGTTCCATTCCTTGGTAACCTTTACTTCTAATTATCTCACCACCTGTTGTCTAAAGTAAACCTTATATGACCGACCAAGATTCAATTTCTTCAGGAATATCACCTGCTACCCCTGTTTGGTCGCAGAGCCACTGTGTAGTCCTCCAATATCTTAACGTTTAACTTGTCTCTGATTGAATGAATGGGAGTGAATTAGTCAGAGTGGATCAGAGTGAATTGTTAGGGAATAAAACAGAATGCATTAGTTTGTTTGATTTGTTATTTCAGCGGCACGTGCGCGCGCCCGTTGTAGGCGATGAGCGTTTTTTGGAGTACCACCAGCGAATGCAGGCTTCGCTTGAAAACCAAATATAGGTAGTATACAAGCCAGTTGGAAGATCAGTACATTTGCGACTCACAGAAATAACGAGTCACGAATGTAATGCTGCCATAACTGTCTTACATACTATCTGTATTTGATTTTTACAAAATGCAAGGTATTCATAGGGTTTAGACATATACATACGAGAGTGTGCCGACTTGTGGCTCAGACAGCTGCCTTCAAGGCATCGAGAGAGAGGGGGGGGGGAGTTGAGGCCGCAGCAACGGCAACACGTTTTTTCCACTCTAATGCATTTTTTTCTTGCATCACTTCAGAGAGGTCGCGAGGGGTTAAGCTTGTATGCTTACAAATGCTTCAGTACACATTAATGAACGAAGGAAATTTTCAGGGCTCGTTTCTTTTTGTGCACATTAGCGCACATTACTTTTTCAACTTCTTCCTGGAGGGCACTATCGGATTCTGCTCGCAGATGTCGCTCGCAGATGTCACAGGACTTCACAAACGGCTTGGTTTCCGGTTGCACTCCTGGCCAGTAAAATTTGGTGACAATGCGGTCAGTTGTTCGTTATATCCCTTGATGATCGGTGAGGATTCCTTCGTGGGCCAGCTTGAGCACCACCTCTCGCAGCTGTCTCGGCACAACCATTTCCTCGAGTTCCTTCCCCGAGTGTAACTTGTGCTTTCGATATAAAATTCGATGGGAAAGAAAGTGGCGCGTTTCACGATTGTTTACAATCACCTTTTTACAAGCAGTCTCATAACAACGCCGTAAGGATGGGTTATTTCTTTGGTACTCCTCGAGAGTTGCTTTGTGTATGGCTGTGGCAGTAGCTTTAAGAGCAGGGAGACTGGATGTGGCGCGTGTCTCTCCTGCTGCTGCAGCGCTGCCACCCAATGGTTTTTGACCTTGGGTTCCAAGAAGCGTGCAAGTTGTCTCTTCGGCCGCTGGTAGGTACCTTGAACCCTTTCCGTCATCACCTTGCGTGTTGTCCGCAATAATGCGCACGGGCGAGTTGGCGAGTTCGCTCACGACCCCCAGTCCGCTATCATCATGCAGACTCCCACGACGCTGCCGAGGCTTGTTTGAATCTGACTGCTGTGCAGGCCGGGCACCTTCGATGTTGCCTAGCACAACATTAACAGAGGGTTCTTCATGCATTTAGTCGCATGATACTGGTAGAGAACGGCGTGTCAATATAGACTACTGCCTCTGGCAACTAGTGCACTGTTCCATCGAGGAGGAAAGCAGGGCTCGTAGAATCCGTAAACCTTTTTCCAGGACGAGTCTTTCTCGTGCTAATACCGTGTTGCAGCCCGTATCTCGAAGTACAGTTGCAGCCTTGCCCTCGAGCAATCCTTTCACCAAAGGCAGAGTTCCGACGTCAGCCACAGTTGGGGTAGGTGTCGATGTCGTATTCACTACAATAGTTTCTCTATTCGGAAGTACGACGCACCCTTCTTACGATTTCTCCTGTACAACTGTGTCGCCTACTTCTTTGGTCGACAACATGAATCACAGCAGCCGCTTTTCCTGGGTTCGAGTTGCCTCTCCAGACGAACCATTCTTGTCACTCGACCAGCCTTTTGCTGACTAGTTATTTCTCGGCCGCGACCAATATTCAGTTGCACGGTGCCCTGACTTGTTGCACAGGAAGGACTTGTTATCACAGCTGCTTTTAAGAACTCCATTTCTTTTTGAGATACGGTGATCGATGGTGAGCTAATGCAACCTTCACTTGTGTGAATAAAAAAAGCCTCGATGATTTCTCGTTCTGTTTGATGCGCGCTTCAACACTTTCTATATATATCCGAAAAAGATGTCTTACATTTGCACGCAACGCAGTGCGCGGCCAGGTTATCAGGATGTGTTAACAATGAACATGCGTAGTTATGTTCTTTAAGCCGTGCGTTAAGACACTGGTCCATGTGGCCGATGTATTTCTTGTCACAAGAAAGTGGAATGCCGTAGACAATACCATCTGTGCAGTCCACAAACTTGTTCCTGCGTTCGACAGTACAAATATTTCCCTTCACTTCACGTTCTGGTGCGTTAACCTCTTTGCTATGTCCCTTCTACTTCAAGTCATGTATTCGCACCAACTAGCCCCCATAGCATCTTCATTTTTAAGAACAGTCTGAGGTAGAAAACTTTGTCTGTAGCTGTTCGATTTCCGTTCCGGTTGATAATCTCGTTGAATTGTTTCCTGAAATCACTCCACTACCACAAGCCGCCAGTGAAACGATTGTCAGCTTCGCTCCTGGCCTTTCAGGAGGCCCTGTAGCAGGGTCTCAATTACGCCACCTGCCGATTAGTTGGCGACGGTTTCTTGGCTCGCGTCAGCCAGTTGGCGTGCGTGACGGTGCAAGTTGTAGCGTGCGCGGGCCAACAAACCACCGTTAACTTATCGGCCTACCGCTGCAACGGAGCCGGCGAGTCGCGGCCGCAGTTCATTTCGTTCTCTCAAACCACGGTTGTGAGCAGTACGATCGCGGCGCACGAATGCGCTAGTCACGTGGCTTTTTTCTTGAATTTCGCGGGTTTCCTTTGCAGCATGGAAAAAATGGCACAAGTGAGACTTTAAGACAAATAATGCAGTCGGGGTTTCGAAAGACACTCTCGAACTTTGCAAATCCCATTCCGTGCCTAAAGTCAATACTTAGCAATTTAGGTAAATAATCCCCATTATCAAATCAAATAATTACAAACGAAAAAATGTTTGTAGTGCGCAATGTGGCTGTCAGAAATATGCAATTGATTTCACTCGCCTGCCTCTAATATTGCATTCTTTAACCATTGGCACAAATTAGCTGGGACACCCTGCATATATATATATATATATATATATATATATATATATATATATATATATATATATATAGCAGTGTAGCCGTATTCCTTGGCTTTTCGTTTGGCTTCTGGTTTCGTGGACGCACGAATGTCCAAATTAAAGTCTCTTGTCTAGGACAGCCCAAGTGGCGTTTTCTTCAGAGTCACGACCACGGGACGAACACGTGAGGAATTTCAAATAGCTCGCAGTATCTTAGATAAAACTGAAAAATATCGTTCCGGATACAACAACTGCCTTAGTATCTTGTATCGTGTCGCGATACAATTTCAAAGTACATTTTGCGATAGCACTGTCTTGTACGTTAAGATGCGCAATACATTATTCCATGTATGGGAAATGCAGATGCTTATAAACGTACTGCGAGACGTATTGCAAAACAAATACAAGACACACAAGGAGTATCTAAGATACCCATATCTTCGATACTGCCCCGCACTGGCCTTAGGACACTTGGCCACGAGTCCATACAATCACCCATGCGCAAACGTCGAGCCATTTATAAACATCCTTTAAAGTTCGTGACACGCCTGCATCTGAGCTGCTTCGACGTCGCAGAGGCTTCCTTTCTAACTGCCAGCTAGATGGCGTAAAAGTACAGTTTCGCCCAGGGGACGGCCTTATGGTGCCTATCTAAAAAGTGCGGTGCAAAGTAAAGGTATACAACGTAATTGCGATGGAGGTTGATAACTTCTTGTCGGCTGTTGGCCTTGGCACAAAGGTTGTGCTCAAGCGAGTTCAAGCGAGCATGGGCGTCAGTTTATTCGCTGCTACCTACAAAAACCTTAGAATCTGCAAGACACGCGCTTATGGATATAGAAGGGTGCCTGTAGCTGCAACAAGGGCACTCAGTTCACTTATTTAGCCCGCGCAGAGTCCGTTTCCGCCCCAGAAACACACCAATAAACCAGATATTGCCTGAGCGGCCTCACTTTCTCTGTGCTAGACTAGCACAGAGAAAGATTACTAAACCGGCTCCTCACAATTACTCGAGTTGGTACGGTAAACAGAGATGGAAAGATTATTTGAATCAATACGTTCAAACGGTCTTGCTTCTTGCGAAAACTGCAAATGAGGATGACTAACTAGATATCCAAGAAAGGATTTATCTGCTGGTTTCCATTTAGGTCGGAACATAGTTATTTTGTTTCTGAAATGATGATACATTTTTCTGGTTAAACCAACATCTTAGAAATCAAGACATGTGTTCGTTTGACGTCATAAGCGAAGAGTCATAAATACTTTTGCTGGTATAGTTAGGGCGCAGGTCCCTATATTTCTCGCAGAAATCGCGTCGTACCGAGGAGACGTTCTGAAAACAGCGTGTCGGCATATATAATATAAACGAGCAAGCATTTAAAGTATACTTAAGTAGTCGAATGACGTTGAGATAGCCGATGAGTGAGTAATTGTCTACGTCCGAAAAGAAACAAACGGACGTGAATTGTGAAATTCGCATGTGGAGAAAAAGCTCAGCATTGTCACGAGAACCGATACAGAAAACTTCATCTCTGTTTGCTTGTATTCAAGTCATTTTAGTACTCCATACCTATGAATCATTTGCCACACGCAGATAAGGGCTCTAGAATTGACGTTGCCGTTAAGCGCCATCGATCCATTGAAGACTCCTGGTGACCCAATGTGTTAAGAAAGAATGACTACGAGTTATAAAAAGCTCTTTGATCTTTTTCGATAATTTTTTCTCACCGCTACACTGACCGAAGAGCAGTGGGAGGCCAAGTTATCGGACCCAGATCTGAAGAATCAGCGAATCCTGGTTCAACGGGCACGAGAGATGGCGAAGGCCCGCGGCTACCTGGAATAAGGAGGCCGCCCACCTTGGGCGCACAGCGCGCTTGCTCAAAATAAACGTTTATTCTCTCTCTCTCTTGAAGACTACCATCTAGCCGTTTTATGTACGAGCCATTTTGTGTAAAATTCATTTTACCAGCACATATGTCATCAGGTCGCAAGAACAGCCGATTTAGGTGCTGTGGTTGGTCGCCTGCACCGCCGCTGGTGTCCGTAACCGCTATCGTGGAATATGAGAAAACAAATTGAAATTAGAAAATATGCAGGATTTAATTGTACTTTAACACGGGCCATCTGCGTGGCTTTCGCGACTTTTACCGCAGATCTTTGTTTTTTTAAGAGCGGAGCACTTTTGGGGCCCGGACTGTTCTATGCTCTCGTCGTCTCATGTAGCTTGGCGTAACGCTGCCAAAACCACGCGTAGCATAGCCATCTCTTACATATTGAGCGCGTGCTCGCGCAAAGGAGAAGTCCTCTTCCTCTTCGAGTGCCTGGATGATGACATTGTCACAGGATAATATCAAGTGCGGACTCTTTTGGGATCCGGGCTGTCGTATGCTGTGGTGGCTTGGCATAACGCAGGCAAAAGTACGTATAAAAATGGAAGAATAGTGGAAGCAAGCCCGCAATAGAAAGAACGAGAAGGGAAGAGTAAGAGTGGTGAGGAAAATAGAAATAAATTGAAATAAAGAAAGAAAAGAAGACAAAAAAGGAACGGAAAAAGAGAGAAAGAGAGGAGGAAAGAAAACGACAACCGACGAGAAACAAAGAAGGCTGCCCAGCTCCGCACTTCCTTAATGTTTTTAACCACTTGTGCAACGCTGCCTTATTTTTTACAGCGAAAGCTGTTATGAGATCATTTCAACCGCGGTTTTTGGCACCGTAGCTGTCCGCCGCCGCCGGTGTCCGTAACCACTATCGCACGAAATAAGAAAAAAATTTCCCAGATGGAACGAGGTTCGAACCTGGGCCCTCTGCGTGGGAGCCCAGTGTTCCACCCCGGCGCCATGCCGGTGCTCGAAACTGCGTTGCAAAAGACCCTGTACGGGCTTCATGTCGGGAAGGAACCACATTAACATATGTAGTGTAGTGTGGTAGAAGAGTAAAATAACAACCAGGCGTCACACAAACGCGAATTCTGTAACCGGGCGTCACACAATGCAAATTGCGCAACGAGTGGGTTGTTGAGTGCTTCCAACCCATTACAAATGCCTCTACGATAATTCTTCATCGTCATCAGCCACAGAGTCAATAAAGTGCACATATTACCTTACCGGTGTTTAGCGATTACCACGGTTCTCCGCAAAATGACGAAAAATTGCATATGCGCTGCTTCGCTACTTCACAAAAATTATGATGATTTATAGCGTAGTGGGTTCCCGGCAAGTGCACTTCTAGTGGTTGCCAATGAAGCCCATAAGGCCGCCATGATCCATTTCCTCAGCCTCTTAATAAAAGTAATTCCTTCTCTCTCTCGCTCTCTGTTTCTCCGGTTAACGTATGTTTTATAAAGCGTGGTGGGACAGTTAAATTACGACCTGACTTCACACAATATGAATTACGTAACTAGTGGGTCATTTAAAGCTTCCAACCCATTACAATGGGCTCAGCCATAATTCTTCATCGTCATCAACCACCTCAGTAATAAAGTACACATATTGCCTCACAGATGGTACCTCGCTTCTCCGCAGAATAACGAATAATGTCGTGGTGGGTGCTTCCCAACTTCCCCAAAATTATGATTTGTGGCGTAGTGGGTACGTTGCTAATGTACTTGTATTAGTAGCCGGAAGAGAGTTTATAACGGGCTCTAGAAATACCTCTCTTCCAGCTTTCGCTGTGACTGTGCTGCGCTTTCCGCGCAGGGCTGGCATTTTTTTTACTGTTTTCGACATGTAACAAACAAACACAAAAGCAAATGCTATTTACGGTACATCTGTAGTCTAACTAGCGAAGGGACACCGTTCGCTTTAATTTGAATTACACACCAGAGCATGCAGAAGTGCTGAATGGGCATGCGGCACGCCGACATGGACGTCCATCCGGCCCATCAATCCTTCAAAGAAAGCATAACCCGTTTTGTAAAGAACAAAAAAAAACGCCAGGCCTTCGTGGGACACGCAGCACAGTCATAGCAAAAGCTGGAAAACCGGCCTTTTAGAGCTCGCTGTAACATTTCTTCGGGCAACTACTACAAGTGCACTTGAAAGGTACCCACTACGCCATCAATGTATAATTTTTTCATGTAGGGAAGCACCCACGATGCCAATATTAATAATTCTGAAGCTAAGCGAGGTAGCCGCTACGTATCTCTCAGGCATTATGTGCACTTTGTTGATGCTGTGTCTGATAAAACTGAAGAATTATGCTAGCGCACTTCGTGCGCAAGCATACTAGAGACTACAAGTTCGATTAGTGACGCTCTTGAAGCTTCTACATCTCATTTGACAATTTATTTATGTGTGTTTGCGAACACAATTACAGTAAGTTAAAAACTCATTAGTCGAAATGGTGAGCTCAGTGTTTTCTGCATCGTATCGCCCAGCTTGAAAGGGTTGATCCTTGGGCAAGTTGGTGTGGATTCATTTCTAAATGTTAACAGCGCAAAGATGGTTTCGAAAAAGACGAGACAAACATAGGCAAAGAGCGCCCTTTGCCTCTGTTTGACTCGTCCCTTTCGAAACCTTCTATGAGCTGTTAACATTAAGAAATCGGTTTCACCAAATGTTTGTAGAAAATATGAAGTCAACAGTGGAAGTTTTGTACGTCATTTGTTAAGCTTTAGCATAAAATACTGTATGGAGATCAGAATGAGGAATTTTTTTCATACGTCAGCCCATGCTGCTAACATTTGGATTCCTGCGAAATAATTCAGTGACGTTTAATAACTTGAAGGTTTCGGCGAGTTGACTCTCCACCTTACAAGACAACAGCGTGAAACAATTTAGGGAAAGACGAAGCGAAGTGCACATGGAGCGCTTGTGTGTTTTCTTGCTTGCTTCGGTAAATTTTTTTGCGCTGCGCATGCGTTGTTCCTTTAATAAAGATATGGTAACAGTAGAGTCGTCCATGCATGATGAAATCACGTGACTTTGTTACGTTACGATAGTATCAAGGTGTGGTTTTGACTTGATGGCATGCTCGTGTAACGTCATTACTTCACGCGTGGCGTCATCAGATTTGTAAGGAGAGCACTGACACGTGATATTTCACTTCGTGGGCAATATAACTTTCAGCAGCGGCGCAGATAAAAAGCTCAGCTGTTCGGCAGCAGCAAAGCGACCTTGTCTGTAAGCAACGGATGAATGGTCGCTAGGCTCTGCTGTGGTGTGGCCGGTTGCCCCTTGCTGCTTAGAGTTGGACATATCTATGTCATTACCCGTCCAATCTGAAGAACGACGTGTAGTCGTTTGTGATGTAGGAGCAGACCAATAAAGTGGTGACTCTCACAAGCAGCACTGTGGAAGACGTAATAATTTTATTCTACGAGTTCTTTAATAATTATAGTTATATATAAAGCATACATGACTGCTCCATTTTGCGAGCGGGCCTCGAACACGAGTAAATAAATTATTGGGGTCAGAGACAAAATCTGATAAAACATGCAAGGCATACTCGAGCCACGTGCGGCTGTTTGTTCACCGAGACGGACAGAAAATCCTTACTTATTTAGCCTGCATGTGCCTTTGCGAGCGTGCGCAGTTACTGCTCGTTTCGTGGTATCTGGCCTCAATAATATCATTAGCGATTCTTGCAGCTGCTTGGATGTCACGTTATTTTTTTGGCGAAGACGATGAGATTGACGCAGTCAAACTTGTGATTCTGTTCTTGTGCACGCTCGACAGTGTGGCGTTTGTCTTGTGACGGTTACTTGTTTTTTTTTATGTTTCGTTTGTGTTGCTTAACCCTACTGAAAGCGTTCCGTATGCCAGTACCATAATTCCTTATGTTTCGTACGGAAACATACGGAATTATGGTACTGACTTACGGAACGTTTTCAGCAGGGAAGGTGCCTGGAGAACAATGCTGGTTCACCAATACGTACTTGGCGGCAATCGAGAGGTGGTGTCTTATAAACAACTACTGGGGACGATTTACTAGGCAACCAGTCTTTCACTTTCACAAGATGATTCTCCAGTTTTCTGCTCGGTATGCGTCAGTAACATTTCGGAAATGTTCGCGAAAGTACTTGGCTGATTCACCAATTCGGTAATTTGGCTATATTAGTAATTCCTTTTGAAGAGATCTACAGCGCAGGGCAAGCAAGGACGAAAAAAACGCACACTGATTACTTGGTCTCCCCGGACATTACACGCGCGTCATCATTAGAAGCTGTGGTGCACACACACACACACACACACACACACACACACACACACGCACGCACGCACGCACACACACACACACACACACACACACACACACACACACACACACACACACACACAGAGATATATAGAAAGAGAGAGCAGAAAGTTCACTTAGGGTTGGTACGTAATCTTTCTTACATATTTCTTCAAACTATACCATAAGCACAACGAGAAATGCGCAGAATGCAAAGAATATACTTAACAAAGCATTGAATGGACTTATTTTGATTTATGCCTTTGAACAGATGACAGCGAGAGAAGCTATGACGGACACGAACCTTAGTTTGTCCACTCACACCACGTCGACTCACTGACAGGTGAGGGGTCATCTGATGACGACTTCGAACTTGTATTAACCCGAAAGGCGAAGAGGCGCAACACCAGGCCCTCTTCATCCCCGAACGTACAAAATGAAGAAGCGCCGCGAAGGCCCGAGGTCAACACCATCATCTTCATTCCTGCTCTCCCCAACGGCAACATGAAGCGCCTGAACAGGCAATCTGTTTCGGCTCTGCTCGAGGGACTGGCGCCAGATGAAATCATCGACATCAGAGTGCATCCGCGTAAGAATGTCATGGCGATTGACGTTTCGCATGCTGCCGCTCTGAACGTACTACGCAACGTCACAGAGCTGGATGGAATCAACGTCCGCTCCTACATCCCTGTGGGCTCCAACGTCGTCGCCGGCGTCATCTACGACGTTGACGCTACCATACCCAGCTCCGACTTGTCTGTCCTTGTCAAGCCAGCTAATGAAGCTAGCGTTAATTATCGCTAAACTTACTCGTTTGGGTACCTCACGCTGCGTGAAAATAGATTTCCAAGGCAACTCTCTACCTTCGTACGTAAAGGTGGGTCACTTCCGACACCCTGTGAGACTTTTTGTGCCGAAGCCACTGTAATGTCACAACTGCATGAAGCTAAGCCACGTGAGAGGCGTATGCGAAAATGAGCGAGTATGTTCTCGCTGCGCTGAAACCCATTCTGCGGACACTTGTATAGTCAATGTTCTCAAGTGTTCCAATTGTAATGGACCTCAAGAAGCTTCCTCAAAACAGTGCCCAAAAATGAAAAGAGAAATTGCTGTGTTGAAACAAATGGCAAGGAACCATACATCGCATCGCGAGACTTCCGAAACAGTCAGAAAGCGGCGAAATCGGCGCCACGTAAATCCAAGAAAACCAATGCTTGTGCATCTGCAGCGCCCCTTCAACGCCCTGCTTCACCAACTCCCTTGTCACCCAGACCCTTCGCGGCCGGCACGAAACGAACTGCAGTAAAACGCACAGTTTCTGAAGATTCCACTTGGCCTCCATTGCCGAAGCCACAGTCACAGAGATCATCGACGGCCGGTGCAAACCAGAATGACAATGAAGGCATGGACACTACTGACGCAGCTTGGCCTGCGTAGCCGAAGTCGCAGCGACATGCAGATTCACACTGCAGATTGACAACAGTGCGCACTGAATCTCCGACTGACCAGTTACCTGAAGAAGACAAACCAACCATCACAGTGCTTCAGTCACTGTTGGACACACTCCGCGTGTTCGTCGGCAAGCTGAAATCGCCCTACGCTCAGTCCGTACAACAAGTACTGGATGTTCTATGTCCAGTACTTGCAAGCCTTCAGTAGGCACCATGACACGACTCTCTACAGCGGAACGTATGAGATCCTGAGTCCAGTGCTATGGAACGCAGCTTTGTTCTTTAAGCTCGCGTGTATTGTTACTTTTTTTGTATGCTCCCTTCTTTCTATCTCTGTTCTTTCTCTCCCTTAATCCCCTTCCCCCTGCGTAGGATAGCAAACCGGACGCGCGTCTGGTTAATCTTCCTGCCTTCCCTTCCTCTTTCTCCTACTCCCACTTAGTTCGTATCATCATGATGCGAACTACGGTACCTTTGTTATTAGACGCGAAAGCATCTTATGCTTGGGGGCAGTGTCCGTTCTGCGGCGTCCGCACCCATACTGCGCATGCGCCAACTCTCCCCCCTCTGCTCGCGTGAGTGCGAGGAGATGAGAGAAGGTGGCGTGAGCGCTGCCTTCGCTCCGTTTCTCCTCTCCCGTTTCTCTCTCTCCGCCACAGCTGTGCGCTCGTATATAATGCGGCGCGCGCTCGCTCTCGTTCCACTCTCCTTCGCAACGGCGCTATGTAGGCTCGTAAACGGCAACGCCGGCAAGCGTCGCACTCTCCTTCATAACAGTGCTTGGGACGCGCGCGAAGCTGGACGTAAAGGGCAACGCCGGCAAGCGAATCTCGAGGCTGCGAGGCTGCCAAAGCGCGCGTTCGCTGTGATTCCGTCATTCTCTCTCTGTGTAACGGTGTGCGAAATGCCATGAACAACGTCAACGTCGGTGCTAGTTGCAGCGGCAGCGCCTTATTTTGTTACAGCGAAAGCTGTTATGAGATCATTTCAACGGCCGTTTTTGGCGCCGTAGGTGTCCGCCGCCGCCGCCGCCGCCGCTGGTGTCCGTAAAAACTATCGCACGAAATAAGAAAAAAAAGGAAATAAGAAAAAATGTTCAGGATGGAACGAGGTTCGAACCTGGGCTTTCTGCGTGGGAGCCCATGTTCTACCCCGGGGCCATGCCGGTGCTTGAAACTGCGTTGCAAGAAGACCCCATACAGGCTTCATGTCGGGAAGGAACCACATTAACATATGTAGTGTAGTGTGGTAGAAGAGTAAAATAACAACCAGGCGTCACACAAACGCGAATTCTGTAACCGGGCGTCATACAATGCAAATTGCGCAACGAGTGGGTTGTTGAGTGCTTCCAACACATTACAAAGGCCTCTGTTCTGTTCTGTTCTGTTCTAACTGTTTTGCTGTGGAGAGGTTGAGGTCCATATTGCCTCGGCTACTCCATATCACGAAGTTATGCAGCGAAAAAAAAAAAGAATAATACTGAACGGTACCTAGACATGAACAATCCGAACACTGAAACCACTTCAAATATCATACCCATACCAATACACAGTTTGCTTGCAGCAGTTCACACTGTCATAAACTGTTCACCCGCACACCTTCCTTTTCTACTATCAGTATATGCACTAACACCTTTCATATAAATCAATCCCTGGCTGTCTATCACAGGCGCTTATCCAGTCCGATCTCCACTAAAAAATGTGTCAGGAAGATGTTCGCCTTTTTCTGAAGATGCATCTCAGGCCATGGTCCAAGTAATTTCTTTAATGTGAGGGGCCGTCTGTCCAAACTTGCCATATTTTTTCTTTAATTTTTCTCTTTCATTCGCGTATTTAACGCACTCCAAAAGAATATGGCGAACATCTTCTTCTGCTTGACCACAATGGCATTCCGGGGAGTTGGATCGATGTATCTTGTGCAGGAAGCTGTTTGTGTATACTACTTCCAATCGAAGTCTCTAGATTAAAGTCTCTAAGTGTCGTGGGAGATCTGTCGCTATGAAAAATTTTCTGTGTGGATCAACTTCATAAAGTACTCATTCCTTTGATTTAGGGCTATCAAACCTACGGTAATTTTTTATCGTCATCAGCCACAGCACCAATAAAGTGCACATAATGCCTTACCGGTGTTTAGCGAGTACCACGGTTCTCCGCAGAATGACCAAAAATTGCATATGGGCTGCTTCCCTACTTCAAAAAAATTATGATGATTTATAGCATAGTGGGTTCCCGGCAAGTGCACTTCTAGTGGTTGCCAAGGAAGCCCATAAGGCCGCCATGATCCATTTCCTCAGGCTCTCAATAAAATTAATTCCTTTTCTCTCTCGCTCTCTGTTTCTCCGGTTAACGTATGTTTTATAAAGCGTGGTGGGACAGTTAAATTACGACCTGACTTCACACAATATGAATTACGTAACTAGTGGGTCATTTAAAGCTTCCAACCCATTACAATGGGCTCAGCCATATTTCTTCATCGTCATCAACCTACTCAATAATCAAGTACACATATTGCCTCACAGATGGTACCTCGCTTCTCCGCAGAATGACGAATAATGTCGTGGTGGGTGCTTCCCAACTTCCCCAAAATTATTATTTGTGGCGTAGTGGGTACGTTGCTAATGTACTTGTATTAGTAGCGGGAAGAGAGTTTATAACGGGCTCTAGAAATACCTCTCTTCCAGCTTTCGCTGTGACTGTGCTGCGCTTTCCGCGCAGGGCTGGCGTTTTTTTTACTGTTTTTGACATGTAACAAACAAACAGAAAAGCAAATGCTATTTACGGTACATCTGTAGTGTAGCTAGCGAAGGGACACCGTTCGGTCTAATTTGAATTACACACCAGAGCATGTAGAAGTGCTGAATGGGCATGCGGCACGCCGACATGGACGCCCATCCGGCCCATCAATCCTTCAAAGAAAGCATAGCCCGTTTTGTAAAGAACAAAAAAAAAACGCCAGGCCTTCGTGGGACACGCAGCACAGTCATAGCAAAAGCTGGAAAACCGGCCTTTTAAAGCTCGCTGTAACATTTCTTCGGGCAACTACTACAAGTGCACTTGCAAGGTACCCACTACGCCATCAGTGTACAATTTTGTGATGTAGGGAAGCACACACTATGCCAATATTAATAATTCTGAGGATAAGCGAGGTAGCCGCTACGTATCTCTCAGGCATTATGTGCACTTTGTTGATGCTGTGTCTGATAAAAATTAAGAATTATGCTAGCGCACTTCGTGCGCAAGCATATTAGAGACTACAAGTTCGATTAGTGATGCTCTTGAAGCTTCTACATCTCATTTGACAATTTATTTATGTGTGTTTGCGAACACAATTTTAGTAAGTTAAAAACTCATTAGTCGAAATGGTGAGCTCAGTGTTTTCTGCATCGAATAGCCCACCTTGAAATGGTTGATCCTTGGGCAAGTTGGTGTGGATTCGTTTCTAAATGTTAACAGCGCAAAGATGGTTTCGAAAAAGACGAGACAAACATAGGCAAAGAGCGCCCTTTGCCTCTGTTTGACTCGTCCCTTTCGAAACCTTCCATGAGCTGTTGACATTTAGAAATCAGTTTCACCAAATGTTTGTAGAAAATATGAAGTCAACAGTGGAAGTTTTGTACGTCATTTGTTAAGCTTTAGCATAAAATATGTATGGAGATCAGAATGAGGAATATTTTTTCATACGTCAGCCCATGCTGCTAACATTTGGATTCCTGCGAAATAATTCAGTGACGTTTAATAACTTGAAGGTTTTAGCGAGTTGGCCCTCCACTTGACAAGACAACAGCGTGAAACAATTTAGGGAAAGACGAAGCGAAGTGCACATGGAGCGCTTGTCTGTTTTCTTGCTTGCTTCGGTAAATTTTTTTGCGCTGCTCATGCGTTGTTCCTTTAATAAAGATATGGTAACAGTAGAGTCGTCTATGCATGATGAAATGACGTGACATTCTTACGTTACGATTGTATCAAGGTGTGGGTTTGACTTGATGGCATGCTCGTGTAACGTCACTGCATCACGCGTGGCGTCATCAGATTTTTAACGAGAGCACTGACACGTGATATTTCACTTCGTGGGCAATATAACTTTCAGCAGCGGCGCAGATAAAAAGCTCAGCTGTTCGGCAGCAGCAAAGCGACCTTGTCTGTAAGCAACGGATGAATGGTCGCTAGGCTCTGCTGTGGTGTAGCCGGTTGCCCCTTGCTGCTTAGAGTTGGACATATCTATGTCATTACCCGTCCAATCTGAAGAACGACGTGTAGTCGTTTGTGATGTAGGAGCAGACCAATAAAGTGGTGACTCTCACAAGCAGCACTGTGGAAGACGTAATAATTTTATTGTACGAGTTCTTTATTAATTATAGTTATATATAAAGCCTACATGACTGCTCCATTTTGCGAGCGGGCCTCGAACACGAGTAAATAAATTATTGGGGTCAGAGACAAAATCTGATAAAACATGCAAGGCATACTCGAGCCACGTGCGGCTGTTTGTTCACCGAGACGGACAAAAAATCCTTACTTATTTAGCCTGCATGTGCCTTTGCGAGCGTGCGCAGTTCGTACTGCTCGTTTCGTGGTATCTGGCCTCGATAATATCATTAGCGATTCTTGCAGCTGCTTGGATGTCACGTTATTTTTTTGGCGAAGACGATGAGATTGACGCAGTCAAACTTGTGATTCTGTTCTTGTGCACGCTCGACAGTGTGGCGTTTGTCTTGTAACGGTTACTTGTTTTGTTTTTCTTTTTTTATGTTTCGTTTGTGTTGCTTAACCCTACTGAAAGCGTTCCGTATGCCAGTACCATAATTCCTTATGTTTCGTACGGAATCCATATGTTTTCCGTATATTTCCGTGAGAATCGTACGGAAACATACGGAATTATGGTACTGACTTACGGAACGTTTTCAGTAGGGAAGGTGTCTGGAGAACTCTGCTGGTTCACCAATACGTACTTGGCGGCAATCGAGAGGTGGTGTCTTATAAACAACTACTGGGGACGATTTACTAGGCAACCAGTCTTTCACTTTCACAAGATGATTCTCCAGTTTTCTGCTCGGTATGCGCCAGTAAGATTTCGGAAATGTTCGCGAAAGTGCTTCGCTGATTCACCAATGCGGTAGTTTAGCTATATTAGTAATTCCTTTTGAAGAGATCTGAAAGCGCGGGGCAAACATGGAGGAAAAAAGGCACACTGATTACTTGGTCTCCCCGGACATTACACGCGCGTCATTGTAAGCTATATTTGTGGTGGCATACACACACACTACACACACACAAACACACACACACACACACACACAAACACAGATATATATATATATAGTGCCACGTGCGTTTCTTATTATCACTTTCGCTGCATTCGGTTTTCGCCCACAAAGACTGTCAACAACGCTCAGCGCAAACTGCGCCTCATTGTTCGAGAAGCTTGCCGATTATTGTAGATCGTGTTGTTAAGATTGCGCGCAAGACGCGAACACTCGAGCTTATTCTAGAACTGGCGCGACAACCAGTGATAACGCTGGAATATTCGACGGCACATGTATAAATACCGACGCGCTTCACCGCTTGTCAGTTCATCGACGGTCGAGGCTCTGCTCGCCACTATTCTATTCTATTGCTGGAGTTTGCCTTTCTCTTTCCCGGTCACAAGTTCGGCCAAATAAAGAGTTTCATCTGTGACGCGCTGACTGCTGCCTTCATCGACATAACGACCACGTGACAATATATATATATATATATATATATATATATATATATATATATATATATTTTTTACGAGAACGGAAATCTGGGCGAGTTTGTAAGAATCCATCGTAGAGCAAGTAGCGCAAAAATTACGGGGACACAAGAAAGCAACATAAACACGAGACGAGCGCTCGTCTCGTGTTTATGTAAATTATACTTTCTTTTGAAACGCTCTAACTGGTTTCAAAAGCCAGGTGGGCCACGACAACAGCCTATGTACTGAAAATTGCGGAGGGGCTGCTTATTTGATCCGGCATTAATGCAGAGTGTCTGACATGTACAACGCTGCCCCACGCTTCGTGACGAAAGCAGTGTGCCGCGTTGACGGAAGTAAGGGCCATGTAGAACGAAATATTGCGAGCCGGTTAGTGTACATCCATATGGTTTTATATTTTTTTGGTCGACTCGTTGGGTTAGATTTCATTTCAATGCGGTATAAATATGTCTTTCCTGAATGAAAATATTCCAGTTGCTAGTAGCGCGTCGTCCTGTGTACTTCTGTTGTGTGCCGTTTTCTCGCGCCCCTCAGTCATCATGAACAAATACCAACTCACCCAACTTTTTACCTTACTAGTGTAACTGTAAGCACTTTGGCAGCTCTTAATAGTGAAATGCATCTCATATTCTTTTCAGAGTTGGAGCTATGGACAACGTGCAAGTGCGGAAAAGTTTCCTTCTGTCTCTGCTGGCCAAGTAGTTTCACGGTTCCCTTGGCGCGTCCCTTTTTTTGGGAGAGAACGATCAGGTAGCTTAGTGAACGTGAAGTCCATAAAATGTGAAAAAAAGATTCGGCAGCTGCGCCAGTCACCAACCATGGAGCCCAACAAGGGGACGTGACAAGGTTTGTACATGAACCATGCTTGCCAACGTCCGCTGTACACAGCCACTAGGACCAAATATGTAATAACCAAGGTCGGCTACTCCACACGAGGTTACCCAAGCCGCCTATGAAAATAAAGAAGTAACAGAAGATCAGACAGAACCCCAATGAGAGGAAGTAGATCATAAAATGATCAGGGAGTGCAGGGAAAGGCGACCAGCCGATTTCCCCTGGGTGGGCCAGCCCAGGGGTGCCGTCTACGTGAAGCCAGGGCCAAAGGGGTGTATAACTGAGGCAGTGCTGAAGACGAAGACAAAAGGAACACAGAGTGCACAGGACGAGCGGTGTCTCCCAGCTAAAGAATTAATTTCGAAAACCAAAACGGGAAAACAATCCGGGCATAGCAGACACGCGCAAAAGTAATACAGTAAAGCAACTCCCTTAAAAGAAAACGTGCCCATTATGAGGTCGTTTCTGGAGTCGTTTCTAGAGCTGCTGCTCTTTTACTTTTATAACATCTTCGTGAAATGGGACGATAAGTTGTATGCACAAAAAAACGGGTTTAGCATAGTCTCGCAGGCGGCAGCGTTCCTAAGTGTTCTTTATTGGAGCCATGCCAACAGAAAACTACAAGGTAACCTAAAGTAAGTACCGTGTTCGGTTTTTCCCTTTGTTGACGACTGCCTGGTGTTTTTCTCAAGTGATAACTATAATAGAAAGGCAACTGATGTCTTGAATGTCTGTCATGAATGTGGACTCGGGCTTAAGTGTGCACTTGAGTTGATTAAGGACAACAAGTTACAGCTCTTAGACTTATGCCTTTTTTTTTTGAAGTTAACCATGTTTGTTCGTGTTACCTTCCTAGATCACGAAAACCGCTCCTACCATTTTCCTGAAGGCTTTGTAAAGTTGTCAAAAACAAAATTGCATTCTCTGCGCTGAAGTCTGTTATTACTAAGTTTTGTACGCATGGTTTGGAGCGCAGTTTCCGCCGCTGCAAAATGCAGGTATTTCGGGGTTTTTTTTCAGCTTAGTTCTAGTGAACGGCTGTTGAAATGGACAAAAATTCGGCAGATTCCACGCGTTGTGGGAATGGGTTTCACACAAAGCAATCAGCGAGTACTTCTATTACGTATTTTATGGCTTTGATCCAAGCTTTACGGGGTAGATCGACGGGTTTTTTGTAAGTGTGGTAGCTGCGTGCATATCGTGGGCTAACCAGGCACGTCGACAGGACTGGCGTTTCAAGGGTAACATGGTGCGGCGTAACGTGAGCCCTCACGTTAGAGTACATACGTCAATATTATTAAACTAAGTGCACTTTATGGTGCATTCATGTGAATATCATATGTAACTTTCGTCAGTCCATTCCTCCGGGGTCGCGCAATGCTTCACTATAGCTTGCTGAATCATAGGAATTCAAATGTAATATTCATTAGACAGCTATAAAAGCGCAGCCAACACTGCAACCACAGACGTTAATATGATATGACGCCTGCATCGTAGCAGTATATATGTAGTGTTTATTGCTCTATTGTAAAATTACATATCCAGCACCACCACCACAATTGACGTTCCACCACAATTACGCCTGCATAGGCTGTTTTTCCAAAGTAGCTTATAGCCCTAGCGGGGCTCTGTGGTAGAATACCTTATTGCTACGCAGAATGCTTGGGTTCGATGCCTGCTGAGATCCTAATTGTTATTATTTCCATACGTCGGGTCAACGCTGCCGATGTCGGTTTCAGTTAACGCCCTCGCATTTAAATTATCAGTGTCTGTTCGCGTCGTTCCTTAGTCGATATAAACTGTCAATCACCTGTGGCTCATAAGCGTACACCGCGGCCAGTGGTAAACCGGTATGTGCCACACGTGTCTGGAGGAAAGTGTTTGACGAAGTATGCGACAGGATTTTCACGTTATTTATGTCATAACCCGACAGTCATATTCGCCAAGTCCACTCACCCCCCCCATGCCAATTTTGGTCTAGACCAATTTTTAGGGGGCGATCATGAGAGCCCCCAGACGTAGGCGGCTAGATAGATAGATAGATAGATAGATAGATAGATAGATAGATAGATAGATAGATAGATAGATAGATAGATAGATAGATAGATAGATAGATAGATAGATAGATAGATAGATAGATAGATAGATAGATAGATAGATAGATAGATAGATAGATAGATAGATAGATAGATAGATAGATAGATAGATAGAAACGGTCAATGTGCCGAAGGTTCGCTAAGAACTGGGTCGTATTTAAAAATCTAAATCTCCCCGACACCAGTGGTGAAAAGAAAAAAAAATACGATAAGGTGCCGGTTTTTCCTTATGTACATAAACTTTCCCACGGCTAGCAATGTTGGCAAGAGATATGGCATTAACTGTGTTTTCTGCTCCAGAAAAGCTATCTAGAACCCGCTCTCTTCTTAGAAAAAAAATGGAGAGATATGAAAACTGACGGCTGTGAAGTTAAACATGTTTTCACTTATGTACCTTGTATAGGGCTGAGTTGTGCACCAAACTCTGCTTACTTGCGGCAAATCGTACGTGAGACAAAGCCGCACATGTATTCACGTTCGTTTAAAGGAGCATAATTAGTCCTTGAAAAAGCCTAACACATCCTATCTAGCATCGCATTGTGATACTTGTGGCTGCTCTCGGTGTTCGTAGATGCGCAAGTGCTTTCTAGGCCCAGTAGCAAATTAGCCCGTGAGGTTATCGAAGCTTTTCAGATTTAAAGAATGAGAGACGCATGCGTGAACATGCGTCGATTTTCTTGACAGACAAGAAATTTGCTTATGTGCTTGGCTCATGCAATATCATGTGACATGTTTGAATTTTCCTAAGAATGCGCACGTGTTGTTGTTCAATAAGTTGTTTTACTGCCTCACATATGCGCATGTCTGCTAGCCCGGCATTGTTTTCGCGTTTTGTCTTTTCGAAATAAATTTTTCAGGTGCTAGACAGAGCTCGTCCTGTGCACTCTTTGTTCTTTTCGTTTTCGTCTTTATCGCTGAATCAATCATGCAAGTGTTTTAACTAGCCCTACTTTGCATTCTACTCCAAAGGAGTGTGTTGCCTCTTACAGGAGGCCTAAAAGGTCCTATCACCCGCCGTGGGCTCAACCCCCAGGATCCTCTTTTCGCCGGACACGGCAAATCCAACCACGGCAAGGCGTGGGAGGGGGCCGAAGCCCCCCCCCTGCTCGGGTTCGTGGTGACGCCAATCACCAAACGCCTGCTGGTGCAGACGCCCCTGCGGCTAAGGGTTAAGGTACCGACCGGACATGAGCTAAATTGGGCCGGCTCGTTTGGGGCGCGACGTCATCATCGTGATGAGCGCACTTGTCTTCGCTGTGTAACATCGTAGCTTAAGCGGCCAATTCAACGTACAACAAGGAAAAGGCCAAATTAACGACGCAGAAGCTTTTCTGGGCGGCCAGGCGTCAGGGCAGAAGCCCATATCGAAACTCTGTCACCTGGTGTGTAGTCGACGTGTCTCCGCCGCAGGTTGCACGGGTCCGCCGTCCATGCGTTGTTGTTTGTAGCGTTGACGCGCTAACTACCGTGCTTCTTCGGCCCTCTCAGTGAACTCGCTGAAGTCAGGCTTCTGCTCTGCATTTTTACTTACGGCAGCACTATATCTAAGGTCATGGTAGCTGCTCGACTATAGACAGTCTGGAATGGCGTGACATTAGTAGTCTTCTGCAATGCAATATTGTGGTGACAACTCCGAGTGATGGTCCCTGATTGCTCGGTATGGTCTACCGTAAAGGTATGCTCGAAATGTTTAGGGGCGAAGCTCCTTGTAGCATCACCTGGTCGGTCGTCGCTCTATGCAGCGTGTCCCCGCCGTCGCATCTCCCGTATCATTCAATAGATGGCGCTGTCCCATAGAGCTGCATGCAAACTGCAGTTGGGTGACGATATACTAGATGGCGCTGTCCCATAGAGATAAAAAATAAAAAATAAATAAAAAGAAAAATAAAAAACTAAAATGAAAAAAAAAAACAAAAAAACAGAAATAATAAAAGAAGGAAAAACGGAAAAACAAAAAATAAGCAAAGTGGCGTATCGCTTTGATTACTGCTGGGCGAAACCACTGAACATTTCACGGTGTAACCATGATTGCTTCATCATTCACCCGTGCATATGCTGTAATTTTTTAATGACCCGTATTACCGCAAGACATTCTTTTTCCGTCGTCGGGTATATTGTTTCAGCCTTCGAAAAAGTGCGGCTATCATAGCGACCGCTCGTTCCTCTTCCTCGTGCCACTGAACGAACAGGGCACCTAGTTTCAATTTGCTTGCGTTCATGTGAAGGTTTGTTTCCGCTTCGCCATCGATGTGTGCAAGAACAGCGTGGTTTTGGAGTCACCGTCGTAACTCATAGCACCTTCTTGTTCGCTTATCGAGACAAAGGGCACATCTTTTGGCAGTCGCATAAGCGGTTCTGCAGGCTTCGAAAAAACGAAATTATGAAACGTCTGTAATAGGCGCAACGCCGCAAGAATCATCTTTTTATACACTAGTCCAAAAAAGTCACAGTTTCGCCGCAAACGCGAAGCAATGAATGCGATAGCAAAAAATTGAAATGTAACGTGAAGAACGGAAAGCAGCTCGAAATTTCCAGCGCGTCACTCAAGCGCAAAGGACGCACCCAAAGAACAAACACAGGGCGAGCGCTATCAAGCGTCACAGCTGTTCCTTATTTCTGTTTGAACAGCGTGCTCGTTTCGCAATCGCGGCCGCTGCAGCAACCGAAGTGACCTTTGTACGCTCTGTAGCTTCAGCGCGGACATCGAGGTGAAAGCACAAGACACACAACCACCCTCCTCCCTCCACGAGGAGCACGCAGGCGACCACGCCCCGTAGGGCGGAGTACACCGAGGCACGCGCGTGCAGTGCTACGTGCGCAGCGATAACCTTTAAAGCGCGCCTCTCGGGCACTTCGCGCCATCTCGCTGGTAAGTAAGGAAGCACGCTGAACTAAGTGGTGTATACGCCTAGTGCGCGCCGATGGAAGCGCCATAGGCGGCGAACTCAATCATTGCTCTCGGGAAAGCAAGCAGACGACCGCCGTGGTTTCCTACGTCGTTGTACGTGTGTTTCCGCGTTGTTCACGTTTCCGTAGTGAAATAAGCAACGGTCGTCGTATGTGTGGTGGCCGAAACTTCAAGGGATGTCGAATAACAATTGCTGTGGAGTGGAGTGCTCAAACACCTACAAAAACGCGCCCGGAACACGGTTTTATTCACTTACCGCAAGGCCTCCTGAGCAAGAGCGACGGAAGCAATGGATCGCCGCTGTTCGTTGGCAAAGGCGAGCCGCTTCGTCACTGTGCGGATTAACACGTCGCTTCTTGTTGTAATGCTTTCGTTCTGCCATATCGGTGCTCGCTGGATGCACTCGATCATGTTGACACTGGTAGACGACCAACGTTATCAGCCTGAGCATGCGTTGGTTCGGTTCGACCGCCGTGCAGGGCACTTCGCTCAAACGTTCTATATTTTAGAAGTGTTGTAGTTCGGTCGAGTTGGTCATCCATGAACTTAGTTTGTACTAGCGCGGTACATGTACCGCGCTATTACAAGCTAAGTTCTATATTTAATATTTACAGAAACAGAAATGCAGCAATGGTTGACTTCAGAAAGAACAAGAAGTGATTGAGACGTCACCTTTGTGAACAAAACAAAGCGGATGTTCACCACGAGCTGCACCTCATAGCTGGATCTTGTTACGCTGGTCTGCGCGACGCACCTTTGATATTCACCGGCATGACGATTCACTCCACGCGGACGTTCGTTCTCCTCCGCAGCTGGTCATCACATGTCTCTCGCCGACCCTCTTCAAAACTTGTCACTGTCATCTCTAGATACTTAACTCACAGCACTAGATCATCAAACAACACGTCGTCTGTAGTCGAGTGAACGATGCTATCACTAGAACGACATAACTTCTTCGCCGACTAACTCCTCACTGACTGACTCTGCCCCCGCGCGCTTGCTGCGCTTGCATTGCCTGTATCGGCTCGCGCCTGGGTCCGGGAAGGTGCGTATGATTCGTCTGTGCGTAGCACAGCGAAAGCTAGAGAAAGGGCAAGATCCTCTCACCGATTCGTCTGCGGAATCAGACGGCGCCGCTGGCTCGGCTTTGCTTTCTCGAATAGCCGGATCTTTTGCGTTCGTTGGCTGTGTCGGTGGCGTATTCTGCGGAGAGGGTAAGAGGCGCGCGGGCGCGCTCCCGGCGCCTTTTTATACTTGTTTTTTCGATGCGTGCGCTCTGTCGCTCACGAACCGCCGGCGCCAGGCTTTCATGCCGTGGTTCGAAATCGGCGACGTGCGCTTAGTTAAGCGCTGGTTCGTGACAAACATCGTGCACAAGTCCACTTTTGTAGATGCCCGCGCCTTTCCTGCAGCTGCCAGTGCAGAATTAGTTGTCTGGCACCCGCACGAAGGGCAAATAGCAGCCGCGAACTTCATCTCCTCACAGCAAAGCTGTGCAAAGCGCTGTCGTCTGCTCGGCTTCCCGCACGTACTGTCGGCGGCGCCCGCTAGGTGGCTATCAGTGGTGCCTCTATAGGCGGTGCACAAGGCGTATATAAATAGCTCGCCGTTAGCATTCTGAAAGACGCTACTCTTCGTGGCGTAGCCGTCTAACGCCGCTCGCTGCGGAACGACAGGTCGGCCGTTCGATTCCGCGCATCGGAAAGTATTGCTGAAATATTTCAGATGCGAAGCATTTCTTGCTTGGGGGCATGTCCCACGGACTGGTAGTCCGCACTCACACTACGCATGCGCAACTCTCCTTCTTTCCTCTCTCCAGCAGCTGCACGTTACTCTCTCCACTTTTCTGCGAGCACCTGCTTGCGCTTCTCCTGCGTCCTCGCTTCTGCTCTCGCGGCGCATGTGTTACTCTCCTCCTCTAGTCTCCTCTCCTTCATGTGGTAGAGCGCTGCGCGCGTCTTGTGGCCGTCTTGTGGCCGCCGCGGTCGCACGCGTTTTTCTAGCTCCTCAGTTTTTCATTTTCTCTTTTTATTTTTTGTTTAATTTTTCATCCACAGTTGTGATCTCCTTACCCCCTCCTCTATCGTTTGATTTACTTATCTATTCTGCTCTCCCGGGTCCAGCCCTCATTGGGGATTAAGTAGGGCGATGTAGGTCCGCCTAACCTTTTTTTTTTTTCGATCGGCCTTTTCTTTTATATCATGTTTTTTTATTACGCCCCACCAGCCGATTCCCTCCCTGTCCCTCGACACTCCTTGTGATGGACGACAACTTTCCGCCAAGCTCCCTGTCGGAAATCACCATGAGCTGTAGCTCTAGGGGCTCTCGAGCGTTTGAACTTCTTCTTCGGGAGGCAAACAACCTCCTCCGGCAAGATGACGCCAAAAAATCGCTGTCACCTCGCCACCGTCCTCGCAAGGTTCGCAAGAGTCTTGCTCAGCCACGCAGGTACAAACGACCCGCCACTGTTTTGCCAGGCTCCACAAACCAGGCGCCCGAACCGCCATCCAGCCCCGGCCCCTTCAACTCCACGGGCGCCGTTCCCTCCACAGTCGAGAAAGACGCTGCTGCCATCTTGGCTCGTCCTTCCTCCCAAGTCGGCCATTTTAACGCCGAGGCAGATTCCAGCGAGCAAGTCACGGTGGATCAGGAGGGTAACGACCGCATTGGCATTCCAGAGGGTAACCAGGAGGGACAATGCCCCTTGTCAAACAAGAACCCTCCCCCTCCCACCGCAGGGGGGAGCGAAGAAATCACTGCCTCATCAGCTTCGTTGAATGAAGCCACACGAGCGCCCACCAGGCCCCTTTCCCCCTTTGCTGACGTCACGGAGGAGAGAGAGAGAAACAACATTTATTGAAAAAAAAAGTGGTTCATTGCGGGTGGGGCCCTTCTTCCAAGGCTCCACTGGCTATAGCGGCTCGGCGGGCCTGACTTAGGGTTGCCAGTTGGCTTCCCAGAGTCCGTTCAGCGAGTCGCGCCTCCCACGACCACGTGTGTATTGGGTGCGTATGTCCTGTGTCGACTGTAGCCGGTCGCTCGGGACAGCGGTAGGTTATGTGTGTGAGTGTTGGAATATCTCCGCACCACGGGCATGCGTTGGGATATCTCTCTGGGTGCATGACGTGAAGCCTATGCAGATTCGGATAGGTATTGGTCTGCAGGCGGCGCCAGTCCCGCGCTTGGTGTCTGTCGAGGTCCTTGTGAGGAGGTGCCCCGATGCGGCGATCTAATCTTTGTTTGTCTAGGATGCCACGCCGTGTCACCCCATCATCTGTGTCCTCTTCAGTGGCGGGTCGTCCTGGGGCTCGGCCGCTGAGTACTCGAGCGTGACAATGAACTAGTTCATTGCCATCCTGGCCCGTATGGGCCGGACACCAGACTATCCCGTGATCAAAGAGGAGTTCGCTTCCCAGTAGCTGGATGGCCTTCGTTGGTAATATGCCCTTGAGGTACATTCGACAAGCTGCCTGCGAGTCTGAGACCACGTAGGCAGAGATACCTTGTTGGTCTGCCATTCGAATGGCGAGAGCGATAGCAGTTGCCTCGGCTGCCGCGGAGGATGAAGTAAGTATGGTCGCGGAGTTGGCAAGTTTGCCCCGGTTGACTACAGCGAGAGCGTAGGCGGGAGCTTGCCCTTGCTGCTTTGGGTAGGGACAAACGTCTGTATAGTAAACGTCAGGGTGGTCCTTTAGTCGTTGGAGCTTCTGTACTCGAGCTTTGCGGCGTCCTTTATGGTGATATGGATGCATATTGCGGGGGATAGGCTGCGTCACGATGCGTTGTCTGAGATTTTGTGAGAGTAGGTCGGTGGCTTCTGAACAATATTGCGGTGAGATTGGAAATCCGAGTCTTTGTAAGAGAAATTTCCTCTGTGGTGTGCCGCAGAGCCTTTCTCGCTGGGAGATGAGTGTGGCAGCTGCCAACTCCTCGAAAGTATTGTGCACCCCCAGTGCTAGCAGGTGTTGAGTGCTTGTACTGGTAGGTAGTCCAAGGGCAGCTTTAGTCGCAAGTCGAATTAATATGTCGGCTTGCTCCTGCTCTGTTTTGCGGGTTACCTGGAAAGGGAGGGCGTAGGTAAGCCGGCTCAAAACCAGTGCTTGCACAAGCCTCAGCGTGTCGTGTTCAGTCATGCTATTATTTCCTCTGGATATTCTTCTAATAAGTCCTGTCAGGCTTTTTATTGTATACCTCAGCTTATCCAGGGCTACCTTGACGCTCGTTGTTTCTTGAATGTACATGCCGAGTATCCGAAGGGTGTTAACTCTTCTGAGTGGGGATCCTCCCAAGTAAAATGTTAGCTCAGGTGCTCGTCGAGACCGGGACCTATATGGTCGTATATGAATGTATTCTGACTTTGCCGGTGCGCACCTCATCCCGGCTTTTTTTAGGTAGTCTTCCACTATACTCAGGGCAGTTTGCAGAGTATTCTGGCGTTCACCGTAGGAACCCCGTGTGGTCCAAAGGGTGATATCGTCTGCATACATTGCAAAGCCAAGGCGGGTTTCATGAGTCAGCGTTATGGCCAATCTGCGTAGCCCGATATTGAAAAGAAAGGGAGACAATACAGAACCTTGCGGTGTGCCTTGATTGGGCATACTTAAGGGGTTGGATTTTATAGGACCCATGGCGAGAGTTGCAGTGCGGTTGCGCAAAAAAGTTTCAACATAGTTGTAAATGCGTTGGCCACATCCAATATCTTCCAATCCTTGCAGTATCGTTTCGTGAGAGATAGTGTCAAATGCTCTGTGCACATCCAATGCCAAGATTATGTTATCCAGACTGCCCGAGGGTGGATTCAATACTTCCTCCTTGAGTATGAGAAAAATGTCCTGTGCCGAGACACCTCTGCGGAAGCCGAACATCATATTGGGCATGAGCTGCTGTTTTTCAACATGTAATTCAAGTCGCTGCAGTATGACTTTTTCAAACAGCTTCCCCAGACACGAAGTCAAAGAAATAGGACGAAGGTTATTCAGTGTTTTGGGTTTACCTGGTTTGGGTATGAGAACTATATTGGCCTTTTTCCACGGGGCGGGTAGGTCTCCTTGTGGTGTCCAAATTTGGCTGTTAAAGTAGTCAGTGAGATCTTGTAATGTTCCTCTGTCTAGATTCCTGATCATAGCGTTGGTGACACCATCAGGTCCCGGGGCACTGTTTCTTTGGAAGCTTTGAGCGGCTGAGTAAAGCTCCTCCACCGTGATTGGAGCGTCTAAGTTTGGATTGGGTGACCCCATGTATTGTCGCCCAGTTGCATTTCCCGACGTCGAGGACCTGGCACAGCCAATATAGATTTTTGCAAGCTCCTCGAGAAGTTGGTCGGCGCTCCCGTTATATTCAGCGGCTAGTTTTGTTAATGTATTTGTCGTTTCAGTTCTCGTGCTAGCAGGATCTATCATGGCACGCAAGATGGCCCAAGTTTTTTTGGTTCCTAAGGTGCCTTTTAATGAGTCGCAGAAAGTTCGCCAATTGTTTTGTGTGAGCACTGCAGCGTAGGTGTTGGCTTCATCAGTTAGCTGGGCGATTCGCTGCTTCAATTTACGGTTAAGCCTTTGGCGTTTCCATCTTTTCACAAGGCCCCGTCGGGCCTCCCACAGGTGTGCTAGATGGTTGTCTATTGCCGGTCTGTCCACTGTGGCTTGGTACGTCTTTGTAAATTTAGCATGGATTTCAGTGATGTATTCTCCCCACTCTTGCGCTGTGGCTGGTTTGTGGAGTCTGTTCTCATGTGCATCACGGTATTTCTTCCAGTCTGTTAACATCGTTTTCCCCAGCGGCCGCCTAAAGCGGGTGGCGTTGCATTGTATCTGTGTTATATAATGGTCACTTCCGAGGGTTTCCCCGAGGTTATTCCATTGCTCCTGCCGCATGTTGTTTGTAAAGGCAAGGTCTGGGGTGGTGTCTCCTGTCACGCTATTTCCTAGTCTGGTTGGTACACCCGGAGGCGTAAGTAGCTCTAGATTGTAGTGTTGGGTTACTTCCAACAGCTTTGTTCCTTTCGGACGATCTACTCTATAGCCCCAGGTAGTGCTCCACGCGTTGAAGTCACCCAGAAAAAATAAGCGATCATTGCCGGTTATGTTGGTATTAAGTGCATGTAGCAGTCTGTCAAAGTCCGCCGAACGCGCCTGAGGTGGGCTGTATACATTGCAGATTACTACTTTGGGACGCCCCTTTTTTGCTGGCCATATAGTGAGCGTTTGTGAGGTAATTTCTGGGGTGGAGTGGCTATCGTATGTAACTGCCAAGTCCTTCTTCACCAGCAATGCCACTCTGGGATCTGCGCTGTCTGATAGTAGGCGATAGCCTGTGAGCGGTTTCGAGCCCTTGCCAGCTTCCTGTAAACAGATTACATCAGGTTGAATCAATGCTGCACGGACGTATTGCGTTAGAGAGGCGTGTTTGTTTTTAAGAGAACGGCAGTTCCAAGACCACAACGTGAGATTCTCCTGCGACCGAAAGTTCTTAGCCATGATTAGGGAAATTGCTGCTGCAGGCAGGTCCTTCTGTATCTGATGTTACAACTACCTTCGCTCCTGGGCACCTGGAGTCGGTACTGGGCTTCCGTCTCCTCTTTAGGGCGCTCTGAAGGGTTTCATCCACATGGCGTTTAAGCTCTTGAAATTCTTGATAAAGAGGCTGAAATTGCTGGCTGGTTTGCTGTTGTAAACTTGTAATTGTTCTAGCAGTGCCTGTTGAAGTCCCTGCATCTGCTGGTGCGTGATAGTTGGCTGTGCAGCTTGTTCATAAGAGAGATGGGGAGTAGCTGCCGGCTCTTTGCTCTCGCTAGACCGCAGAGTAGGTGTCAGTTGTCGCACTTGTGCTTGTGCAGATTGCGTTGATTGTGGCTGTGTGTTGTCCGCCTGCCTGTGTTCTAAAAGCAGTTCTGTTTTCTTCTCTAACAGGTCTATTTTCTGGGCGTAGCTGTTAAGTTGCGCTCTGAGTTGTTTGTTTTCGGTTACAACCTGCTGATACGCCTGGCTGTGTGTAAGTGGAGCGGCCGTGGAAGACGCGACGTCTGCCCACCTTACCTCTAGATCTGGAGTCTTCATCCCCTGCTGTTGCTGCTTGTTGTGCTTCTTGAGTGGAGTTGCCTGGCTAGGTTGCTGGGCTTCCTGGTTCGTCGTCTTGGTTGCCTGGGGTCGTTGTTTTGAGCGAGAGCGAGATTTAGATGGAGTCCGAGCGGGCTGTCCTCCGAGTTTGAGAGCTTCTTCTTCTTCTTCAGAGGAAAACCATCGCGGCGGAACTTCGGAAGCTTGCGAAGGTAGTTGCTGCTCACTTCTTTCGCTGGATCGGTTGCGCAGTTGAACAGGCTTAAGCCTCTTAGAGCACGCAGGATCCCCGGTAAGATGAGCTTCCCCGCAAGAGGCACAAATCAGTTGGCAAGGATGTCCGGTGGTGGGGTTGCGTGTGCCACAGAGTCTACAGATGGGTTTGTCAGGTTGCGGGCAAACGTCTGCACGGTGTCCCTTTTCCCTGCAGACCTCCAGGGAACCCAGCTCCCGCTCACACGTGCACAGCAAGGTCATGCGAGCCATTGCCCATTCTTGAGGGAAAGGAGCCCCTGAATGGCGTGCCCTCCTCCCCACTCCCTCGCGCCAGCCGCGTGCTGGGACAGCTGACGGCTGAAGATTTCCCCGCCCTCTCCCCCACTGGATCACCGAGCGCTACAGAGCTTTGCGCACCAAGTGTTCCCATCAACACCGGGCGTCGGTCTCAGCGTGCTGAGAAGCCCGCTGCCAGCGACCCATGCCCCCGGCCCCCACGGCACACAAGCCCCGGCACCCAGCTGGAGACTGTACTCCACAGACCGGCTGTGAGGAGAGAAACTTTCCGAACAGCCACACAGGAAGCCATCTCCTCCTGTTTGGCTCCTCTGGAGGGCGTCAGTCGCGTCCGCGTAAATTTCGGTCGCAACGTCGTCGCGGTCGACGTCACCGCCGGAACTCCACTCGACCCCCTGCTCGCTGTGGCTGACATCTGCGGCATTGCTGTGCACGCGAAGCAGGCGTCGACGAACACCTGCAGCGGCGTCATCTATAACGTCGACCCCGCGCTAGACGAGGATTCCATCCGCGCCAACATCGCGTCACGGTTGCCTGTCCTTCAGTGCTCTCGCTCTGGTCGCCACGTTATTGTGCGCTTCGCCGGCAACAAGGCTCCCCCTGATGTGGAACTTTTCAAACAGCGCCGGCCCGTGCGTGCTCGCCGTCCACGACCAACCCAGTGTGAGCTCTGCGGACGCTATGGGCACACGGACGTAACGTGCACGTCTGAGCGGCGATGTGTGCGTTGTGGCGGACCGCACTCCCTCGGTGAGTGCACCGCGAAGAAGGCGAGGTGCTTCTATTGTGGCGCAGCTCACCCTGCTACCGAGCCCCGCTGCCCTCGTTGGCAGGAAGAGCGGCGCTTGTTGGAAGTGCGCGCCGAATCGTCGCTCCCAATCTCGCGCCGTGAGGCGCTCGCTATCGCGCGTGGACAGAATACAGGAGACCCGGCAACACCCGGCTCTACCACCATGTCCCGTGCCCACCCCCTGGTTTGCGAGAACTTTTCGTACGCGGCGGCCGCTGGTCTTCCGTCTGCAAAGAGCTCACAAACCGCCACAGACAAGAGAAACTCTGTGATCGCTGTGCTCTCGGCAGCGCTGACAGCCGCTATGGATTTTCTCCCTCTCGGCTGCCCCGTTCGCCCGCTCTGTGCTGCAGCGCTGGCCACCCACCTTGCGTTAACAAATGATGGCGAGTGATCGACACGAGTCTAGGCCACGCATACTGCAGTGGAACTGCCGTTCACTGCGTCGCCGACAAGCGGAGCTCGCAGCCATCCTTCCCCTGCGCGACTACGACGTCCTTGCTTTGCAGGAGACGTATGTTCGCGTGGAGGAGGTTTCGCTGCCCGGCTACATCGGCTACAGCAGTTCCACGCAGTGTGCGCTCGCTGAGTGCAATAATGCGCCGTGCTGTGACACCGCCCACCCGCCCGGGAAGCCGCGCGCCGGTTTGTACATTCGTGACACACTCGCTCATGCGCTTGTCCCCACAGAACATCTATGCTGTGCGACGAGTGAGTGCGTTGCTGCCACGGTCCGTGTGGACGGCGTGGACACTTCTGTCGCGAGTGTTTATGTGCGCCCAGTCGTCGCGGCCAGCTGCGCGTTTGTGCCGCGCCTTGTCGCCGTGCTTGCGCGTGACCACGTACTGTGTGGAGACTTCAACGCGCACCACGTCAGCTGGGGTTGCCGTACCACGGAGGCGCGCGGTAGGGACCTATGCGACGCAATCAGTTCGGTGGGACTCCTCGTACTAAACTCCGGAGAACCCACCTTCATCCGTCGCAGTGTGGCCTCGACAGTGATTGACCTGGCGCTGGTGTCAGAACGCTGCTCCTACGAGTGGAAACGCCACGCTGACACTGCTGGTTCTGATCACTACCCGATCACACTCCTCCCGTGCCACCCCAGCCGTGGTGCTGTTCGTGAATACAGTGTTGTACGGTGGCCACTTTTCCGTGACCTGTGCGCGAGCGTGCAGAGCAGTGATGATTTCTTTTCGCGCATCGCGGACTGTGCTGAGCGTGCCACAACGCGCTGTGTTGTTCCCGCCGGCACACCCTGCCCTGACATCAAGCTGCTCAACCTCCGCGCAGTTCGCCAGCGAGCACAGCGGCGGGCGCTGCGCTCCTCGGCCCCCGGCGCATGGACAGAGTACAACCGACTTGACGCTGTGTGCCGGCGGCACGCCCAGCGGCTACGCGACCGCAGCTGGACGGGCGTCTGTTCCTCTCTGAGTGATCCACGAGGACGTCGCCGCGGCTGGCACATCATGCGCGTCCTGATAAACCCGAAAGTGTCGCGCTACCCAGTGCTCGCCATAGCCGTTGCGCAGGGCATCACTGAAAGGGAGCTTGCTGAACTGCTTGCCGCCTCTTTCGCGCCTCCTTCCCCTCCTAGAGCGGGGAGCGCTGGCGGTGTCACGACAAACGCCGCACCCCCGCTCCCTCCCGTGGATCCCATCACCTCAGCTGACATTCGCTCTCTCTGCAAGGAGGACTTCTCCCTCTACGAACTGGAACGGGTTCTCCTCAGAAAGCGCAAGCGCAGCGCCCCTGGAGCGGACAAAATCACTCATCAGCTGTTGAGAAACCTGGATGCCTCCCAGCGCCCACTCTTGTTGGATGCATTCAACAGAGTTTTCTCCAGTGCTGTCCTCCCGGAAGAATGGCGTTACGCGACTGTGATTCCTGTCCTCAAACAAGGCAAACCGCCGCGATCGGTGACGTCATACAGGCCCATCTCTCTCACTTCTGTGGCGGGCAAAACTATGGAGGAGATGGCTCTTTACCGGCTACAGTGGATCGCGGAGGTGCGCAACGCTTTCCCACCAGAGCAGTGTGGATTCCGGCCACATCGCGCGACCATCGACTGCATTGCTGCAGTCGTGAGCACCCTCGAGCAGGCCCTTCACGATGGAGAAATGGCCATCCTACTCCTCCTTGACATAAAGTCGGCGTTCGACTCGCTCCCCCACTCGTCTATCATCAGTGCTGTGCGCGCGCTAGGTGTTGAGGGCAAACTCTTGAACTACGTTCAGGCCTTCCTCACTGACCGAACGTTTACTGTGCGCGTGGGCGGGGCGACAAGTGCGCCGCGATCTGTCAGCTGTGGCGTCCCACAAGGCAGCGTCCTCAGCCCGTTTTTGTTTAATCTGGTGCTCGCGCCGCTTGTCAAGTGCCTACCAGAAACGGCTGTGTTCCCTGTTCGCGCAGTGGTGCACGCTGATGACGTCGCATTGTATGTGCGTGGTCCGACCCGAAAGTGCTCGGTGGTGCGCGCTTGTATGCAGGAGGCCCTCCAATGTGTGGCCGCCTTCGTGAGAAACATCGGACTCGCGATCTCGGCGCCGAAAACCGAGGCCCTCGTCGTCCACCCTCGTGCTGAAGCCCGACGACGTCTTCCGTGCCTTCAGCTGGATGGTGCACCAATAGTTTGGAGTAGCAACGTCCACTACCTCGGCCTGACGATAGACAATCGCCTCCGATGGTTCCCGGCGGTGCGACGTGTACGACAGACGACGCGTCGCGTGGAATCGGCCGTGCGCCAACTACTCGCAGGCGGCAACGGCTGCCCCGCTGCCTTCGCCTGCACCATCTACGAGGCGATGGCTCTGTCTGCCATCCACTACGCACTGCCGATCTGCAAACTCCAGGCGCCACAGTGGCGACTGATCGACCAGGACCACCGCCGAGTCATCCGCATGTGTCACGGAATGCCTCGTGGCTCTCGTGTGGCCGAGACCCTCGCGGAGGCTCGTGCGTGGCCTGCGTCGCTCACGGCGGACCTGCGCGCATTGTGCCACTTGCAGCGTCTCCACCGAGCGCCTGATGCAGGTCCCCTCCTCTCGCGGTTACGTGCTGTGCCAAACTCACGTGTCGGCCAACTTATCGACGTGTACGACGGTGTTGTGGCTGACGACCCCGCACGCCTTTCGCGCTGGCCACCCCCTCACCGTCGAGTGCCCCTTCGAGTGAACTTGCACCTGCCGGGCATTCGATCCAAACGCCACACCCCCATCAGTGCCATTGCTCAGGAGGCCGCGGCGCGGATGTATGAGGACCTGGCCGGGAGGACGCAGGTGTTCACCGATGGGTCCGTCCTGCAGGATCGCTCAGCCGCGGCCGCCTGCATAGCCCCTCAGCTCAGCTCGGAACGACAGTGCCGCTTGCGATACTGTGCATCCTCAACAACAGCTGAGCTAGTCGGGCTCCAGCTGGCTGCAGACCTCCTGCGCAATTCGCCGGCCGTCACGAGCGCAGCAATCTTCTGCGACTCGAAACCTGCACTCCGCCAGCTCGCGAGGGAGGAACGAGGCCCCCTTCTTGCTCAGCGTGCCGCTCTCAGCCTGCTGGCCCTCCAGGAACGAGGGTGTGATGTGGTCCTTCAGTGGCTCCCTTCACACGTCGGCATCGCGGGCAACGAGGCTGCAGACGAACTCGCAAAACGAGCACACTCCGCCGAGACTTCGCTGACGGATTACGCCAGCTCGTTCGACTCGGCACGCAACAACCTTCGCCGGGAGCTGGTGCGCGAGCATCCTGACACACGGGTCGCCTCCGGACACCCCCCTCCTCCCATCCCAGCCACTGGTTTCACTCGCCGCGAGCGCGCGCTTCTTCTTGCCCTGAGGACCGGTTCTGTGTGGCCCGCGGAACGCAGGCATCGTCTTCGCGGCGCCGCTGCACCGAACTGCACCGATTGCGGCGCGATCGAAACCCTCTGCCACCTATTGTTTGACTGTCCGTCTCTCAACACTGCGCGGAAGCGGCTCGCCATGAAGTACCGCCTCGTCGGACTGCCGTGTGCGACCCTACAGGACTTGCTCCATCCCACCGGCCACGTACACCGTCGCCGATCAGCCCTTGCGGCCCTACTAGCTTTTCTCGAGGATGCCGGCCTAGTCGAACGAATTTTCTAGCCGCTCACCACGGTGACTCGGACGCCCGTTCTCCTGCCCCCCCCCCCACCCCCTCACTGTTTTTTTTTTCACTCATACCTTTCTTTTTCTTCTTTTACCATACTCTTTTCACTCTCACTGTCCCTTTAATCCCCAATCCCCCGTGAGTGTATCGGTTGAGGTGTCCTCACTTGAGAGACAGTTATCGTGCACTCCACACCCAATTTCCATTTTCATTTCCTTCTTCCTTTTAAGAATCACCTCCCCCCCCCCCCCAGCGCTGGCTTCGGTTGACTCCTCTGAAATGCGGGCTCGACATGCCGAAATTCTCTCCTGCGCAGCGCCGCGATGAGCGCCAGCGCGTCCCCTCCACCTCTCTCTCCTCTGATACGCTGCTCTCCTCTCGCGCGCCTGTCGACTGCGTTCCCCGCACGCCCTGTGAGAATTAACGGCCAGGCTAGAGGGAAGACACGACGCGCGTAGCGTTCTTAGTAGTCGTTCGATATGTTGAGCGAAGGCGGTTGAAATACCCACGACGTCATCGAGGTAACTAAGACAGGACTGCCATTTTAACCCGGACCGATCAGTGTCCATCATCTTAAACTCGGTTACAGCGCAACAATAGACGATGACAAAACAAGGAAACGAATAACGGCGCCGTGTTGTTCGCCGTGTTGTTCAAGACGTAGGCGGCTTGATAGATAGACAGATAGATAGATAGGCAGGCAAGCAAGAAGACAGACAGACAGACAGGGTCAAAGCCCCTTTGGCTCATTGAAAAATGCTTCGCAATAATGAAAAACCAGAAGATCCCCCACATTGTCGAAAGTAAACTTTAACGAAACCGTCACGACGTAGCAACCAATGCCGGATTCTTGCTTTGAGCCCTGTGTTGCGAGGTAGATTGACATCTGTGTATGAATTGAGTAGTGGTGCTGATATCATCGCTTGCCACACACGCTATCACCTTAAATGTTTCAAGTGTGGGTAGATATAGACTTCCAACGACCTGTGGCACATGTCCGCATGCCACATACCGCAGTATGCGCCCAGACACCAAAAACACACGGAATCCTTAGACCAGCGTTCAGCTGTTGATTTTCATTATTTAGTAATACTAGGGAATATGGCTTTCTGGTTACTGTGATATACATGGATTGATTTAGTTAGAACCTTCCAAAAATTTTGTCCAGCAATAAATCTTTGCACGAGCGTTGTTGGCTAGCGCTATTTGGCTAGAACTTAAAAAAATCGCCATGGTTACAATATTACCTAATGCGAATTGTGAGCGCAGCCTCGGGATGGCGCAAGGTCAAATCTGATTGAAGTTTCGGCATACCGCAAGGTATCGACTACGCCATAAATCATAATTTTTTTGAAGTAGGACAGCACCCGCTACGCCATTATTCTTCCTTCTGTGGATAAGCGTAGTAACCGCTACGTAACTGTAAGGCATTATGTGAACTTTGTTGATGTTGCATGTGGGTGTTGACGGTGAAGAATTATGGCTGAGCAGTTTGCAGAGGGTGGGAAGATATAAGCCACACACTCGTTGCGCGGTTACCATTGCGTGATCACTGGTGATTATTTTACTTTTCTGCCACGGTTAGGTTAGCGCCACTTAATTTAACGCGATTCCTTGCCCGACATGACGCCTGTATAAGATCTTCTTGAAAATAAGTTTTCCAGCACCTGAGTGGCTCTCTGGTAGAATAATCGACTCCCAGGCAGACGGCCCGAGTTCAAACCCCATTAGAGCATGAGTAATTTTTTTTATTTTTTTCTTGTCTATCGGTTACTCCACCGACGGTGAAGGCGACGTCGCTCAATGCAAGAACTGGCGCCTAAGAGCTGCGCTCTAAAACTGAGAAAACTAGTTTTCTTTGTGACTCTAAGATGAGTATCTTGAAGTCTCGAACGTTGATCAGAAGGGTAGTGCGGGAAAGGTTTGAGTCATGCCCATTTTTCATTTTCTTCTTGATATATTTTTCTTTTACTAAGCGATAAATGTCATTATTATTTTATGATGCTATTTTTTTCATTCCGGCAAGTGACACGCATGCAGAAATACAAGGCTTCAACTTGAATAGAATACAATCTATTCGTCTTCCGAAAATTAACTAAGATAAAACAAAGGAAATACGATGCGGTGTCGCGACATGAAATGCTTTTATAAGGAGTCATTCAGTGTCGAAAAGGTATATATCACTCAAGCTACCGAGGTTTCAAATGATGACCTTCATTTTAAAAACGAAGGTATGGCTGTCCTCATTTTTTGTGTAGCAGCACTGCTGACTATACCAGCTTCGAAACACTGTAGTGAAGCTCAGGCCACTTCTGATAATGCTAAACCGCTAACTTGTCCTTCCTGCCCTCCCTGCCCTGAAGATCCATCAAATAGCATCAAACAGGTAAGCTTGTTTTTAAAGAACCGCTTACACCAAGCGATAGCGAAAGTTGGGTCGATTCATGCAATGCACGTCACAATCTTCCTTGAGTAGGTTACCTTCTCTCCAAAGACTTCATTACAGGCATATATATATATATATATATATATATATGTATATATATATATATATATATATATATATATATATATTGTGTCAAGACGTTTATTAACGGTGACTCAGCGACGGCGCACGGCAGCGACAGTCAAAGCGGGGCCGACTCTGCACGAGGAGCGTGCTCTCAGAGAAGAGAACGACCCACTGGAAGGCGCTCGAGAGGACGACCCATTACTCAGTAGGAACGCTTCGCTACAATTACCCCGGCTACGAAAAGGAAGCCGCCTGGCGACCTAGCAACTTTTCACTATGAGCGGGTCATGGTAGGGCTTCAAGCGCGCCACGTTGACAATGTCGCGCCCCCGACGGCGCATGTCCGAGGATGGGTCGATGGGTTCGATGAGGTAGTTCACCGGGGATGTGCGTTCGACGACACGGTAGGGGCCTTCGTATTTGGGCAGTAGTTTGGAAGAGAGGCCAGGTGCAGTGGTAGGGACCGAGAGCCATACGAGCGCTCCAGGAAGGAACGTGGACGCAGAACTGGTGATGTCACCGCGAATGCTTTTCTGCCGCTCTTGGCTATGCGTAGTAAAGGTCTTGGAGAGCTCGCGACACTCCTCAGCAAGTCTGGCTGTGGCAGAAATAGGTGCACATTCAGATCGATCCGGCTTGTAGGGAAGGATTGTGTCAATGGTGTGCGACGGGTGCCTGCCATACAATAAGAAAAATGGTGAGAAACCAGTAGTGCTCTGAGGAGCGGTATTGTAGGCGTACGTGACGAAGGGCAGAATGACATCCCAATTCGTGTGGTCGGCGGCGACGTACAGGTCGGTCCACTGTTAAAGGGAACAATTGCGTTCAGGGCATGTCAGGATATCGCTCTCTTGCAACAGTACAGTGGCTTAGATTCACATAAGACTACTGGTGGTTGACAGTTCCGACTCCCTTTGACAGACCAGTACCTTGAACAAACAACGTTTCCACATCCACTTGGAATGAGGGGGCCAGCAAAATGAAGGGGGCTCATTCTTCGAGTGTTCCCTTTAACAGTGGACCGACCTGTACATCGAGAGCATGTCGCCTAGCGTGCGGTTGAAGCGTTCGGTGAGGCCATTCGTCTGCGGGTGGTAAGCAGTAGTTTTGCGGTGAACAACGTTGCACTCTTTGAGAATGGCCTCGACGACTTCCGACAAGAAGACACGGCCTCGATCACTGAGCAGCTCCTGGGGTGGACCGTGACGCAGCATGAATCGGTGGAGCAGGAAGGAGGCCACATCGCTCGCTGTCGGCCACATCGACGTCGTCGAGGTAGCATAGGCACGTGTGCCATTTCAAGTTGCGCAGAACGGTATCCATCATGCGCTCAAAAGTCGCGGGCGCATTGCACAGCCCAAACGGCATGACGTTGAATTCGTACAAACCGTCGGGTGTGACAAACGCTGTCTTCGGTCGAGCGTCATCAGCCATGGGGACTTGCCAGTACCCTGAGCGCAAATCGAGTGATGAAAAGAACTCTGCTCCTTGCAGGCTGTCAGTGGCATCGTCTATTCGAGGTAGGGGATAGACGTCCTTACGGGTGATCTTATTGAGTCGTCGGTAGTTCACACAGAATCGCACAGAGCCGTCCTTCTTCGCAACGAGAACGACAGGAGACGCCCACGGGCTGTTTGAGGGTCGAATAACATCGCGGCCAAGCATGTCTTCGACTTGCTCGGTAATTACACGACGCTCTGTTGGCGACACGCGATATGGACGTTGCCGCAGTGGTGGGTGGGCGCCAGTGTCGATGCGATGCGTGACAGCAGATGTGCGGCCGAGAGAAGTTTGCGCTACATCGAACGAAGAACGAAATTCTTCCAACAGGCATAGAAGCTGGGAACGCTCGACCGACGTAAGGTGTTCAGCACTCGAGGAACCAAATAAATCAGCGGGTGACGAATCAGATGTGGAAACAGCACTGAGCGAATGGGAGTTGGCGCAGTGCGTGTCACCCGGTGCGTCCATAACTTGTGCGTCTTCGAGGGCTTCAGCTCTGCCGAGACATTCCCCTCGCACCAACCTAACAATGTACGGGGATAGGTTCGTAACAAAAATGTCGGTGCCGCCCAGAATGACTTTCACGGTCGCAAATGGCACCAACAAGCCTTTTCTAGTGAAGACGCGGTCAGATGGAGAGAGGAGTGCAACGGCGTCGGCGAGACTGGTGCAGCAGACTGACACAGCCGTTGACGAGTTTGCAGGAAGTGTGGTGTCGTCTTTGACGAGTACCTTGGTCGCAGCCGGTGGACTGTCCGCCGGCGTCAAATTTGAGAATGGTGAGAGCTCTATTTCGGCTGGTGCGCAACGAATGACGGCGGCGTGACGGGCGAGAATATCCCATCCCAGGATCACGTCGTGAGAGCATGAGGAAATTATGATGAATTCGACGGCGTATAGAGCGTCCTGAATCATGACACGGGCTGTGCACACTGCTGTCGCGTGAATACTGTGAGCGCTGGCTGTACGGAGGGAGAGCCCGGAAAGTGGCGTCGTCACTTTTCGTAGTAGTCGGCTAAATTTAGCGTCCATAACGGAAACGACAGCTCCAGTGTCTACAAGGGCCGATGTGCGCACACCATCTACAAACACGTCTACTACGTTTGATGGGCTTTGCTGAGGGCTTTGGCTGTTCGATAGCGTCGCAGCCCTTGCCTCTTGGACTGCGACGACTAGTTTTCCTGGTCTCGTGCGACCGGACGAGGCCGCATCGGTGACAGTGAGCGGCGTCGTGGGGACGGTGACCGACGGGTAGATGGACCTGGGCGTGACGTCGGTGACATAGGCGGCAGCGGGTCATAATACGGGCGGCTGGACTGGTTGGTGACGGCTGATCCCACTCGAGGCGGCTGCACGCGGTTGCAATAGCGGGTTACGTGACCGGCGCAACCGCACGCAAAGCAGATCGGGCGGTTGTCGGAAGTGCGCCATCGGTTTGCCGGGCTAGGTCCCATCCACGTGGCAGGACGCGAGGGACGGGGCGGCTGCTGATATGACGGCTGCATGGTTGGCTTCAGTCGGGGCGTATGGACGATGTCGGCGTACGCAGCCGGCACACTCGCTTCGAAGGCCTGAGGCCTGGTGACGGCTCCAGCGTATGTTAGCGGGGGCACCACAGGGAGCGCTGGCGGCGGCCTGGCTGCAACTTGTGCGTAACTGAGCGGCGCAGACGCCGGATGGGGCTGGTGGTATTCCGGCATAACCTCCGCGATTTCCTGCTCGATAGCCCGGCGTAGGGGAGGCAGCAGTGTGGTCGACGACTGTACAACATCCTGCGGTTGGCCATTAAGGAGAACTGGCGGGCAATTTCCTCCCGCACGAATGACTTGATTTCGGCGAGTAAGACGGAGTGGTCCGACACGGCTGACAAGCCAGCGAGATCGGCGTCGCGTGATGGAGGTCGACGCGTCATCAGGCGCTGCCGGCGTAGCTCCTCGTAGCTTTGGCACAGCGTGATGACCTCTGCCACAGTGCGAGGGTTTTTGGGGAGTAGCATGGTGAAGGCATCGTCGTCGATGCCTTTCATGACGTTCCGGCTCTTGTCGGCCTCAGACATGGTTGCGTTGGCTTTCTTGCACAAGTCGAGCACGTCTTCAATGTAGCTCGTGAAAGACTCGCCGGACTGCTGGGCTCGTTCACGTAACCGCTGTTCGGCTTGCAGCTTGCGAACGGCAGGGCGCCCAAACACGTCGATGATGGCGGTCTTGAAAGCGGACCACGTAGCGAAATCGGATGCGTGGTTGTTGTACCATAGGCTTGCCACACCCGCCAGGTAGAAAACGAGGTTGCTAAGTTTGCCTGCCTCGTCCCATTTATTGGGGACGCTCACACGCTCGTAGATCGCGAGCCAGTCCTCGACGTCCGTGCCATCCGCGCCGGTGAAGATAGGAGGGTCGCGGATGCGGGGGACACCCGGACATGGCGTCGGTGCAAGAGGAGGCGTTTGCTGGGCGGCGTCTTGAGTCATGGTAGCAGGCACGGTACGGGATCGAAGCTCCAAGGGCATCGAATGCGGACCGTAGTTGTTTAAAGGGCACAGCACTCTCCACCAAATTGTCAAGACGTTTATTAACGGTGACTCAGCGACGGCGCACGGCAGCGACAGTCAAAGCGGGGCCGACTCTGCACGAGGAGCGTGCTCTCAGAGAAGAGAACGACCCACTGGAAGGCGCTCGAGAGGACGACCCATTACTCAGTAGGAACGCTTCGCTACAATTGTAATGACAAAAAGCGGAACCGGCTCGGGCGCATGCTCGGGTAGCGCGCAGAGGAGACAGAGGAAGGGGGCGAATAGAACAGCCGGCCTAGTGAACAGGCGTTATGTCTCTTTCTCTGTGTCTTTCCTTTATAATATATTGCCACGTGCGTTTCTTGTTGTCACTTTTGCTGTATTCGGTTTTCGCCCACAAAGGCTGTCAGCAACGCTCAGCGCAAAATACGCCTCATTGTTCGAGATGCTTCGCGATTATTACACCGAAAGATGTTATGAGATCATTTCACCGGCCGTTTTTGGCGCCGTAGTTGTCCGCCGCCGCCGCCGCCGGTGTCCGTAACCAGTATCGCTCGAAATAATAAAAAAAAACGAAATAAGAAAAAAATTCCAGGATGGAACGAGGTTCGAACCTGGGGCGCCTGCGTGGGAGCCCAGTATTCAACCTCTGAGCCATGCCGGTGCTTGAAACTGCTTTGCAAAAAGGTCCTATACAGCAAGGGTGGATCTTTGGCCTTGTTGGTGCGACATATGCATAACGTTAAGCGCAATACTGAATCAACGAGGACGGGACAGGGAGTGACACACACACAAGCGCTAACTTTCAACAATGCTTTATTGTGAGCCGGATCACTGCATAAATACATGAAAATTGCGGACATCAGGCATGCGCAAATGTGAAGGATCTAGAAATGACAATTCTTTTCTGCACAATGATAATGAAGGTGCGCTGACACAATCTTGGCCTAACTCGTGTATGGTGGCTGATTCAACTATCAACCGCGTGGTCTCATCTTTGTGCGTGCGTACGACAGAGCACTCATGAAAAGCAGGCGAACACCCACACGTGCTGCAATGCGCGGTTAACAAACCATCGCCACCCTTCTTCACACTGTTTTTGTGTTCTCTAAGCCTGTCGTTAAGGCAGCGCCCTGTCTGCCCCACGTAGAATTTCCCACACGAAAGGGGGAGCTTGTACACGACCCCTTCTTTGCATTCCACGTGGCGAACTCTGTGATTTTTTACGCAGCCGCGCGCTTTGTGAGCAGTTGGGTTGCTGAGCCTGCACAGCTTTCCCAGCATCCCTGTCCCGTCCTCGTCGATTCAGTATTGCGCTTAACGTTATGCATATGTCCTATACAGGCTTCATGTCGGGAAGGAACCACATTAGAAAATGCAATATAGCGTGGTAGAAGAGTAAAATAAGCACCAAGCGTAGCACAACGCGAATTCTGTAACCAGGCGTCACGCAATGCGAATTGCGCAACGAGTAGGTTGTTGAATGCTTCCAACCCATTACAAAGGGCTCTGCCATAATTCTTCATCGTCATCAGGCACAGCATCAATAAAGTGCGCATAATGCTTTACATGCGTTTAGCAGGTACCAACGCTCTCCGTAGAATGACGAAAAATGGCACAGTGCCTGCTGCCCTACTTCTCAAAAATTACAACGATTCATAGCGTATGGGTTCCTCGAAAGTGCACTTGTATTGGTTGCCAAGGAAGCCCATAAGCGCATGATCCATTTCCTCGGGGTCTCAGTAAAGTTCTTCACCCCACCCCCCTGCTCTCTCCCACGTCAACGTATGTTATACAGCATGACGGGAGAGGGAAATACCGACTGGGCGTCACCCAATGCAAATTACATAACTGGTGGGCCGTTTAAAGCTTCCAACCCATTACAAAGAGCTGAGCCATAATTCTTCAGCGTCATTAGTCGTCGCGTCAACAAAATTCACATAATGCCTTACAGACGTGTAGCTGGTGCCTCACTTCTCTGCAGAATGACAAATAATGGCTTTGAAGGTGCTTCCCAACTTCAAAAAAATTGTGATCTATGGCATAGTGGGTACCTTTCTAGTGTACTTGTATTGTAGCCCCAAGAGAGCTTACAACGGGCTCTAGAAACGCTGCTCTTCCAGCTTTCACTGTGACTGTGCTGCGGTTTCAGCGCAGGCCTGGCGTTTTTTGTAGATCGTTTTGTTTAGATTGCGCGCAAGACGCGAACACTCGAGCTTATTCTAGAACTTGCGCGACAACCAGCGATAACGCTGGAATATTTGACGGCGCATGTATAAATCGACGGCCGACGCTCTGTTCGCCGCTATCAGTGTACAGCCTGTATTGCTGTAGTTTGACTTTTCATTTCCCGGCCACAAGTTCGGCCAAATAAACGGTTTCATCTTGAACACGCCGGCTGCTGTATTAGATCGACGTGACGACCACGTGACAATATATATTTATTGGTTGCTTCTGCCCATGGTGGGTGTCGGTGGAAACATGGCTTACATGTCCACTTCTCCACCCATAAATCTAGTGCCCTTCCGACCACCTTCGATACAGCGGCTCCCGCTCCGCCTGATCCCTTTGAACTGGCGACTTACGTTAGCAAAACAGAAGGCATGTATGTGAACAACACCATCTGCTGAAAGCCTACATGCAGCACCCGTATTACTGTGAGGTACGGCCTGCTACCGACCAACAGGCCGTACCTCCCGCCACCTAATTACCTCAAAATGCGTCTACACATGCATACGTGTGGCCTAAAAGATATCTAATTCAAGCAGGAGTGCTAGAATACAAGCGTCTTTGCTTCCGTTTTCTATGTACCAATCTCGTACTCAATGATTAAGCATTACAGGCAGTGCTGGGCAGTATCGTAGATACATGTATCTTAGATACTCTTTGGGTATCTTGTATCTGTATCGCGATACTTCTCGCAAGACGAGTGTCTGTATCTGTGTTTTCGATACATTCAATAATGTATCGTGTATCTTAACGTAAAGATACCCATATAGGAACACCACCAACGAAACAATAATCGCTGGCTCAAATCCGCTTCCCAAGCTGGAACTGGTGCTACTAAGCCGCCTGAATAAAGCTAAGCGCCGCGACATAATTTCATTCTTCCGCCAGAGTCCACCAGTGAGGGCAGGCGATGAGGTGTGCGCGTCGGTTGTGGTGGAGCAGAGCAACAGGACAGCGTTTGCGTAGTCTCGACAGAACAACCGCTTGAACGTCTATGCTTAGCTCACGTACCTTTCGTTTTGTCGATTTTTTTCTCCCCAGTTTCTCCCCAAAGACGAAAGAATGAATGCGACAAAATTTGGAATGCTATTCACAATGCCCATAGACTGTCACGCCACAAAGCGGATGTTAGGAGAACCCCCACGAGGATGTTCAGCAGACGACAAACAGGTCTGGCAGCCATTACCTTGTGCGTCTGTGCTAGTCTGATTGTTAACCCGCTGGCACGAAAGGAACACAATGACTTTGCACGTTTACTGCATCAGTGATCACACCTGGCCTTCCGTTCACGAGAACCTGATTCGTTCGCGCGAGACGCGAAGTTTTCGTGAAAATATGCGGCAAGTCGCGATTTTACACAGCGTACACATATCAGCCTCGCGAGGTTTTCTGTAGGCACGTAGGTTAGTTAAATGTTATTATCTGACCTTTTCATTTGAAACTCACCCTATTTTTCTTGCCTATAACATTCGTCAGTGTTTTTGTAGTGCCTGAATCTCATAACATTGTACGCGGGAAGTCCTGCGGGCTCACGATGTGATCTTTTGTAACTGGGCAGTCTCAAATTGGCGATACTTCAGAATATGGCGCTTTATCATTTGTCAAAATATTGCTATTATGCATCGTGCGAGCGGCGTCTCAGTCATTGGAGGACGCGTCCGCTCCACGGCGATCGTGGAGCGAACACTCTTAACGCCGTCCTTCACTTGTGTGCTGCTTTCAGAGCCAGCCCTGCGCCGCTTCGTTTTGTACGGTTGTTCATAGGCGACAGCACACTGCAAGCGATTTTCTTGGTGAAAGTTTTGAGAGCAAGATGTTCTCCTAGCCGAGACGTTTCTCTACATGTAATCATGACGCGGAGTGGTCGAAGTCTTTCGGCGTAGAAAATTCTTCATAGATCTTTCAGCAGTGATTATTAAGGAATCTATCTTGACCACGAGGATTTTCACTGGACGTAGAAGGCTGTGTAAGTTTTGAGATTGACAGCGACGATGAACGACGAGCTCCTAACTCACAGGGAGCTAGTTGCACTTTTTGTCCCCTCGTGCGTTAACATTTTTTCACGCCCGTAAGTCACTGACTGTATGCAATGTATAATATTCTTGATCGAGATCAAAATGAAAGCGTAGTTTTCTTGTGCATTCCATGTAAGCGCAACTTATTGTCGATATTATGGAGAACCGCATGCCGCCAACACGGTCGAGCCCGAAAGCGGAAGCGAAATAGTTAGAGCGCTGAAACCTGCAGTTACGGCCATGATGCACGCCTCTCGGATAACTTCACCTGCACTTCACCGGTGACTTCCGAACGGCTTTGTTGTTCGACGAGTGGTCGCAACGTTGAAGAATACGTGGGCATTCTTTTCGACATTCTTTTTTCGATCGTGCTGACCGTGCCTGCAACATCTAAGAGAAGTGAATTGCGCACGGCTAGAGCCTCTGAGCATCGCTTTGACAAAAGCATTACTCAATAGGATGTTGAATGCTTGTGTCCCGCTAAAGAAGTTACTCCACGTTCCTAACTGCGCAAGTAATGACGATGGCGTAATATGTTTGGAAACCATCTACACGTTAAACATGAGGTCCCGTGCAGCAGCGACGCCGCTGCTCGCTAGCGGCCTACTACTGCGGCAAATCTGCCAGGCAGGCTCGATACGTACAACCTCGGAGTGTAGTTCAGTTCATACGTCAATTCTAGTACATGCAGTTTTCCTTGGCATGCACAGCATATCACAAAGCATCGTTGATGCACGCTAACGGAGCCAAAATGTAACCTTTCACACCACGGCAAATAATTAGGTGCTGAGAATTTAGCACTTACCATCGTTTGGGAAAGTATTTTGGTCTCATATCTATTTCAGTGCAGCTCATGTTCTCATCCGGTGAATGTGGCACGGGCCGTACGTCTGCACGTCCTATCTATTCCTATGCTAAAAGACCGGTTGACCTTCCTCCGGCCGCCATCTTGAATCGCACAGCGTTCATAAGCATTGCGAGTAGGAAATAAGTCTAGCGGCTCACTCCTTTAGGAAACGCGGGCGCTACGGTGAGAGAAATAACTCTAAGCGAACCAAAGTCGCTTTCACCATTTCCGTCAATCTCCCTCAACCTACCTAGCTGTTTACGTCTTGGAGCTCTCGAGGTCGTCTTACCGCCGCATGCGCTGCAGCGCATTTATTGATCATTTCCTTGTTTCTTTTTCTTCATCTCTCTCTCATATTTCTATTCCCATCTCCTTTTCCTCCAGCGTAGAGTAGCCAACCGGACATCTGTCTTGTTAACCTCGCTGCCTTCTCCCTTTTCATCATGATCGTCTGCTAAGCTTGATACGTACTAAATTTTGCGTACAAAAACTTGAATGTATCACGAACGCGATTCGCAGGTAATGACATGAATAACGTGACTTTCCTGTCGCACACGTCGCGAAATATGTTCCAGTGGTCTCAAGTCTAAATAAACCTAAACTGCGAATCTTGAGACAATAACGGGAAGGATACTCTGCCACAGAAAATGCGATTGTGGCGTAGGTGCTGTCGATTGGTGAGTTTTCCTGATAGAAGCAAGGAATAAAAATCACTGCTGAAGCCCAAATAGGAACCAGGATTTATGCGTGGCAGCGAAGTATTCTACTACAGATCAACCCCAGCGCTTCAAACTCCTTCTGACAAAGACCGTCTACAAGCGTACCAGGACAACGCCAAATGGTTGTAGTGCTCGCTACCCGTTTTTATGGCAATGCAATAAACATTACATATAGACATCTAAGTGTGCGCTAGCTATAGAGAAGCTTTGAGGGAATACGCCTACGACAGCTACTTCTGATATACACATCATGGCATCGTAGTGTCCACTTCCTCCCGATAAACACGACTGCTCTACTGTAACGTAAATGCCGATGTTCCGTCAGACCATGGGCTACACTTTTCCCGCCAGTGAACTCTGAGTGCTTTCTGAGCCCACGATGAGCGCTCAACTATTCTGTTCACACAAGACGTTGATACACCTCTCAACGCTGTGCTCAAAGCAAAACATCCGGCATAGGCTGCTACTCGCTCCCTGCTTCGCACGGAATTTTAGATGCGAAGCAGCTCTTTGACTAGCCTGTGTCGCGCTGTCCCTCCGTCCGCACAAATGCGAGGCAACGCGCTTCCCTCGTCGCAGGTGTTGGAGCGGTGCCAAGTAGGTCACGCCGCAGCTGGGCGTTGACGTCACGCTCCCCTCGCACGCTTCCCTCGCAGGTGCGCGAGTACGTCACTCTCTCCCTCACCCGCCCGAGCACCCGCAGCTGCCGGCTCCAATGCCCGCTCGCCTCCCGTGTCTGCGTTTCAAACAAACGTTCACACCAGTAAACGCTACACCGAGTTTCGCTTTAAACGAATCTTCCAGCGCTCACCGCAGCACCCGCGTTAGCGCCGTTCAACCCGTGACGCCACCCGTGCGCAACGCTGCTGCTTCGCATCCCATCAGGGTTGCCTTCGGGGAGATGGTCCAATTTTTTTTTTCACAATGCGTGGAATCTGCAGAAGTTTTCTCTTGTCGTTTCCGTCTAAGCACCACACGCCTTTCTTTCTTTATGTAGATGAGATCGGGTTTCTTCAAAAAAAGAAGAAAAAATGTAGATGAGATCGGGTTTCTACAAAAAAAGAAGAAAAAACGTGTGGGCACCTTTATTCTAAGTGAATGCCAGTGAAGCGCAATGCACGCAATGTTCCTGTGTTTTTGTTGTCTTTATATTTTGCTCTGGTCGTATCCCGGTGAAGTCATCTGACCTACGCCTCCCGTTCTTTATTCTTTAAACTCGGGGTCCTGTCTGCGTCGTTTTCTTTTCGGAGCAGTTTTATTGCGATAGCAATTATATGGACACTCTCGCCGGTTTTTGCCGTCGCCATCATTCCCCGGATATATATATATATATATATATATATATATATATATATATATATATATATATATATATATATATATATAATGCACAAAGAAAATAAAGCAGAAGAAAATTCCAAATCACCACCGCGCGGATTACAACCATCGACCCCTGGCTCCCCAGCCTGCCTTCTGCATTATACAACTCATCCATGCCCCATGCATGCCGCGGCGAAATAACGGCGAGCTACTTATATACACCATTTACCGCTGCTGGTAAGCAAATCTCACAGGAGCGTGAGTGTGTTTTCTATCACGCAAACCTCCTGATTTTCTTTCATTTTGAAAACTGTCCTTGAGACGCGCACGACAATGTGTTAAAAAAAGGGTCGCTCCATGCGCCGCAGTTTAAAAGAAAAAGAAATATCTAATAGCACCTGATTCTCCATCGTCGGCACTTGCAGCGCATGCTCAAGCACATAGACGTAACAACTGTTACATTTGTTAGTTCACGCTTGCCCTTTGTATGCCTGTGCGTTCTTTTAGGGCGTGCTTCTTGTGCTTCAGAGGCGCGCTGCAAGTATCGAGCTGTTTCTCGTTCTTCGTGTGACATTATAATTTCTTGCTATCGCATTCATAGCTTCGGCCTTGCGGCGAAACTGTGACTTTTTTCGAACCCGCACCTTGTGACCGGCTCGATGCCCCCTTTTTGCTTCTTTTTCTCTAGCTGTCACCTTCGACCCGAAAGTCGCGGGATCGAATCCCAGCTGTGGCGGCTGCATTTTCGATGGACGCAGAAATGTTTGACGCCCGTGTACTTGGATTTAGGAGCACGTTAAAGAACCCCAGGTGGTCAAAAATTTTTGGAGCCCTCCACTACGGCGTCTCTCATAAATCATATCGTTGTTTTGGGACGTTAAACCGCAGATAATATTATAAGCTGTCACCTTGGGATCTTCCTTACGTTGCTGCCGTTTGGCTGCAGTGTACTGTTTTCCTAAATTAGGGTTGAGCAATGGACGTAGTCGCTCCTTCTATGCTCGATTAGTCATGACGGCGGGATCCGCTCATAGTCGGCACTGCCGTTTTCGGGAGACCGCGCGATGTCGTTGTCGGCGAGCCTTCTCAGCGCAATACATGGCAGGAAAGACTCTCCGCCAGCCTGCGCCCTCATAATTGCTGCCGCGCGAGCACCCCTACCGACGAAACCTTCTGAAACTCGTGTGATATGATGGTGGCGCCCTCTCTCGGCTTATCGGAGAAGCTCGGCAGCTGTTTCGTTTGAAACTGCGGGGCCATGGATAGACGCCGTCCAACTTCGGTCTATAAGCACATTGCACTTGAAACTGCTAGCACCGCTCGGCACAAGCGACACCGCATCCGTTGGGAAGCTTCGTGATTGCTTGATAATATACTGTTAAGATTATGCGCACCACGCTAGTAGTCTATGGTGGGTTACGACTTCAGAATAAAAACAAAGATCCGCCCCGTGAATTGCAGCGCGCCTGCCATTCATCTTCGCAGAGATTCTTGTTAGGTTGTTTCCATTCTAACCATAAGCACTTTTCTCTCTGCTGATGTAAACACTAGTCGTTTTAGGAATTCAAATGTCGACGTTCTTACTTAAAATATTACGTTTCGCTGAGCAGCGAACTTGATATGCTGAAATTTATCTTGAATCTCAAGTTTTCAACCGAAAACAAGAGACACGTTGTTGCGTTTGAATAGTAAACAGGGCCCTCGCGAGGGCCCTGTTTACTATTCACACATTTGGCTGAGCAGCGAACTTACGTTTGGCTGAGGAGCGGACTTGATATGCTGAAATATATCTGGAATCTCAAGTTTTCCACCAAAAACTAGCGACACGTTCTTGTGCTTGAATAGCAAACAGGGCCCTCGCGAGGGCCCTACAGGGCCCTTGCTAAAGGCGCTTGTCGTCACGGAAGCGAGCGAATGCACTTGGATAGGGTGTGTGTGCAAATTTTCTGGGTGGGAGAGGGACGCCTGTGCGCGATGCTTACATTCATTCTTACGCTGTACCCGACAATAGTTTATTCTGGACCTTACGTGAGCACCAGCGATAACTCTGGAAGATCCGACCAGGGTTGTGGCAAGGTGGACTTAAAAAATCAGCCATAACTGAAGCTAAAGCTAGCAAAAGGAGCCAAGCCATTTACTTTTACCGCCAAATTCGTAGCCAAATAGGGCAGAGGTCGTAATATGACTGCACTTTTTATAATTGAACAATGAATATGAATGAATGAATGAATAAATGAGACCACAGAAACAAGAGCACAGTTCTCCCATGTTGCTTTGTCTTCAAGTTACAGGCGCAAATAAATAAACCAGTTAAAGCACATTCAGTGAGCCGTGCATATAGAATAGGTAGAATAAATCTATTTCTTTCGAAATACAGGTTAATTTTGAAATATTGCAGTCAACAAGTCAGCACGAACATTAAACGCTCAAGGAGTTTTTCCTTGAAGCCGCAGATCGCATTGGTTAGTAGAGCTTGCATAATACCAGTTGAGCTTGAGATAGTGAAATCTGGTTAACATGAACAGTCGAGCTTGTTTTCGTTGCGGATCCCTGTTTTAATAGCGAAGCTGTTTAAGAAGAGCTTGGGTGGGGGCTAGTTGGAACATACTGTAGAAAAATGCGCTTCGTCTGTGTTGTCCATGTTTTTTCGTCCTCAACATTGTAGCGCTAAAAATATTTTTTTCTAAGCTGTTTAAGCCAGCTTTAAAAACTTTAGTGTGTGCCAATGTGTACAAAAAATGACAGGGTGCCTTGTGTATTTGCCTAAGACTACTCGAAGGTGAAGGCCATCTTCCTTTCTTCTCAGTCGTTGCATTAGGGAGCCTACATGAACGGCCAGTCACATAGGCTCCCTAGAGGTATTATACTGCCCCGTCACGCTCCGAAAGGTTTTTGCACCTAGCGTGGTTTCGCACTGCCTCCAGCATCGAAGGCACCTCACCTGGTTTTAACGCGATAGCGTTAGAGAGCTCGTGTCGCTGAAATTCCACCGTCGGCGTCGGGACCGTTGGTTGTGAGCGAAAAATCGTCCGTGAGCGAAAAATCGAGAAAGAAGCAAATAAAATAAAGAATAAAATTTTCGCCCCCATTGAGGATTGAACCCGCGCCGTTCGCGTGGCAAGCAGGTGTTCTACCACAAAGCCACGATGTTACTTGCAGCTGCTATGGAAAAAAACACTACATAAATGCTATGTAGTGGAAGGAGTCTCCTTAACGCATTTTGTTCGACAGGTGTCACGACGAAAACGAGCCCATTCGGCGATTTGTAGGCGGATTTGGGAGGCCATCAGACTACGTCGAAAAAGGCCGGGATAGTGCAGCCATCGCCGCTAAGAACACAAACGAACTTTCAAACACCTCTAAAAATGGACAACTATGTCCATCTAGCGGAAAACATATCAAGCGAATGCCGCCTTTCCAGAGGAGGCGTTGATCAAGCAAACAGCAAATGCTAGATAATGTGCCGCCATCTGTGAGGCATTGTGAGACTCTTCATGGCCTCCGAGATGGCAAGCGCGCGGCGTATATCTTGCAGACCATGCGACTCTTGTTGCAGATCAAAAACCTGTATGTACCATTCTCGCGCGCGCGCGTGTGTGTGTCTGTGTGCGTGTGTGTGTAACAATACACATTAATAAGTATGCACTTAGTGGTTGAAGTGCGCACTAGGGGCCGGATTTCGCTATTGCGTTCAACTCTTAAAGGAGAAGCTTAAGGGTCCCCCAATTTTGCACTGCCTCCGTGGTCAGCTCACCTTTGACCAATCTAGGATGTCATGTGATGAAGGTTTAGGCTTATGCCACAGGAGCGAAGGAACGAGATGGCTGAATCAGAATCGACACCAGCACGGGACACGAGCCATGGGTTCACGTGCCGCTGCGAAGCGCCGTCTTTATTTTCTTAGAGGTCGCGCACTCCTCAGTTTTGTTCGCCGCTCAAAGAAGGGCGCTACAACGGCATTACGTGGCGTTACGTTACATCAAATCACACGAGAATTGGTGACATCAGGACGATGTCACGTGATGATGATTTTTTGCACCACTTGTCCCCTAGACCACTGCACGCGAGACGCCGACGCCGAGGCTGAAATTTCGTGTTTCGTGAAATTTCGTGGAGCTACTGGGTCGGCCATCGTTACAGTCGAGGTCGCAGCGTTAGGTTGCCTCGCGTTGCCGGGAAGAAGTCCGTACTCTGGCTTGAGTCCTAGCTGCCGGCGTCTAGATCGACGGTCTGGGATGTCTTGAAGTTCTTCTTGACCACTTGGACTTGGATCCCAACTGCGTGTGGGCGTCCGGAACATGGATAAACGAGCACCTCCACCAGATGTCACGTGGTCGTGACGTGGACGAAGGCAGCAGTCAGCACGTCAGAGATGAAACTTTATTTGGCCGAACTTGTGACCGGTAAATTGAAAGTCAAACTACAGCAATACACTGTTAGCGGTGAAAAGAGCGTCGACCGTCGATCAACTGACAAGCGGTGAAGTGCGTCGGCATTTATACATGAGACGTCGAATATTCCAGTCTTGTCACTGGTGGTCGCGCAAGCTCTTGAATAATCTGGGCTGTTCGCGGCCTGCGCGCAATCTTAACAAAACGATCTACAATAATCGCGAAGCTTCTCGAACAATGAGGCGCGGTTTGCGCTGCGCGTGCTGACAGTCTTTGTGGGCGAAAACCGAATACAGCAAAATAAAACATGAAGCGGGCCTGGAAATATCTTGTATGCTTCTCGATTGCATTATCGCCGCGCGCCTGGCACTTCCATGTCGCGTGAGACAGCATTTCTCATAGGAAAGTGTGACACAGCATTTTTCATAGGAAAGTGGCGAGCGCCGAGAATTCCATAAAGGAAACGCAAACCAGCAGCAAAGCAGCCGGTCGAAGATCTTTCCTTCGTTGGTATGGCAACGGCGTGCGGCCGCGCTTTGTCGCGCTTCCGCGTCTGCTTGCCTACAGTTTCGCCCTTTGTTCAGCGCACACCGGTCCCCGCCGCCGTCGCCACCGGCCTGCGCCAGTCAGCGAAGGGGGTGGGAGGGAGGGGAGGGGGCACTTCCTCAACCGTTTGAGAAACACACCTATTACCATTATTTGTGTCGGTAAAACAACCCCTCCGTCAAACTTTTGGGAGGGCAGGCGGGCCCCTGGGGCACACCCCCTAGCTATGGGCCTGGGCTCTGGACTTCTAGGTCTACGAAACTTCTTCCGAAGCACCGCGGCGCGTACCGTGTGGTATAGCAAGCTTCTTACTTCATATACGCCGTCAAGTTGCTTGAGACTTATTGTAATCAAACAATGTCGAGGCATGAGATTGTGCATATGGACCTGCTAAAGCCTCACTATCACTGTTCAGCTGTCCGTAACTAGCCAGGATGGATCTTTTTCGGAGGGGAAGTGATTGTGATGCAAAAGAGCGGCACTACTTGAAGGAGTAGACAACGCTGCTCCCGTATAAAAAAGGCGACGATTCGACAATACAAGCTTTACATTGATTCTACTATTCCTGGTTACATTTCTGCGTCTGTCTGTAGTAGTATAGTACTTCTTTAAACGCTTCATTATATTATAAATGGCTGCCCGCATGCTTCCCTTGGTTTCGTTGTGTATTGCTTTCCTATGGTTGAGGTTAACTAAATTCTTGGTTCCTTTTCTTGGGTATTAAAGGGGTGCTGCCACCTTTTTTTCGAAGGCGAGATTACTCTGCCATACAAATCTCCTGTATGCAGAGACGGCTCTGAGCAAGCTGATAAGGTATTTTAATTTCAAATTGAAGTCAATTTTTCCATGGCGCACCTACTGACATCGTCACTAGCTTGACGTCAGGCTACAGTACAAATTCTGGTGACTTCACGCAGCAGTATGGCTGATATCTAACGTCACCAAAACTTCCAAGATGGCCGCTTGTGCGTCATCAAAAACTTCCAAAATGGCCGCTTGTGCGTCACCAACGGAGCCACGGTGCGGAGCAGCCGTGGAAACGTCACTATATATTGCGCGAGCACGTGACGAGAAGCTCATACCGTGTTGTGACGTCAGGGTACAGTAGGAACCGAAACTAGCGCTTTTAAACACATACTGTAATTACTTTTTCAGGGCGCACTCGCGCATGGCACTACCTTTTCTAGGCTCTTGAGGGCTTGACCTTTCAATTGACGCAAAAAAAAGACTTAGTAAAAAAGACTCTCCCCTTCCCCTCTCCACTTCCCCTCTCCCTTTCCGCTCTTCCTCTGAAACGCGGGCTAGACATGCCGCAATTCTCTCCTGCGCAACGCCGCGATGAGCTCGAGCGCATGCGCGTCCCCTCCCCTTCTCTCTCCTCTCCTACGCTGCCCCCCTCTCGCGCGCCTGTCGACCGCGTCCCCCGCTCGCCCTGTGAGAATTAAAGGCCAGGCTACATGGAAGATACGACGCGCGTAGCGTCGCTCTTCGCGTTCCACGACGCGAGCTCGGTAGCATTCTCAACGAACGCCAACGGAACGCGAACGTGCAAGTGCTCCGGCTTCGCATCTACTCATGGTCCCCTTTAGAGGGAGATGAGTGAGTGAATAAACTTTATTACAAGATCCGGCATGTTTGTGGTCCGGGCTAGACCACACAGGTAGACACCAGGAGACCTTGTCTCCTCCTTGGCCTGCTGGATAGCCCATCTTTGGTCCTCGACCTCCAAGCTGAGCAGCACTAGCCGCCACCGCTCCCGGAGGGCCTCAGAAGAACTTGGTGATAGGTTGGGGCATTCCCACAGTATATGTTTATACGAAGCCCTTTCTGTTGGCCATAGTTTGCATTTGTTGTCCGGGAGATGGTGTAATTTTTTTTTGAAGCGCCTACATCGCTGCTGACCGCATCAACGCGTAGTGGCGCTCGCCAGATCTATTGCGGGCGGAAATGACGAAGATGAGCGCTGGCCTATGATTGGATAAATGTAACGTTAGAAGTAATAGCGGCGTTGCATCACAAAAGGGGTTATTATTGGGTTTAGTGTTTCATTAGCATGCTTTTTTCACTGCACACCAACTATACAGACGATCTTAGACATTTCAGCTTTAAAGCTGCACAACGACCGGCACTTGTGTTAGCCCTAAAGTAAAAAGCAACTGCGAAAACGTCTTTGTCATTTCACTACTATGACTCGATTTTCTAAGCTTAGTTCATTTCCTTTACTTTGCGGAATTGTAGGTACTTGAGACGATCTTAACGTTACCATGACAACGGAGAACTAAGTTTTCACCACAATGCGCGTACGAAAGTTCGAAAGAGCTTTGTTCACCATAACTTGATCGGGCGTTCTGTTCCTTAGGACGTTTATATAAGAATAAAGAAAGAATTACAAAGTTAGATCTCAACGATCGGATGCGAGTGGAGTGTTCAAACATACACTAAAAAAGAGAAAAGGAAACGGCAGCTCAGAATTGCAGTCAAAAACCGAAACCAAAACGAAAGCTATTTTGTTTTGTTTCGGCGGCGACATGTTGAGGGAGGCTGTGGAACTAAGTCATGGGCTGAAAAAAAAAGAAAAAGAAAATTAAAACATGTGATCCGACGCCAGGAATCGAACCGATGACAGCGCGGTGATCCCGCGCTCCGAATGGGAGCAATAAGCTCACTCGGCCGCGGACGACGCCTTGCCGCTGGTGGTAAGCAAGGGTGTATCATTTACCACAAGCATTTAAACGACCGCGTTTCAAAAAACGCGTTATGGAACAATGCTATGCCACTTGCGGCAAGTTGAGAATGGCTTCAAACGAAATGTGAGTGTCAGGACTACATCTGATTTCCTGACCATTAACATAACTTGCTTAGTTTTTCGACAGTGAGCGTTTTTGTCTCGAAAGACAGGCCACATTTTTCGCCGTTTCCATAGGCTCCCGTTGTACAATCTTTAACTGCTCTGAGAACAAAATTGAAGCTTACTGCAACATGATCGCTGCAGTTCTCGTGCGTTTAGGTTCCCAGAAGCGCTCTGTGGTCTGCGTTTTTCAACATTCACCCTCTACACTTCATTATTCGGGAAAACCTCACTAGTTCAATTGAAAACGCGATCGCTTCGCGCCGCGGCCGTGAGGGACGCTGGCTGTTATGTGTCCACAAAAGCTGGATATGATAAAGGACAGGTGGTAACATGATAATTATGACATGCATCTCATGTAGGGCATGATTTACATGCTACACTCATGGTGCCCTCGCGGCTGGTTCGCTACCTCGACGTACACCACACCTGGTATTGCGGGACGTGACTGCCACGCAATACCAGTTACCATGACATAAATGACGTGACTGCACGACGAAGACAACTGACAGGTGCTAACATGACATGCATGTCTTGGGGGGCATGATTCACAAGCTACACTTCGCATGTAAGTCATGTGTTTGCAACAGAGTGGGAGAGAGGTGCTCATAGTTGCTCATATGAGCTCATATGTAACATAAAATGCGTTTCATTAGCAAGGTATATAGGACATCCTAACTTTCGTCAAAGTGAGTGAAGATGGCGAGGACCGCCCGTTCATTTTTCAGGCAGTATGTATAACGGTTCATTAAAGCACATCCTCGAAAGTTGTTCATATGAGCTCATATATACCAGAATATACGTTTCATTAGCATGGTATTTAGCACATTGTAAATACCCGCATGCATGCCTAACAAACTTACGTCATGAGTGTGGCATGCGCTCGCATCCCGTTCGCTAGCGTTGCATGCACCAAAACTGGTATTGCGTGACGTAAGTGTATGACGAACATAAATGAGAAGGTAATAACAAGAAAATCGTGATATGAAGGTCCTGTTGGGCATGATATACATGCCACACTCATGGTGCGCTCGCGGCCGGTTCGCTAACATGAAATCCGTGCATGATGAACATAAATGGCAGTTTATACATTATATGTACCAGAATATACGCTTCATTAGCGTGGTATATAGCATATTGTAAATACCCGTTGCAGGCACGACAAACATACGATGTATAGTGGACTCGATGTCATGACATGAATGACTTCATTTACCTCAACGACAAACAAGGCGATGTTTGCAACTCTTTACTGGCTCCTTCGCAGTGCGTCTATTGCCACAGTGAGTGGGATCTGCCGAATTTGTTTTGCACAGAACTAGCTTAAGAATCACTGTTCTGGGTCCAAAACCTGCGTGGGGAGTAACTTTCGTCAAAGTGAGTGAAGTTAGCGAGGACCACCCGCTCGTTTGCCAGGCAATTGCTGCTAATGAATGACCAATCGAGTATAACGATGCATTAAAGCATATCATTGAAAGTTCCTCATATGAGCTGCTACTAGAAATATTTACGCCACAGGTGAAGGTGTCAATATGTGACACTGTCATGCTGACGCGGAGCTGAACTTCGTATGCAGAAACATAATGTTATACTTCACCGCCTCTTGTGAATATTGCCGCGTTCCTCAGGTTTTCATTACAAAGAAGCTGCGTGAGCGACGTTTAATTCACTTTTGTTGTACAATTCATCACAAGGTGAGCAACAAGAAATATTCTCTCGAAACGGTCATCCTACCTGAATTTTTCCTGCGACATTGTTTACCAAACACTTTCCTTCCAGCACTAATGGCTTTCCTTCCAGCTCCTGATAGCTCCCTATGGAAAATTGCCAACCGCACAGAAAATATCATAGACGTTGCGCCGGAAACTGTCAACATTGTTCATAGATGTCTTTCGTCCAGCGTCAAACCCTAAATATATATAGAAAAAATCACTGTGCAGGTATTGTCGATTCGCGCCACTTCAATAACTATTCATCTAGACGTGTTACATGATGAGGTCATAGCGCCGTCATCTACATATCGGTCACTTTGCCAAGCTTCATGATGTTTTTATGAAAAACGTAGAACTTGTTAGGCTGTACAACAGAGGCTCCTCGGCTTGCGCAACCGTGTTGTGTCACGCGGCAAATCCTGCGTCTGGTTATCATTTAAAACTGCGGGTGAACGTGCCCTTTCAATAAGTCGTGTCTTCTACATCACCGTTTGTACCACTCAATAGCGTTTGTTTGTTGTCACCGGCGCTAAGAACAGCGATATCGCCCGTTAACAGTAAATCGGCGTTTGCACGCAATGTGAGCTGGCCTTTGCGATATAACGAATTCGTTCCTCACACACTCTGGTCTCTCATACCTCGCCGGTGATCACGGCTGAGCCTGCTGCACATGATGTTGTGAGTAGGAAATATACGCTTTGTCATATTGCGAGTCGATTGCCTGAGAGATCAGTGCGAGTTTTAGTGCTGCGTTCGTAGCATCCGTAACCGCGCTGAGTACGTAAGAGTGGTGCATTTCGCCAGGGTGTTGGTTTCGCACAGTGCGCATCAGCAAAAGTTGTGAGCACGTGCTCCATGCAAAACGCAGCGTTCTTACGTACACAACGGCGTTATGGAGGGTACGTACGCAGTACCACGGCCGCTAGCAGTACTAAAACAATATATAATTGGGAGACGCTGAATTGGGCGTCTGCAGCAGCTCTGCGTACGCAGGAAACGCACGGAGCCGACAGTGCGCATGTTCAGCACGCAGGAGAACGCGGGCGTCCGCAGCTTTTACAAAGCTGCATACTACGTTAGTTGCCGGTTCTGAGGCATTTGTGTGTCGCTCTCGCATCTTGTGGCCTCTCCACGCGAGCGCATTTCCCCATATAGTTCCGGCATGAGTGTTTCGCCTGAGTTGTAGTGGTTGTACTACTGTAGGGTTCAATTCAGCTCTGATATTGGCCTATTTGTTTTCGTATGTTGCATATGCACACCCATTTGGTCACCACTCGCAGGAGATGCATGTAAAAGAAAAAAATCACAGCATATCCACGGAGTGAATGATGATGAGTGGGCGAAGCTGCGGAGGTTCATCGGTAAACCGTGAATCTTCCGTGAATTCTGCCCAGTACATCATCACCGACGTGAGATCGGGCGCATTTATACTAAAGGTTCGATGAGTTATGACGACTTGCAGCTCACTTTAATTTTACATGTACGCTGTGAATTTTCATTGTTTAGAAAACCATTGCTTTAGAAAACATGTGGCGTCTTTCGTTAAGCATCTGGCGTCTTTTCGCTTTGCTTTAGAAACATCTGGCGTTCTTTCGTTTTGCTTTTACAAAACATCTGGCGTCTTTCGTAGGTTTATTTCATCAATCAACGGCGTTTTGAACAAAATTTTTATTGTTTAATCACGCACAGGAGAAATCTCACCAGGCACTACCTTGGAGGTAAACAATGGATGCTAATGGGAATGAGAGACAGAAGAAGTCGGCTTTTAGCTAACACTTACACTTCTACTTCTACTAACGTTTCCTACTGGAACATGCCAATGGCTGCTAATGGGGAATGAGAGACAGAAGAATTCGGCTTTTAGTTAACGCGCACGCTGCGAATTTTTTATTGTTCAACAACGCACAGGAAAAATCTCCCACCGGCACCACCTTGGAGGTCAAAGCGTAAGACTTGTTACGCACTACTACTACGACTACGACTACGAGGGACGAACGGGTGCCGCCTTAAGGAGCTTCGCCCCTAAAAAACCACAGCATATCCACGGAGTGATTGATGATGAGTGGGCGAAGCTGCGGAGGTTCATCGGTAAACCGTGAATCTTCCGTGAATTCTGCCCAGTACATCATCACCGACGTGATATCGGGCGCGTTTATACTAAAGGTTCGATGAGTTATGACGACTTGCAGCTCACTTTAATTTTACATGTACGCTGTGAATTTTCATTGTTTAGAAAACCATTGCTTTAGAAAACATCTGGCGTCTTTCGTTAATCAGCTGGCGTCTTTTCGTTTTGCTTTAGAAACATCTGGCGTTCTTTCGTTTTGCTTTTACAAAACATCTGGCGTCTTTCGTTGGTTTATTTCATCAATCAACGGCGTTTTGAACAAAATTTTTATTGTTTAATCACGCACAGGAGAAATCTCACCAGGCACTACCATGGAGGTAAACAATGGCTGCTAATGGGAATGAGAGACAGAAGAAGTCGGCTTTTAGCTAACACTTACACTTCTACTTCTACTAACGTTTCCTACTGGAACATGCCAATGGCTGCTAATGGGGAATGAGAGACAGAAGAATTCGGCTTTTAGTTAACGCGCACGCTGCGAATTTTTTATTAGTCAACAACGCACAGGAAAATCTCCCACCGGCACCACCTTGGAGGTCAAACCGTAAGACTGGTTACGCACTACGACTACTACGACGACTACGAGGGACGAACGGGTGCCGCCTTAAGGAGCTTCGCCCCTAAAAAATGTAAGATTTAACCAAGATGCCTCTCACAAATGGCACACTGCGGGAGCGAACGTACGCGCCGCTTGGACAGTTCGCCACAAAAGACCGTGTGGACATCCGCACAAGAGATTCGGCTCAATATACGAAATCTGTTCGTCAAAGCACCATAATCTTGGGTGTCTTTTTACTAAGGTGGTAGGTCACTCAAAAAAAATTGTTTTGTTTAGGAGACGCCAGCGTTGAAATAACGTTTTCTTCAAAACAACTTACCCAGCCATTTACAGTGCAAAATAATGAGTATTTATTTTTTGGGAGGTGATTTATTTTTGGGAGTGAAAATTGCATTAAAAGTGGTAGTCACGCCATGCGTGATAAGTGACTAATGGGTGGCTTAATTCAGTAAAGCTTTGGCATTTGTGTAACTAAAGGTTGTAGCTATGCAGTGAACTAGGATAAATATGATGCAGTAAATATTAAGGAAGTAATGTTAAAAAAACCAAGAAGATGGGGAAAAAGAGTCAATTTAGACTGAACCTGTTCGCAAAATCAGCTGTGAGTGCGAAACTATTCCATCAATTTCGTTCATTCTAGTTTACTGCATAGATATATACGTTGTACATTATTATACAAAATTTCAGTTGAAAGTACAAACTGAGGAAAAAAGCTATGAAAGTTAGCGTCACATGATTTGGAGCAAATTCTTATTTCAAGAAAAACGCAAACGAAGATTTCAGAGCTTTCAAAAGGTGTGTGTCCTCCTTGTGGCCATTCTTAAGAGATTTAAAGACAATTAGAAACACAAGTTATATTTAATGACATCCTCTTATGTAACAGTGAAAATAAAATTTATAAAGTAGTTTGAAGATCATTAATATAGACGAAACAACACTGACGTTCGAAACCAACACAATCGGGTTTCGGTTTCGCTATAAGACCATGGGGTATGGAAAACTTGCTGTAACTCGCAAATTAATGATGATAGGACGATAATTTTTGTTGCAACATATTTTTGAATGTTTGCGCGGGCAGAAAAAGCCAAAAACTAAAAATTGACCTACCTCGCGAAAAAAATGGGCTTTTGAAGGTGGCCTACCACTTTAAGCTCGATGACTACGGCCAGCGCCCGATAGACAACTGTATCTTGACTTGGTGGTCGAACTACTGCGCTCTAAAGGAGAAGCGAGCGTCGATCCTTTAGCCCGGCCGTGGTGGTAGATTCAGAAGCTGGCGTCTCTGACGAGGCGTTGCTCTGAGCAACACACTACCGGTTCAAGGGTGTGCAATACATTTTTCAACTTTTACGTCCGTCCATCTGTAGCCGTTTAGGGCGGGCGCGCTTCGCTACTTACGTATGATCTCGCGCATAGCGTACGGGGTGGGTACAAACGCAAAAAAACTGTTTATTGTTTTCCTACTTGTGTACGCCAATTCGTGCCGGCTGTTTGACGCGAAGACCACCGACCTGTACCTGGTGTCGAGTGAATCGTTCTAGGCCCAAGTTTTAATGCAGTGGCTCGAAACACTTTAAAAACTTTTATTCACGATATTGCAGATGCATCAAATATAGTGAAATGAATAGAAGTTATTTGAAGAAGTACCAATGAATATTTCAGCTAGTGCACAGATGCACATTAAACGCACTTATTCTTTAATCCGCTGTCAACAAAGAGTAAAACTATTTGTACGTTTATCGGCAACTGTAATGCTGTTACATTGAATAAGTGGCATTATTACATGTTAGGATTTAGTTGTCAAATAACACATCTGAATTTGTGAACACGTTTTCTTGAGTGAAATATTTATTTTTGCATTTTACAGTTTTGGAAGGACAGCAACAATATGTGGATAGTTCATATGAGTCCTTTCGACCCGGCTATCTGCCTCATGGAAAGACGTGTAGGCATTACCGAAACCACAGTCGCACTGCAGAAGTCATCCGTGCTAGGTGGGGTCGTAAGGTAGTAAGAGAGCGTACCCCATTATTTCGGTGAACCTCATATATAATGCCTTTTTCAGGGCACAACTTCCAGGGAAAGTTTGGACATTCTCTTCAGTTGGAGATGAAATGCGGCTGACATTTCAAAGTAAGTTCTTTGGAGTCTGTTATGAAAAAGTGATGAATGTAACTATTAGATTCATTCTGTTTATCGAGAAAGTGGTTTCTATTAAAATGCGAAGCTGGTTGCGACAATCAAGAACACTTGGATCGTATCTACCTTTCTATACATGAGGACTTCATCTTCGGCAAGTTACTTTGAAGTTTGAAGTTTATTTCTTTCTTTCTGATGCAGAAAGAGGAGCAAGAGCTAAAGGCCATATTGCCTGACAGAGGCTCTTACACAGTGTTGGCTGATCGTCATAGTGAAGCACGAAGACACAAATACAAAGACACGGAGACACACAACACAAGCGCCACTAACAACTTTGAGTGGAAGGTCACCTAGGTACACGGAACTCTCTATAAGCAATGCTTCAACGTATTGCTTTGGGAAAATACCCCAGCGTCGTGCTGGATACTAGGCATCTAGAGTGGTGTTTTACTGGGAGGCGCAGGTTCCTCAAGTGCCGAAGGCTATGCAGCGTTAAAACGGTGGTGCCTACCTGCCATACATAAATATATTAGTAAAGAAAGTCATATAGAACTCACTAGTGTAAAAAAAAGAATGAAAACCTATGAGGAAAACACAAGGATTGGAACTCGCCTACTTCTGACTCCCGACCTAATACTCTGCAAAGACGCCATGCCAAAAATGCCAGGCAGCGCGTAAAATGACTAGTCAACAAAATAGCACACCGTTCGGATTCATCTCTAGACGCCACATAATAAATATGTAAGTGATTTTCCTTTCCAAATAAAACTTACGTCTTTATCAGACATAAACGAGCGGCTGCCGGCAACGAATGACATCCTGACCACGCGATTTTAAGCGTGATCACGCCACATGAGATCTAAGCCGGGTCCCTCAAGTGCTGCGCACTTAAAACGCTGAGAATTTGCGGCGGTGCCACTGTCGCTTACACCTGGATCTCCGGTATACTACAGACGTTGAATGCATGGACCCCTGGCGAGTGCACCGAGCTGTCGTCTGCTCCAAGTAGGATTTAAAAAATTGGGGAGGGGCGAAGCATGTAGTGAAGGGTGTTTCAGCCTTCTGGTAGCTCAGCGTTCATCGCAGAAAGAGCGTTCCCATAGTCAACGCGCGCCATTTGCTCTCTCTTGCCACACGGCGACCGCTGAGGCGGTGGTACCCTCTGTTGCGCACAAGCAAATGAACCGTCCCGGCAGCAGACGACAATACACGCCGCGACAGCAGATGGCGATGTACGATGCACGCCGACACTTCGGCATGCCGAGACCCTCAGGTGCTTCGCCCCTGAAAAAACGATACTGGATTAGGATCTCGGATGCACATAAACGGCCAATGTGAAACCACGGTTTGCCCCAAGTTTGTCTCTGAATCGTGCTCCTTTTGGGTGGAGCCCGCTTAGAAAAAAATGTGTGGCCTTGCCCTATTAATGCAAATGATAGACTAATAATAAAATAAGAGATCGTTGTGCCCTACAAAAGTAGCTCACCGAGATGAGTATTGATGACTTGATCTCCAATGAGTATTGCCAAGATTTTAGGGCTTGTTGAGGAAGCTTGTAACACAAAGGCACAAGTCGAGCACTATCTCTCCTAAAACGTTACGCATATTAAACTGGCAGGGTGTGTAAGCATAGATTAAAACAGTAAACATTGTTCAATGGCCGCATTGCGCACACCAAGCACGTAGGGTTCATGTCACCTGTTAGGTGCAGCCACAAAAACTGATGTAGCGGCAATCTATAAGGATGCTGCTGTTAAATATCTTATGCATTAAATGTAGTGATTCAAAATGCTTAGTGAGGGGAATGATTCTCCGTACTTAAAAGCGGCGGTTGCCTTGGCTACAGTGCGTGCTCTCGCACCATTGCTAGTACATCGAGCCCTGACTATATCCGCATCCGCTGCGCCACTGCGACGCCAAATGCCATACTATGTGAATGAGGGAGTTGAGCACACGTGCTTCAGCGTTTAAGACCGCCTCCTTGTCATACATCCTGCAATACACTCAAATTTCAAACCAAGTGATCAAGTTTTATTGTGCAATAAATGCAGAAAACTACTTTTTCTGAAAGAAATACCGGTTAAAACCGTCACCTTTTAACGAAACATACTCACGCTTCAGTAATTGAACGCGTTTCCCATGAAGCCATGCCAAATTACTAGCGCTAACATGGTACTGTACTAGTAATTAACCAGCTCTTTTTCATACAGGCGATCAGCTCACCTTCAATTTATAAAAAAGATTCTGCCCTACCTTCTCTCAGGAGCCTTTTGTGCACACTGGCCAAGCATAGTTACCCAGGTGTGTATGTAAACATGGAAGGCAACATGAATGGTACTTCACTTACTGAACACAAATCACCCTTGGCTAGCGCGCTTGCGTTCTCATTTGTGAAATTCACCCGGATTCTACATAACATTCTGTCTCTATTTTATAAGTCACAATGTAGTCCTTTGTGAATTTGGTAAAGTGTACTTTCATTTTGCCTGAACATGACTCGCACTTTTGGAACTGCAACTCATTGAAAATTATTAGTTCCTGACGCAATTCTACTTGCAGCTGCTAAAACTACATGAGGAAGATAACAAACAACGCAATATAGATGCACGCGCCGCTACAAAGTGCAATTACAGTTCCGTGCAGTTGCCTGGACCAGAGAAAGAAATGAATGCAAAGAAATGCCATCAAATACATTATTATATTCGCAACAACATACCGATCGCGGTGGATGCTAAATAGCTTCGTGCGCCTAGAATACTCTGAACGAAAATCGCTTACTCCTACCATTATCTTCGCGTGCATAACCTCATACACCATGGTGTTTACAAGCCTTACCAACGGGATTAAAGCCAATGAAACTTCATAATAAAGAGCCCTTTATCAGACCACCGTCGACAACCATTGCAGCACAGTAATCACCCCGGCGCGACGACTAATTCAGACCATGCAAGAGAGAACCAAGCTGGGAAAACGAACAAAAGCTGATTGAAAGCAAGACTAATGCATGTTGAAAGTCGCCAACATAATAAACGAGCAGTTTTGAGATAAAGAGGTAATATAAGTAGAGTTAACAATGCCGTCATACACGGCCCCTTCCCCTACTTACACAAAGCTAAATAGCATCCTGGCATCTTTCTCACTCTTGCGTAGACACCATGTGAGTGGAGATTTTACGAGTGGTCGGAACTCACAGATACCAGGAAGACTACCCTTCTTTTGAAGAAGAATACTAAAGGGGAGTCACGTTCATTGTGCGCATGTATGACAGAGTTGCCAGTTCCGCTTATAATAAACGGATTGGGTCTTCCTTTTTCGCCGAGTTGCTTGCAGAGTTTTGCAGTCACTTGTGTTTTTTTAGCTTATTTGAAATTCCCAGCAAATGTAGTTATTTTAGCGATCATCACGTTCGCCCATAGCGCATTTGTCGTTCGCTAATAGCGTATTTGCCGATGATATTGAGTAGTTGAGTGTTCAAGTGAAACGTATACGTTGGAGCAATCAACAAGTAAGGCTAATCATGCACTGGCAAACGTACATTCAACCGAATGAAGACTACCCTGGAAACAATCTTAAAAAGTAAATATGTGCTTTCGTCGTAGTTGCACATATTTTCGCTGTACAAAATATTTAGTGACTTTTTCCACTGTCCTTCGTATGTGAGTGACATTTTTTATTGTAATCAAAAATGCTTTTAAGAATGCGAAAATTCCTTAAATTTCCTATTCTTTTGGGCTTCTTCGCAAAAGCCGCACCGCTTTTTTCTGGGCGTCTTTCGTGATGGTTACCTGCTTGTTAGCTCGGTAGCATCTGGTAACTCTGATGTATGAACTGAAAGCCTCCTTCAAGCAGCGCTTTTCAAATCATTGTACAGCACTGAAATGTATATAATTTATGTTCCTAAGGCAGGCCATGAAGGTCTAGTTTGACTCTGTGCAGCTGGCCTTTTATTTTTACCTCAGAGACAAGACCACAGTTCATACGCTTACACTAAAAGATGAAAAGAAAATCTACAATACTAAATGCCAAGACATTTGGAATGGAGTGTTTAGCTCAATGCGACAAATCTTTGTTCCCGAATGTCCACAAACTACTCAAAATGTTGGCAACGCTCCCAGTGAGTACTGCTACCGCAGAATGAGGCTTTTATACGTCGAAGAAAACAAAAACTTATTTGAGAAAGCACACGGCTGAAGACCGGTCTAATGGCCTGGCACTGATGCCCTTTCAATGGATGCAAGTCAGTTTCGACGAAGTATTTATGTGTTTATCTAGACACCACGACGTAATGTAATCGCAGCATGAACCGATGCTAGCGGTGAACCCACATGAGCATGTTTCTTTGTTTTCTTTTTCATATTTGGATTATATTCTAAAACCGTTCACCATTAAATTCTTTAATTATTCTTGCTGCAGTAACAGATGTTAGGGCTTTCCATTTTTTGTGTCAGAAAAGAATCCTTCTGGTTCATTGCTGTTTAATAAAATTGTTTTCCAAAAAATATTGAGATGTAGTGGAGATCTTATGCAGCGTGTCTGCGTAAGTGCCCGCCTGATTCCTTAGCGTCCTCTTTATTTGGATCCTCAGCATTTCGTTATTGAATTTGTGTAAGTATTTCTAGCAGGGAAGCTGTTTAATCTGCCGCAACTTGTATGCCGTATCACGACTCTTTTTTATTGGCACCAGTATGCCCTACGGTATAAGTTAAATAAAAAAAAACTCAGTTTCGCGGATAAAGGCCACGATTCATAAACGGGTACTTGCCACCGAAATCAGGTAACACCCACTACTCACCACTGGTCCACTAAAAAAGGAGGCAGCAGTTAGCCCAACACAAGGGAACAGGAAAGGCAACGGCTACTACGTCAACACCCCGAAGCGATGGAAGGCCTACGCTAACGACGACGTGCCTGTAGATTTATGAGAGGCATGAACGCTTGGTTTTAGCACGAGTTTGTCTCTGGTTGAACATCCCTGTCGTGTGTGTCACTGTGTGGTTTAACTCGAACCTCTCGACACTGAGAATCAACGCAGAAACAACTTAGTATCACCTAACTAAAGTCTAGCAACGACCTAGAAGCAGCCTGGAAACACCCTCATCACCTAGCTAAGGCCTAGAAACAACCTAGAAGCAACCAGACTAGTCTTCACAATCGTGCAGTTTCGCTCTTTCAGGGCTTGGGCGGCTTAGTGCTTAGTGCAAGCTTCGCCAATTTTCTTCATCAAGGTTATTTGCTTGGAAAGTATTATTGCTTGTTGCCGCGCAGTAGCTTTTTTGCAAGGTATCAAATGTGTTCTAATATTGAAGAGCCTTCTAGATTTCCGGGCAAGTAACAGACTGTGTCCACCTAGCATACCACAGCCTTTGACGATCCTATCGGAAAAAAACGGCGTCACCAGTGCCTCCCAGTGCCTTTCAGCACACTGGGTGGCACTGGAAACGCTCTACAGTATGTCCCAGTGTACTACAGCGCGCTGGGAGGCACTGGGACATACTGTACAGCGTGGCCAGTGCCGCCCAGTGCTCTTAAAGACGCTGGCAATGCTGTACAGTGTGGCCCAGTGTCTTACAACGCACTGGGAAGCACTGGTCACGCTTTACAGTATCTGCCTGCGCACTGGGAACACTGGCAGCACACTGAAATAAAAAAGTGGGTGCGCTGGGTGGAATTCATGTAGGATTTGGTATTGGGTCGCGAGAAGTCAAAGGAAAAACTTATCGAATATCTTGAAAATATTATTATATTCTGTGTCCTACGCATATCTAGCTTTAGTTTTGTTAAACAACAAGCGTACGTATACATTAAAGCAATGACCTGCCGAGCGCGCGCGCTCGCTTTCTCTGAAGTATGTGGTCGAGTGTCGTGAATGTAGTCCATATAATTGCATCGAAAGAACTTGTCATTCGCAACACAATATGATATAAGTATTAGTCTGATATAAACATTAACCTATAATAGCAGGCAGTCCAGTCCTTCCATATGGACTCGTACCGTTGAAAGCCGTACGTCACCGGCAACAGTGAGCCAATGTAACGCTCAATCTCGGCCTTTTTAGCTTCTGATTCATGTAGTCGAAGGTGCAAATATGGCCCCGCTTGTGTCAGGTATGATCGAAACTGCATTTGAACGGTTATTAGATACTTCGTAATTGAATATCCACGTTCATCACAGCGATCGTGGCGCACGGAGTACAGCTCTAAGCCTAACGGTCGGTTCGGCTGAGATGAACTACTGCGGCTATTGGCCGCGAGATCAAGCGGAGTCGCCGCCTGGCGGCTACTGGCTGAAGCGCGCCTAGTGTGGATTGCTCCCTGCGTCGTCTGCTAGCCACGTCATGTTTGCATGTGCGCGTACGTCCTGCACATTCTCAAAAGGCGGTTTGTTCTGTTATGTTAGCGCGATTTTAACTGCTCGTACGTATACCTAACATTGTGTACAGAAGCAAATGGGCTTGCTCGGCTGCATGCGCATTGTAATAAGATCCGTGAGTGCGACTTTCGAGAGGGCTGTGTCTTGGTGTCGTACCCTTCGTTCGCCAGAATCATTTCAGTGCTGATGCCGCTTTCTGGCACATCGTAAAGTACGCTTGGCATAGTCCCAAACATGATGAGCATTAAATTTTATGTGAATGCAGCGTTTTAGCGACTCCGTGGTAAACAAAAACGAGGCTCATGCACTTTCGCGTTGCTGTTAGGTGTATAACTGCGGCACTGTATTTCATGATGAGCTTTAGTTGCGCTAAAGATGTCCTTTTATTTTACGGTCGTGGTCCCGCTACAGCGAAATATTTCTATCGAGTGAAGTCTGAGACTTCGGTACTCAAACTGTCACTAAAAAAAACGGACAATGGAATGATACGGCAGTGATAAAAACGGTGTTGCCACGCGCAATTTGAACTTGTGGCGAGAGAGAGAGATAGAGGTTTATTTATAGAAAGGCAGAGAGGTCGGCCTGAGCGATATTATGCCCTAGCCTGCTACTCTACACCGGGGGTGGGGAAAGGGGAGAAAAAAGAATGATGGATGACGATGGTAAGTAAGAGACGTGAGTATGTACAGTCCTGTCTAGGTGGTGCAGTGCTATAGCCGTGCATCCAGTCCAGTGGCTTGTAGGAAAGCTGCAACCGCTCTTATGACCACAGTTGTGCTGTTGGCGTCAGGCCATGGGCCCAACACAACCTCATCAGTTAATGGCCTATTATGTAGGGTCAGTTATTCGATGCAGTATTACGATGCAGTATGTAGGGTCAGATGTAGGGTCAGTTATTTGAGGCCAATTGGTGAAACTAGGGACTTCTTCTTAATCCCAGGAATCACAAGGCTAACAGGCGGTTTAGGCAGGACCCACGGCGGTGTTCCAGGCAATCTCGGGGAAGAAAACCTTGATGGTAGAACGTTTTCATGCCGTGATATTGCCCTTGAAAAACTGCAGTTTGGGTGGGTGGCACGGAGTGCTGATAGCGGGTGCTACCTGTGCCGGTTCAACAGGCGAAGATGCACTCGAAGTGGCTCGCATCGCATGTATACACTGATGGGACAAGCCCGAGCTTCCGCGATGGTTCCATTCGTTGACGTGCAGCGTGGTAGGCCCAAGCATGCTCGCAATCCTTGAGCTTGAATACTCTCTAGCGTGTTCACACAGCCCGGTCTCATGTTTGAGAGCACCGGCATGCTATACCGTATATATCCTACAAACAGCGCATTGTAGAGTTGAAGAAGTGACGATTCTGATGGGCCCCATTTTTCTCCGGCCACAGTCCGAAGAACGAGAACAAAACTTCAATTTTGATTTCAGTGCTGCGACGTGTGTCGACCACGATAGATCCCTGTCTATGATTACCCCAAGGAACTTGTGGTGCGTTACAGTAGGTATCGCCGTTCCATTATTAGTTATAGGGTATCTTGACATATGTTTGCGCGTGAATGCAAGCACTGCGCATTTTTCAATGGAAAGAGTGAGACCCTGGCGCCGTATATATTTAGCTGTTAACGTCACTGCACGTTGAAGTCGAGCACGCAACTGCGGACGAGTAGCTCCGGACGCCCATATGCATATGTCATCCGCATATGCGCTGACTTTTACCGTGCTGGGAAGTTCTGCTGCCAGTTCAATCATAGTAACGTTGAACAGAATTGCGCTGAGAACTCCCCCTTGGGGAACACCACGGTGAATATTATGTCGATCGGTGTCTCCGTCCCTTGTCGTCATGTAAATGGTACGGTCACTAAGGTAACTTACAATCCAGGCCGTTCTAAAGCCGTTCATAAATGAGGGAAAACAATTATTGCTTTCTAGAAGCCACTCTAATCTTGACAGCACCATCCTTTCCATTACTTTCCCGACGCAGCTGGCTAAGGCGATCGGTCTGTAGGAGGAAAGGGCATGAGGACACTTCCCTGGTTTGAGCAACGCAATAATGCGACTGCATTTCCATTTAGCTGGGACATGTCCCGACTCCCACAAGTTGTTATAGTGGGAGAGCAGGATATGTCGTGCTTCTGTACCAAGATGGCGGAGTGTAGCGTACGTGATTCCGTCAGGTCCTGGTGCCGATGAGCGTCGGGAAACAGAAATGGCAGCGTCAAGCTAATGCATTGTGAAAGGCACATCGAGGCGCTCATCAGACGATGGGGGCGCTATGGTGGTAAGAGTCTCAATCACAGCATCGGTGGTGGCCGCGATAAGGATGCAGTAGTCTCCGGCCACGTCAATTTCTCCCCGACCTTGATGTAGAACCCCAGCTCGGAATGGTTGACTTTGTTGGGGAATTGTCTGCAAACTTCGCACCACCCGGCAGATCTTAGAGGTTGCCTTGGGTCGAGAGATCCGCAGAATGTCCTCCACCACTGCCTGTCAATCTTGTCGAGATGCCGAAGAACGAGTTGAGCTCGGCGACAGGCGGAGAGGTCTGGCGGGGATTTCGTTCTTGAGTGTCGTTGTTCTGCGCGGCGACGGATTGCACGAAGGGCCTCGTATTGGGAGTCGATTGCTGATCTCTGCATCGGTAGGTTAACCTGTCTGGTTGTGCCACGCAGAGAAGAAGCAATGATATCCTCTATTTCGGATAATACAGTCGTGTGCTGACAGCCCGTCTTGACAGATGCCTGGAACAAGGTCCAGTCTGTTTGACGGATGTAGCGTGAAGTTGAGCGGCGAAACCACCTAAACTGAACATAGGTTGGGAGGTGATCGCTACCACGAGTCTCCAAATCCGTGCACCAACATGCAGAAGACAGAAGGCTCCTGGATACAAAGGTAAGGTCGAGGCAGCTGCTATAAGATGTACCGCGAATAAATGTAGGTGACCCGTCGTTGAGTACGCTTAGACCATAAGTGCACATAAAGTTCCCCAAGTCTCTTCCACGGCAATTAATCGCAGTGCTACCCCAGAGGGGATGGTGTGCATTGAAGTCACCAATCACAATGTGCGGACTTTGTGCGGCTTTCAGCACGGTCTTCAGGTGGGAGCAGTCAATCTTCGCGCTTTGGTGGATGTATCCTCCTATTACTGAGAACGTCCGCCTTTTATGTGTTATAGTCAGGCTGACGTAATCGTTGCTAGTGTGCGGCACGATGTCGTGTCTTAAGTACGTCAGATCGCGTCGTATACAAATTAGTACTTTGCTTGGACGTTGATCGCTGCGAGACCACATTTGGACATACCCAGAGACTCGAAAAGTCGAATCCATGTTTGGCTCGCAGACAACAACAACTGGAAATTGGTATTTAAAAACCCATTGTCTGAAATCCGACAAACGGCCACGTAGACCTCGAGCATTCCATTGCATAACAAGCGACTGCCGCATGCATTCTTCGAACATCAGTGTCATGTTCGCTTATTGAAGAACCACTAGAAGTGGCTCCAAAACTTCCAGTAGCTGGACAGCAGCCTTATCAGCGGGTGTGTTTAGGCCGTCAAGAATCTTCCGCATTGAACCCATCAAATTTTTTGACATAGACTTGTCGTCTGCATTATCCATCTTTTCATTGTCTTCATTGGGTGCAGTAGCACTATACGACAAGGGCGTACACGCGGCTCGTGATGGTAGCGAAGGCCACTGAAGCTCTGACGTATTCAGAGCCAATGACTGCTTGCCTTGCGCTTGCGTAGACTGTGAAGGTGCTGAATCTTGTGTACCATCCTTTCTGGCCGGCAAAAGCAGGCGAGGAGGTGGTGAAGGCTTGGCTTTGGGTGTTGATTCTTCTACGCGATGAACACTGCTGCTTCGCTTGCGTCGGAGTCGTGAACGATGTCTACGGCACCGCACAGCCCTTGCAGCTTCTCTGTGAGTGGAGCGGTCTCGAACCATCTTCTTCATAATACTTATTTCATTCCTCATTTTGGGACATTCCTTCGACGTTGCGTCGTGGGCGCCCGAGCAGTTTGGACATTTCGCAGCGGCGTTGCAGTTATCACCATCATGAAGTCCACCGCAATGATTTCAGGTTACTGCACCCTTGCAAACTGCACTGACGTGCCCAAATTTCAGGCATTTATGACACTGCAGAGGCCTAGGCACGTAAGGGCGCACCGAATGCCTCACGTACCCGACCTTTACATGTGTAGGCAATGTCTCCGAATGAAACACTATTTTTACACATCGGGACCACCCGAAGCGATGAAAACCAACAATGGGCGACGACGATGACAGCAGTTTCTGAAGGCTAGAGTCTGTGATTTCTTCGTCCACGTCGTAGATAACTCCTGTGGTCGTTTCCTTGTCGTATGCGGAGAATGCGCGAACCGGAATGTTTCCCAGCTGAACAATCGCTTTCAGTCTGTCCAATATACTCTTCGTAGTGACCTCCATAGACAGGATGTTCTTTCGAGCATTTATGCGTATTTCTGCAACTTGGCCAGGGGCGACAAGCTCAAAGTACTCCGACAGGCTCTGCCTGTTCAGCGAGTTCAAGATGTCTGTCGTCGATGTGGGCACATACGAGATCGTGTATGACCGCACGCTACTCGCCTGTTTCGGTGCTTGTCGACCAGTCGGCGATGTGCTTCTGATTTTTCTCTTCAGGCGGCGGCTTGATACGACGGTGAAGTCGCTGTCCGAGGCCATGTCTTCTGTGGAAGAGCTATCGGAAGTATCAATGTGGACCACGCTGGGGCCGAAGTTGTCACTCGCGTCGGAGGCACAATGATGTGGTCGTCCGGGGCCCAGTTGCTGGATGGGGTTTTGGTCCCCCATTCTAAGGGACAACGTCCCTCAGAGTTATTGTCGTTGAATGTAAGGTCACGGCAGAATAGTTAGAAAACTCACAGAGATCGAAGCTGAAGCTGTTCCCTGTGATCACTTCTTCTTCTTCCTCTTTTACTGCCCTTTTCCCAGCACAGGGTAGCCAGCCGGTCTCAAATTTATGCAGAACAACCCGTGTTCTTAGCCCGACGGCGGGCCTTACATTTATGTCGTATAATTTCACGCAAAACCTCATCCTTTTTATTTCACAATATCTTGAGCGTTTGCATGGAGTTGTTATAAATTGATGGAAGGCAGCGGACATTTATTTAAAAAAAAAAGACTTATTCAACAACATAACCGGACGTTTGTTGCATCACTGTCGTGCACGTAATCAATCGATGAAAGCTCTGTGCTAAACTCTTACCTGCGAATGCGTATTCGCGTGAACAGTTCTATTGAACTCATTGCACAGGAATATGGGCTGGTATACAAATGAACAAGAAGTAAACACTTAAGTAGTTCATTCGTGCTACAGCAGTGCGTAGTACACAGAACACAAGCTAAGCACGTACAGAGAAAACAGCAATATATATATATATATATATATATATATATATATATATATATATATATATATATATATATATATATATATATATATATATAGTGCGTAAGCGCAGGCTGTCATCCAGGGCGAGGATCCCTTTCATCTGCAGATTGCGCTTCTCTCACTAGGAACGTTGGATGATCTTCGTGCATCAATTCAACAATGAGGAGTGTATATATTACCAGTAAGCAGCAATTAACGCATTTTATTCGCCGACAATCGGCTCAAACTGCTCACAACGAAGCGCCGCTGTGTGCATTTGTACACGCGCCTCCGACCGCCTCTCCACACTAACGCGGCGACGCTGCTGCCACCTATAGGTCGATCTCGCGGCCAATAGTACGCGGAACGTAAACAAAAAGGACAGAAAATGTGTTCAAATGGCTGACGAAAACTAAAGTGTTCAGTGTGCAGGTCAGATGCACATTGTTTTTTACATAGGTATGACTAACTGCTTAGCGAGTCAGTGCGATTGCCGCAACACATCTGCGGTTACGCTACTATTTTTTGCGGCAAAACGTGCCAGATAGACGTTCTGATCCTAGGCAGCACATGACAAACAAATTAACTACCTTCTCTTAGGTTCTCGGGAGCACGAAGAGACTGAAATCTGCGTTTCTAAACGAGAAAAATGAATATACTGGCTACCGGAAGCAGTTATAACATGAACAAAAAAGAAACCACCTCTCGTCTTTCAGGTGTGGTGCAGCGGTAACGTGTCAGATTCAGGGTGCACGGTGCGTAGAGGTAGTGGGTTCGGCTCCCTCGTTTTTTAACACGAAAGTGTTTTATGCCGGGGTCCACCAAGTACATCCGTCACGGATATGACGTTGTTAAAATGGACGCCAACGGGTGAGAAAGAAAAAAACCAAGAAAAAGATACCCCGCTGGGAATCGAACCCACGACGTTGCGGCCGCGACGGCAAGCGCCCGACGCTCTACCGACTAAGCCAACTCGGGAGATGCTAGGCACGGCGCGAACGCGCCTTATATCTTTCACACATTCTCTTTCGCGGCGGGCGGAGCGGGTTGGTGCCGCTGTCTGTGAGAGGTGAAAAGAAGTAATGCTTCACGATCGACACTTACTAGCGCTTACTCCGAGATTGCACGTGATATCGGAGGTCATGTTTAAAGCGTCTCGATACCAGAGAGGTAGACTGGCCGCGCTGGCGTCGCCAAGGCACCCTTGACGCAGTTACGTTCTTTGCCTTTGGATTCGTGTTAGCGTGCGTCGGCTCATCGGAGTAGTGCAGCTTCCACGTGCACGAACGGGATTTCTCTGCCGCCGACTGCTTCAATTGCGAGAGCACCGACTAACAAAAGTGCTGCAACATGCGTTGCAGAAAGGACGCGATTTCGACGGGCGAATGTCGTGCCTTGGTGGAGCGAGAGCAGCGCCTGCGAGACAGAGGCCAGCGGCACGCACGCTTTTGCGGCTCAGGCTACGAACCTCTACCTCCCGCGTTGCTGAAGTGCAGTGTGTGTTATGTATGCATGAGCACAGGCGTCGGCTACCCATTACTAGAAAGCGCACACCGTGCCGTTTCTCTCCTTAATTGACGACGCTTTGAAAGAGAGAGAGAGAGAGAGAAAAATGTAATGCGGAAAGGCAGGGAGGTTAACCAGAAAACATATCTGGTTTGCTACCCTGCACTGGGGAAGGGGTAAGGGGAGACAGAAAAGTTAGAAGAAGTGCATAGCGGGTACCAGTGTTGATTATGAGCTTGTTGATATCATCCTTACGCGGGATTCACGATTCGCTGTGTGCAAATATATGTTCACACCGTCAGCTACCTCAACGGTTTAATCATGATCATGGGCGTTAGTCGTCGCGATAGAGACATGCTGTCAACATGGGTGCATCCACGTCAAACGGTGCTATAGCTGCCAAACACGAATAGACATTGTACAAGCTCTCATAATCATAAACACTACTTCTGTGAAGACACGTTTCACTTTCGTGTTATACCGATTCCTATGACGGAGGGATCAGCCATGTTTTTTTTTGTTTTTTCTTTGTCGCAGTGCTCGCGTTTCAGCCCTTATTACGATCTGGGTATGACCACAGTTTTAAAAAACAATTTAAAAGCCCGATTTCTGCCCGTAACGGGTGGCCCAGTGGGCGGTGCGCAAGCGTCCAGTGTGCCGCGTGCAGCGTGCCAGCGTCCCAGTACCCAGTGCCACACTGGTCCAATGAACAGGTATGGCACTGGGACAGTGCCACTGGGTTTTCCAATAGGGGACACACGTCCAGCGCGCACGGGTCGTCCATATAACCAAGTAAATTATAGATGTACAACTCAAAATCCTGGAGCACGTTGCAAGCTCGCCTTTCATATTGGCGCGCGTAACAACCGCAAGGAATAAGATATTGAGGGCTAAATTAACAAATTCAGTTAAAACATAAATCCCATTAAAGCGACGCGCCCTTCAAGAGGTGTAGTTTTTTTTACCTTTCAGTTGAGGTAGTGAAAAATAAAGACAAAGATGACCAACAAATGTGAAGCTTGTATTTCTGAAATGTGCAGTACATGTGGATAACGCTCTAATTTGATGAGATGGTTCTTCAATGTTTCTGGAGCTTTAGTACTTTTTTCTTCTCTTTTGCCATGGAAAGATCTTATTCGCACTAATAAAGACTTCCACCCCCATCTCCCACCCGAAAAACGATCTTAGCTACGTGCTTACTCCTGTTGTAAGGGCGGCGGTCCTATCGGAATATTTACCCCTGCTGTTAGGTCTTCACAATGCTGTTCAAGCTTTGCAGCGCTTGGCTGACAGTTACCTGATGTCTTCCTGCTGCTTCGCCTACATCGACATTCTCCTCATATATAATTGCGAGCAGTCGAACACCTCGCGCAACTTCGATGGCTATTCCGCTGTGCTTTGCCTACATCGACTATCCATTCATCTTTAACGGCATTCCCACTGGCAACTTTGAAACCTTCGTCAGATCTTGGAGCGCTTTGCCGAGTACGGTTAAGTCGTCAACTAGGCATTGGGTACTTCTGACACTAAAAATATTCCTTTATATCATAGAATTGTCACGGTATCCTTTGGAAAGTATATACTACTGTCCAAGGCCCTAGGACCCCGACACCGATCTTCGCTGTTGTTAAAAGAATTGTATTCGTGAAAAAAATTCGGAATTCTCCACTGAGCCCGGAGAGCTATTTGCGAATGGTGCGAAAAGAAGGTTTTGACGAGGCCCTACAAAATAATTATTGTAGCTGTAAATCTCAAAACTTTTCTTCGCATACTATAGTAACGTGTGTTTAAAAGATGTTATCTTGTAGTCTCGTTACTCATAATTTAAGAAAATGAGCGGGAATACAGCACATTGCTCAATATTGCCCTAATTTAGGATTTGTTTTCGCTCTGCGTGTATAAGAGTCAGTATTTATAAAATTATAAGGGTGTTGCCTCTCATTAGGTAAAGAAATGCACCAGAAGCAATTGTGAGAAATGACGCCAAACGCAAAGTAAAAATTTTTAAATAAGCGAATGTACCTGCAAATGCGCTATTTTGAAATTTACTTAAGAAACGGGAATGTCGATTTTGTTTGCAGTCTCCAGAGAAAAAAGCCGAGCACGGGTTCTCACTTAATGCGTAATAACATGTTGCATTATTTTTATGATATTGGAGTTACGAAGCCACCAAAATAACCAAATTGACGTTCACGCGCAACCACTTAAGTGAGAAAGCATGTAGCTATAGTTGCCATTGCAATAATTTTTAGGTTTTAAGGATGTTCTCTCGTGTTGAAGGAACAACAAATTGGCAGAGAAAAGATTTAGCTGTATTAAAGAGCAAACATTTTACATATGTGCGTTTGTATACTCGTCGTAGTATTGTTCCTGGCAAAAGTAATTATCGCAAAAAGTTCGCCTAAATGCACACTCAAGGCGGGTTTTCGCACGCAGCAATTTCTTCAGACCTAACGTGCACAGGCCGTGAGACAGGCATTGAAGGAAGAGTGCGTAAACACAGAAAGTGTCCGGCAGACGGTACCCAAGATATCGGCCTTCTTGCGCTTGGCACAGCACATCCGACAATGACGTTTAAACTTCACCGCCACCTTCACAGGAAATACTTTTGTTGAGTAAATCAATTAGTTTAGCTCCTCAGCAGCATTTTGCTAAGTAACAAATTTGTTGACAGACACAGACGCATCTGTATATTTTACGGCGATCTGTTTGAAGAGGCTGAAGAAGTTTCCACTGCTGATATTGCTTATTCTGGCGTAAGTCCCATGAACAAGGCGCTATCGAAGTGTTAGATACTCCGAAAGTTCCACTTATCGCTTGTCTTTTTCTTGTGCTTCTTCAGAGTCAGCAGAAAACGCTCCTATGAGCCGTGCAACAGAGGCATAAAAACTGGAATCAGATTATGCATATTATAAATATAGAATAGTTTTTGAATAATAGGCACGAATGAAATAACAAACATTAAAGAACATAAACGTTAGAACCGAGGCGTAACGATTCTCGTTTTAATCATAAAATTTTCTTTATGCATCAAGGCCAAGGTTCTACGGGACTATCGACGCTATATATATTAGAGTATGATGCGCGTTTCCTTAAACATGAGTGTCCATGAAGCGAGGCGGAATTCAATCCCCTATCTTCATCCCCATGTACTATTTCACGATTCATCATCATGAATGTCATGATGATGTTGACTCATAAATATTCATTAATATTTATATATCACTTTTGTTTAAAAGCCCCTGACAAAGTGCCGCCTTCAATACTGCAGTTACTAAATATTTGTAAGTTTCTAGCTATTCTGTATACCAGCTCACCTAAGTTTAGATAACTGTGGTAGTTTTTTGTTGGTTAAGAGTAATCGTAATGTTGGTTTGTTGAAGCTTGCGATTAACTCTTCCTAACCAAATATGAAATTCTTAGGCTCCTTGTAAAATGGTTACATTACCATTCTAGGGCTGCTTTGAAAATGACTATATTACTTTTCGAAAACCATTCGAATATTATTCGATTCATATTCGTATTCGATTCGCTGTCATTGCTATTTGATTCATAGTTGATTAGGCTCACATATTTACTATTCGCACACCCCTCAAAGATGGGAAGTAAATGCTTCCAATCTGTTTGGGATCCATTTTGTTCTTAGGATTCACTGCTTTTGTTTATTGAGTTTCAAGTGACGCGACATAAAGTTGCTTATAATGAAAATTTGCTTCATTCTTCCGTATGTAAAACATATTGCAGAAAGTTGGCAGGGTCATAACATTAAATTTCATATTACTCCGTTCGCCGGCACGTAGGGAGGCTGAAGGACTTGGCTATGCACACATGCTTGAAAAAGCACTAATGACAAGCGTATGAATGCGTTGTACCGACGATAGCAACTCAATTCAAAAGCAGGGCACTTGCTATTTTCTCAGAGTAAAGATGAAGCCATAAATCTAGTGGTACTTTCACTGCAAAATACGGGGAAAGCAATTCGCTCTCTCTTTAGAGACCAACATTCATTGCAATACACCAAGACAAGAGACTCGGGCGCTTAAGAGGTTCATGTAGATAAGAGAAGGCGCACAAATGGCATGATTCCGGCTCTGGCAGCGGCTAATCACGTCACGCGAGGCGTTGGCTGAAACGCCATTCTCTGAGCCGTTAGGCCAATGAGGTGTAATTGCGCGCATTTCAAATCAAGTGGCACATTTACGACAACACGTGATCTCGCTAGCCAATCACATACAGTCGCGCGCTTACAACTTCGCTATTGGACTGCTTACACAGCGTGTAACTGGCTGAATATATTACCGCCATCTCCACCTTCGATTCTTATAGATGTGTTCTTTAAACTGTAAATTGTTTGTTCAATTATTCTGCTACACAATGGCTAAATGGCTGCCGGAAGCCTTATTGGCGATTCTGCTTTGTCTTCGTGGCTTAAATGTGATGCTAGGCGCGGTCGCCCGCGTAGAATAATAAATACGTAAGCCTCTCCATGGCGGCTCAGGAAGAAAGTTGTGCGTCTTTCCGTCCTTCTGTTGTATCAGAGGAGTGGGTCGCTATAAAGAAAAAAAAGTGCGGAGATTGCAGTAGGCGCGCAAGGCTGCAATTAAGAGAGGAGCTAGTGTTCGACCTACCTTCTTTGTGGTAGTAATGCCAAGCTTTCGCTAGAAAAACTATGTTTTTGCTAGTGGTACCAAGTATGGCTACCCTTGGCAATTTTTCTCCGGGTTCCGTCGATTTCCCTCATTACGCACGTGTTACGTATTTTGGCGGGAACAGCACACGGGAGTAGTTGTTACGTGACGATGTGATTTTATTCATGTGACGAGCGCTACGTAGCATTTGGCGAGAGCATGTCACGTGACTTGCTATTACGTGATGTTGCATGATTTTAGTCACGTGACTAGTTACGTAATGTTAACCTATTTTAGTCACTTGACTTGCTGTTACTTGATTTTAGTCACGTGACTAGCTCCTACGTGATGTTACGTGATTTTTAATTACGTAACAGATTCCCCCATCAGGGTAAATGTCAACACCTGGTTGACATTTGCTCTGAAACCCCCTATAATACATCCATTAATGATATTCTTTGACCGATAAGACGCTTGTAAGGCTTTGTGGGTTCTTAGAACACTCGAGTGCCACGCAGAGAGCCCAGGTTCCAGCCGCATTCGATCGTGGATATTTTTTTTCCTATTTCATTTTTCCCTCATTTAGCGCGATAGCGGTTATGGACGCCGCCGGCGGCGGCGGACAACTGCGCCACCAAAAACGGCTGCTATTGTGATCTGATAACAGCGATCGCTGTAAAAAGTCTAGGATCGGATGAGATTTGAATCCGGCTGTCGAGTGTTCTACCACAGAGCCACGCCGGTGCTTGAAACGCCTTGTCAAAAAGACCCTGTACAGGCATCATGTCGGGCAAGAAATAGCATTAACATATGTAAATAGACTGCTAGAAGTATAAAATAACAACCAGTCGTCACACAATGTGAATTGCGCGACGAGTGTGCGGTTTAAAGCTTCCCACCCTCTACATAGTGCTCAGCCACAATTCTTCATCGTCATCATCCACAGCACCAACAGAGTAATATACAATGCTTTGCATATACTAGGAGGTTCCTCGCTTCTCCGCAGAATGACGCATAATGGCATAGTGAGTGTTTTCCTACTTCACAAAAAGTTATTATTTATGACGTAGTGTGATCTTGCAACTGTACCTGTATTAACTGCCCCAGGTGAGTTTACAGCGGGTTCTAGAACGGTCGCTCTTGGAGATTTCGTTGTGACTATGCTACGTGTTCCGCGCAGGCTTGGCGTTTTTTTCGCATTTCGTGGGACAGCGGTTACGGACATTGGCTGTGGCGGCGGACAACTACGGCGCCAAAATGGGCTGTTCTTGTGATCTCACAGCAGCTTTCGCTATAAAAGTATTAAAAAATTCACATTTCTTGGTCATTGAGAGGCTTTCAACCCAGTTTCAACGTTTAGAAATAGTGTTTTTCTCCCAGTGCACTAAACAACCACGCTTACAAAATATGAAATCTGAACAATGCAAGTTGTTTGTATGGGCGTCTCAAAAGAAATGCGAAAGGACACGATTTCTACGTAGACTTCATTCAACTACTTCTTTGTATGGTAACAAAAATCCTCCCGCGAAGAATATTCAAAGCCAATAATGAAGGTTGTACACATGAAAGAAATAGCTACTTTGATAATGTTTTACGCTCAGCAGGCTTTTTGGTGGTCGCCGTACGCGCCTCCTGTCGGGGCATTTCAGAAGAACATGCGCTCAAGAAATAAAATGAAAGGCGCTTGCCGATGGCGCCCAACAACCACGTTTCAAAGAAAGTCGCATCCATGATGTTTCCTAAAATAAAATTCCTAGCTAGGACAGCTCTAAAAGAACATTATTGCTGGAGTTCTTTGTGCACCACCTCCTTTCTCGTGTATTTCGGGCTTTGACTTGATGCTTGCCGCAGGCTTCATTTTTTTAACCCTTACTTTTTAACGCCCTGTGAATAGAATTCAGTTAAACAAGAAATTAATGCTATACGAAGTAAGGCTCGCCAATGGATACTCTCAGTTTGAACAGCGCTCCTGTTGCAAAGGCGGCCGAAGCAGCGAAGGAAACTAGCGTGCTTCAAGTGTCGAGCTGTGACACTTGATAGTTCGCGCTCATCTTCTGTTTGTTCGTTCAGCGGCGTCCCATTCGTACGCGCCGTAACATGAGCGCAGACATCACGGAAACATTCCTGTTCCCCTCACCACGAGAAAACCGCGCGAGCAGACAGCGGAAGGGCAAGGTTCTCCCATGCGCAAATATAAGAAGCGAGCGAGCTCGCCGACGACTTTTAAATGCGCCCGTCGGGCTCCTAGCGCCATCTCGCTGGTAATGAAGAAACGCTTATTATCGCCTCCCGTCTCTGAGTCCGTCCAGCGGTAAAGGGTGTGTGTATATAACGCTCGCCGTTGGCTGCGTGGAGGATCTGCGTTTCGTGGCGTAGTGGATAGCGGCACTCGCTGCGGAGCAAAAAGGTCCCTGGTTCGATTCCGCGCTTCGGAAGCATTTTTCTGAATTATTTTCTTTGGGGCTTATATATATATATATATATATATATATATATATATATATATATATATATATATATATATATATATGTATATATATATATATACATACTTATACATATACGGTGCATCACGGCGGCGACGGCAAAATCCAGCTGAGACTGTCCATATAATTGTTATCGCAATAAAAAGAGTTAGATGTATATTCAAGTCCTTATGTGAAACTGAACGTGCCTACTAATATACGGAAATAGATTTGTTGTCATGTCTGATGTTTGAATAATGAGTAGAGCGCTTTATTTTTAGAATTTAAAATATTATTCCTGTTATTATTAGATCCGAAGCCGCTTTTGCCCTGGGCTGCGTCCGTAGTTCCATTGGCTACCGTCCCCCCTAGCTATAGTGAACTAGAACATATTGTTGGTTCTAGTTCACTATACACCTAGCATAGCCATCTGAGCGCGCGCTCGCGCCAAGGTGAAGTCTTCTTCCTCTTGTTCTTCGACCGCCTTGATTGTGATACGTGCAGAGCACTTTAGGGGCCCGGGCTGCCGTATGCTGTCCTAGTTTGGCGTAACCCAGAAAAAAAACCGTGTGCTGGCACGCGCTAGCGCGTTCGGACCTGTATAAGGGTCTAGGTAAGACGCTGTGGCCTCTCCCCCTTACACTCCCTCACCAATCATGTGATGGCGTCGCGGAACGAGATTCTGCAGACGCGCGATCAACCAACGCGTTGTATCCTAGTCAGAACGCACTGGCACGCGCTAGCGCGTTCGGACTTGTGTAAGGGGCTGGGTAAGACGCTGTGGCCTCTCCCGCTTACACTCTCTCAGCAATCACGTGATGGCGTCGGAAAATGTGATTCTGCAGACGCGCGATGAACCCGCGTGGCGTGCTCCAACAAGAGATCGGGAAGAGTAACAGCAACTACAGTGAATTCATGGTGCGCTCCACTTGCGAGGACGCGTTGAGGGCCCCTGACAGCCGATTTTTAAAGACGATAGTACTTCTTGGGATACTTAAACGGATAAATTTTGGTCTGTCTTTCTGTTTGTCGGCACGTCACTCGATTCAGCCACTCGGCCAAAGTTGAACCACTTGCCCAAGGGCCAGCCATCTTGAACGGCTGACTAGGTTCATACTTGTGTACATTGTCGATCAAAAAGCAAACATTACGCATATCTGAGGCGCAACATCACTAGGTAAGTATTAGGTGGTGTGTTCCTTTTATAGAAAATGCATACATTCTAAAGACCCTAGTTTCTTAAGCTGCGCTGAAAATGCGACTGCGCTGAAACTTCCTTCCTCCGTGCCCTCTGCACGAGGTGTTTCGGTTTCGGTTCCGTATTTCACTGTACGAATGCCCTGGGGCGCCGCTCTGGCATTCCTGTTTTACCCAGGCGACGTGTAAATAAAACAGTGTGGAAAGTACTCGTTCAGTGCGGACGTTTCTTCTGCTTCAGCGCTTCGCGCCAAACCGCGTGTTCGAGCTGGCTGGCGTCCCCGCCGGTCGCGTTGGTCACCGCCGGTCTTCGCCTGCTGCTGCGCCGGGACTACCAGCCCACAATACAGCACTCATGTTTCCCGACGTATTGCCAGATGGCGTCCATATGTCACACAGCGCCTCTTCTATCGTCTTTAGACGACATTTGGAGCGAAGCACGCAGATACGCGGCCAATGTTTTGTTTGTGACATTTATGTTGTAATAAGTAGGTCTATGTCTTGTAATCACGGAATGACACCGTGGATGCTCCAACGTAATGTCTAATTAATCCTAGCAGCGTTAATTATGGTCATTTTTAGTGTAGGTTCAAAACGCGCGCCGAAAGAGGATAAGCAACTAGCGCCGCGCCGCGGCGGTCGCGCCTCGGGGCACGTGTGTTGACGTGCGCTCAGTATTGGGTGACGTGAGACACGCGCTTGTTGAGCTGCCAGTTGGAGAACACACACACGGAGAGCTCACGCTGCCTGCCGACACGTACCGAAGAAGGAGAAGGTGGGAGAAGCAAAGAGCAAACAGGCTTTGCAATATACCACAGTGCACCGCGCATATTTCTGTCTGACGTCGACAATACTTGCTTTACCTCTGCAACGTCACAAGGGGCCTACGTCTACGTCATACTAGTGGTTATGTTGATAGGAGCTGAAAATTCAGATGAGCACACAGTCTCACTTTAAAACCGAATCAAAATATTTTAAAGGCAACGCTCGTGACTCATAATCGGTCAGAAGTGCCCCCGCATGCAGGACTATCAAACAAAACAACCATCTCGAGTTTCCAAATTAGGTGTCAGGGGTCGTTTAACATCGGGCAAGGTGCCCGTGATGAACGGAACTTTAAGTCGACCCATGCGCTGATTCGCATGCCCGCATGGTTCCCTTTAGTAGGAGTTTGTGTATTTTTGTTACTTTAAATGTAGTTTTTTTTTCATTTGCAGGTAATAACGCAGAGAAGACTACGCAAACTTTGCTCTACAGAGCGCCAAGTTCGACATGTGCAGTAATTAAACAAGTGGAATACAACGGTGCGTAGCACTTCCATTAATTAGTTATTTCATAATTTTTTAAGAATTGCGATCAAGAGCTGTAGGCTTTATTTAGTAAGAGTATACTTTTGTCAAAAACAAAAGAGAAAAAGAACGCGTCATGCTCAAAGGAGCAGTAGCACGGAAATTCAACCAAAACATAAATATTCAAGGGAAGAAACCAATGAAAGAGAAACATAAGAGCTAAAATGCCAAGATCATGAGGCAAGAATAATTGTTCGGTAACAATAAGTGTGATAATATTACCTTAACGACCGGAATCAATATTGTCACGGGGTCGCGACGGGGACGTACGCAGAACTGAAGCCGCACAAGAGTAATTTGTTTATCAGGCGTGCTTGTGGCCAGCAAAAAAAAAAAAACAACACTAGCAGTACAATGATAGCGGCGATCACAATCGTCGGCTGCCGAAAAATACTGATGACCGTCGCAAAACTGTCTTTTATATTTGTGGGGGTTAAAAATCGGGGCAGCTGCGCACCATTGTGCGTAAAGTGCGGCCACAGCGGAGCTGGCGGCCGTGATCTCCTCCTTTCTCTCAGCCTCAACCTCGCTTCACTTTCTTACTACCTTGCTATGCTATGAGACTGAGCTTTCACGGTCATCGGCGTGCAGTTCGCGTGTCTTTCACCGAGTGCCGCATCGCCTTCATCTTTCTGAAGCTCGCGCGAAGTCGAGAGTTGTGTGACGGAAATAAAGAAAAGAAAAAACAAAACAGTTCAGAATAGACAACTTCCCCAACTAAACTTGTTCGGCCACCGTTCGTGTTAACGGCAATAAACATAAGACCGGTGACTCGTAATGTTAAAGTGGCTAGTCATTACCTGATTCTTCGACCAAGACTCCTTTTACGCTTGAAAAACACGGTGGCCGGCTTTACCGAAGATTTTGCAAACGAAGTTAGTCGTGTTCATTTATTTCGTTTTTTTATCGCGTCGAAACATTCAGTCGATAGCAGATCTTGAAAGAGTTCATGTTTATTTGTCAAATGATAGCATTTCACAATGGTGAGCTGTGGGTTACTTAGCTTGTCCCATCTGATTGCTTTTCATCCCCTTGCTTTTTTGTTGTTTACTGCAATTTATGCTTCTCAGTCTGCACAGGATGCGGCGATACTTGATAGTGCGGGCTCTGCTTGTTTTGTTTTTTCGATTATTGTGTATATCATATTTTTCAACCTGCACTGGGGATAGCATACCAGGTGATCAGTCGGGCTTATAACTCCACCTTGATTACAGTGACGATGGCTTCCGTACCCCAAAGAGCATTGAAGAACAGTTAGGCGCGCAAAAAAAAGGCCAGACGGAGATGATCACAACAGAACCCATCTGGCCCTTGTTTTTGCGCGCTTGTGTTTTCCTATGCAAAAACCAACTCGGCCAAAAAGGGTACACTTGCGATACATTTCCTAAGATGATTTTTCCTCAGAGATCCGCAAATACACATTATACCATCCTGACCATGGCGTAGAATGCAGGTATAGCGTATGAAAACATTGATTTTGGAGTTACTCTCAATCAGAAAGTAACCTTGAGAATACCACTGTCACAGCGCACATTTATGCAATAAATTGCCTGGAACAGATAAAAAACTGCAACTTGTTTGCTGCCTCAGATCAAGCATATCCGTTGCCATCTGGTTCATTTGAAAAATTACCTGAGCGAACGAGGATCCTATTTAGGTTGGCAGAACAGCCCTAATACTTCTATCAAGATTGAGTAAACTATTTTTCCTCTCTTGAAATAAGGTACATCGGTTACAGACGACTGGTGCCCGTCACTCCAAGAGAGAGAATGGAAGAAAAAGAGAAGGTCATGTTGTCGACGAGAAAAGCATTTTGTTTTGCTACCCTGTTTTGGTGGACAGGAAATAGAAAGATTAGAAACAGAAGAAGGGGTGATTAGGAGTACCTACCTGTGAGGTTGGTTCCCGAATTTATTTGTTTGTCTCTCTCCTTTGTCCTTTCGTCTTCAAGCGCTGTTCCCTTTACAAGTTCTTTTCGTCACTCTATATAACTCCCTGCCTTACTTGACTGCATTTCACTTTGTTAAAGCTGGCAGTATGCAGGAATTGTATACCTTTCGTTATAAGGACAGCGGCTGACCACCTGCTATTATTCCGGAGTGCCTGCTGTATGAGCTAAAGCCCATCCTTATTCTACGGCAAAATTTCGTTGCGCGAGTAGGCTGTTCTGTTCGTAATTGACCAATATTTTCATATTGTAATGGCGACCCCAGTCATTTGATTGCAGTCACTCATTCTCCTTCTCCTGGCTATTGAACGTTACATTTTCCTTCAGCATAATCAGTTTTAGCTCTACCTTAATACCTTCTCAGTTTGCTTTCTCGACCTTTATACTGGAGGACCTTAATGCTTACTTTTGTTCAGAACATTGTCAAAAAAGCACATTTTCCCAAATTGAGAAGTGAGCTTATGGAAAAGTGCTTGGTTTGATAGCGGAACATTATTTTTCGCATATAATTTAGCAACGGAAACAAATAGGAGTCACCTGTGGCGCTACGCATTCGCCAAAGACGACTCGAAGGCGAAAGCCATCTTCTTTTTGTTCGTTGTCTTCAGAGCCGACTGCATACAGGCAGCTAACTGCTGAAATTTTCATATCATGAACAGTCAGTCATGTTCGTTATACTATATTACCTGTGGAAGTTATCAGTCCCAAAAGCACGATATGGTCATTAGGGACGCCGTAGTGGAGGGCTCTGCAAATTTCGACCACCTGGGGCTCTTTAACATGCACCTAAATGTAATTACACAGGATGCAAGCATTTTTGTCTCCACCGAAAACGCGTCGGCTACGGCTGCGATTCGAACCCGCGATTCGTCAATCACTCATGCCTTCTTATGCCAAATTTGGTGTGAGGTTACTACGAGGGCACCCAGACGTAGGCGGCTAGATATACAGGCAGGCACATAGATAGATAGATAGATAGATAGATAGATAGATAGATAGATAGATAGATAGATAGATAGATAGATAGATAGATAGATAGATAGATAGATAGATAGATAGATAGATAGATAGATAGATAGATAGATAGATAGATAGATAGATAGATAGATAGATAGATAGATAGATAGAAACGGCTAAAACGCGTTTGATTCGCTAAGAAATGCTTCGCATTTATTATGGCTCAATATTCGAAGATGGCGAGGGCTTCCTTCGGCGGAGATGTTAATCGGTGACCTCGATCTGCGCCCTTCTCGCAAGGATGGTAGTTTCTGTAAGATAAATAAATCAGTGCCCTTCAAAGAAAAACTTGGTGCATTTTGGTCCAGGTCGGAATCGAATCTGACCCTCCAGGTTTTGAGACGAGCACGCTTCCGCCGCTATTGAGTGGTAATCGCTCGTGCAGTTCACAAGTTATCACAATGGCCTGAGGGCTATGCTGGAGCCATGGCTGCTTCACGGTTATCGCTTACTAAAGGTATGCCTAGTGCGTGCGCGATTGCACACGAACTAGGCATACCTTCGGCCGCGGTTGAGTGGTTTACGTTTCTAGCACAAGAAAGCGAAATGCGTACTCGACTAATTAAGAACAAATGACTAATTAAGTTTTTAACTGATCACCAGATTTTCGATATTGCAATAAACAAAGTCTAGCCGTGCAGTTGGCAAGGTGTATCCACTTGACACGAATTCCAGTGTTGACACCAGTGTCGCGATGTTAATTCCAGAACTTTACGGAGAAATGCATTGGTGTTCCAATTACCTATTTAGCGAAATGTCGTTTGGTGCACTGAAGCGCAAGATTACCTCTTACGCCATGTGCTTGTCCGACACAGGTCTCCGGAATCCCTAGCACAACCGTACATACGGCGTGTCAGCCACTGATCACCGCATCATGGCAGGACATGTTGACGAGATGCTTCAACGTGGCGTCATACAGTTCTCGAACAGTCGATGTGCCTCATCGGTCGTTCTGATAAAGAAAAAGAATGGCTCAAATAGCTAGGCCCTGCAGTGACCACAGCTGGTTGAACAAGATCACGTGTAAGAACATCTATCCTTTGCTCCATCAGACGATGCCCTCGACTGCTGGCAACAGTACAGTTTCACAGCATAGCTTAAATGTAGCACTTGCTGCATTTGCGGCGTCGGTGCGCGTCCCTCCATGAACAAAAATAAAAACTGCGTGAACTCCGCCAACGCCGCGTAATCATGTCAGCGTGTGACATCATCATGACATTACGCGATGACATCATCGACATCGTCGATCGGTCAAAGGTTGCTGATCCCAGAGGCAGTGCAACTGCTGGGCCGATCCAGGAGTCTGTGCACAAAACGCCGACGGAGTGGTACCTTTACGCCCTTCGTACGTGTTCCGCAGCCTCAGTCACTTCTAGGCCGTGGTGTAAGGTATATATCAGACGCTGCCTTAGTGAGGTTTTGCGTGGCAATATTGTGTCGACCACTTATTGTGGGAACACACAAGCTGTGTTCGGTTATTCCAGGCATGTCACGAGCACCGTAGAGCACCGTAACGTCGACGGAAATAGTAGATGGCGCCCTCACATTTCCAGTTTTGTGCAGTAGCTATTCAGCGCGCGCCAAAGTGACACTTTTGCGATTGCAGCGTTTTGCGATCACGTGACAACACGGCTCGTGTACGCTACATTCTGTAGGCCACTTGAGTTTTGCCCACGCGTTTTTCTGCCCACAGTTACGATCGGTACCTGCGACGAAGGGTAGCGGCGTCCCGTGTTCTTTGAACAAGGCACCGAAGGGCTGATTGCCTGTTGACAGCCGTTCAAGCACTTGAATTGTGCTCCAAAGCCGGGAAGTGAGCACGCCGACCCATCAAGGTTTGACGAGATGATCGTAATAGTTTCCTGTCTCCAAATCATCCGTCAGCACCGATGACGGCCCGTTCCCGCTAAGCGAGCGGTGAGGTACTTCGAGACGGTGGACCTTTTAATGTCCGCGTGTGTGACCACCAGCTTGTGGCCGCCATATGTCACGAAAGGACCCCCTTGGTGCCACAAGAGATAAGTGCGGTGGCTACGCCATCTTCGAGGACATTGATCTTGGCGGGTGTGGGCGGCACGCTCATTAGTTCTCTGTGTGGCATGATTGGACCGTTCCAACTTGTAGCAATTGCCCCATCTAGGGATCTGGGAAAAAGACACGCTTTATAATGAGCCCCCGTGGGCTCACTCTTCACAAGATATTCGTCATGTAAGATGAAATATTAGCCAACATGTGCCTGTGATGTCAACGGCTGTACATACTGGGCGTGTTTCTTAAATAAACCTCTTTTTGGTTTTTGCATTGCGGCTGAATGATGCATGGTATGAGAAGAGTATAGCTCGATGAGGGTTCGACAGGTTGTTGCTTTCGCACGTATTCATTCCACTGGAACTAGTTATGCCCACAGAGCGCCTGCTATTAGATGCGAAGTATCTTAAGGCCGAGCTCAATCCGGTGGTGGTGGTGTGCGGCGTGACCACCCTTACTGCGCATGCGCATACCCTCTCCACACACCTCCTCTCCACTCACCATCTCCCCTTCCCCTCTCCACTTTCCATCTCCACATCCCTCTCCCCTTTTCCTCTCCACTTTCCCTCTCCCATACCCCTCTCCGCTCCCCCTTTCCACTCTTCCTCTGAAACGCGGGCTAGACATGCAGAAATTCTCTCCTGCGCAACGCCGCGATGAGCTCGAGCGCATGCGCGTCCCCTCCCCTTCTCTCTCCTCTCCTACGCTGCCCCCCTCTCGCCCGCCTGTCGACCGTGTTCCCCGCTCGCCCTGTGAGAATTAACGGCCAGGCTAGATGGAAGATACGACGCGCGTAGCGTCCCTCTTCGCGTTCCACGACGCGAGGTCGGTAGCATGCCCAACGAACGCCAACAGAACGCGATCGTGCAAGTGCTCCGGCTTCGCATCGCGTCATGGTCCCCTTTAGCGGGAGATGGTGTAATTTTTTACCGGCAACATGATGAAGAACTGGGACTTCTTCATCCAGAAGTTTGAGCTGTTTCCTTAGGCGACCGCATCTGCGAAAGAGCTCATGTGTCGTAGAGACTACGCATACGTCGCACGTATCAGCTAGCTTGCGGTAATGGACAGCGAAAATTAGGCAACACGTGGCTTTGATGTGGTTGGCTATATATACTCGGAGTGTTTCCTCACAGGGCCTCTCAACCTCTGCGAGTTCAAAGACGAGACAGCAGTTTATTTCTCACATTCGCTACAATTCCTACAGGTGCCGTCTCCTCCTCGCCTCTCATTTCTTCATAAAACACGTCTATAATACCACCACCAAGCGTTCAGCCTATCAGGACGTCGCGCTGTTCGGCTCCATGCTTTGATCTCCGCTCGCGCAGTGGAAACACGCAGAACGTGTAAAATCAGTTGATCGCGCACGATAGACATGCGAGAGATGGACGAACGAGCGTGCGACTGCATGGCAGAGCAGGGTAGGGCACAATCCCGAACTGATATCCCTCGTAGACAGACCAATCGAGAGTTTATTTTCTCGTGACGTCATGTGAACACACTACTGGCCTCACGAAATCTGCCGTAAAGACGACGAAAGTCATGAGCGAATAACGACCTCTTTATTTTTTTTGCATTTTCAGAGTGTGTTTAGATGACCTTTATAAAGCGCTTTTTGGTTCTTGCATTCCGGCTGAACGATACAGCCAATATTCGTATTGAGCCTCTGGTCCAGCTCTCGATTTTTTCCAGGTTGGACTGCGCTATGCCAAGCGCCGCGTTCAGCCAATAGTGGCTTTCCGCAGCATCGCCAGACGGGCCGGCTTTCGTGAAACATGCCCGGCTACCTGTCCGCAGCACGCAACTTATTGATTATGCAGTTCTCTCCAGAACTTGAGAAAAGCGGGTTTGTACCTGGTCCTTCAGTTCTACGTGGACCGCAAGGAGTAGCCTATCTCGGCATGACAATTAACATGTTCCTGAGCAAAGGTTGTCAGCATGGGCTTGAAGTTCAGATTTATCCGCTGTTTCGGGTTGGATGGCGGGCGATACGTGGTTGTTGTGAGGTTTTTAGTAACAAAGGCGGTGCAAGCTTCCATTAACACATTAACAGTGAAATAGGACGTCTTCTCTGTGATGAACTCTGCCGAAAACCCGAAGCGAGTAAAGACCTTTGACGACTTTTTCCAGAGTGCGCGTACCATAGCTTTCCCAAGGCGGCACATCTCGATTTATTTCTTGATTTGTGGCATCAAGAGAGCAGCATCGCTTAGCAGGACGCTAGCGCAAGTTAGTTCATGATGTTCTGGAAGTTATTTCAGTCTCAAACAGACGAGGACGAAACATAATTTGCGTTTTTTTGTTTCTTGGTCTTTCGTGCTCGTCTGTGTGACGATGAAAAAATCTCGCTCTTAAAAAATCTCGCTATGCCAGCTTCTTGGGAAGCTTCCATAACGAAGATGGGCAGGGCATGCCAGATATGTCGCCTATCGATGAGCTACATAAGCTTGAGCAGCTTGCACGTACGAGCCTTCATGCACCGGCACATGTGGCATGAAAGGCCTGGCCAAGGGCATCACAGGTCACACCTAGCTAGGCAGCAGAGAGTGTATAACTTTTGAAAAGTCTTAAATCCACTCTCACGCCCGCCCAAGGATAAGTCGTGGAAATAGCCGAGAGTGGCATTCAGTAGGTTGCGGTGCATCATCGCCCTGAAAGGCTCATGCAGAGCTTTTTCAGTTGGGATGTAGCGTGGAACGTCTCCGTCGATAATAAACAAATACGAATGAAACAAGGCCCGACCATTACCAGCTGCATCATGCTCGGCGCGCAAAGCTGGTAACACTTTGCATAGCTGGACATGCACACACTCTTTGAGCCCGCCATTATATGCTGTCAAAGTCAATCGTTCTGTTGTGCCTTCAGAACGCCTTCCCTGCTGAAAATGATGCTGGCGAAAGTGGCGGTATACGAGGCATACGTCCTCACCGCAGGCAGTCGACTCAAGATCACTTTGTTGTCGACGTTTGCGCTTTTCGACCTTTTGCAGCCATACGGCACACATGTCCCGGTCTTTACTGATGGCCAAGGTGCGCGTCTTTCGGCCAATTGGATCCACAGGCGTCTGGTCTTGTTGGTGCGGTGTTTATCGGGAGCACCTGACCAAAGTCTGGGACGCCAAAACGGGGAACCGCAACAAGGCGTCAGGTTGAGATGCCTTTGAGATGCGTCAGTTTGAGATGCCGTCAGTTTGAGATGCCTTTCCGATTTTACCGTTGCAAGGGCAATGCCTAGCCCGCGAGGAGGCCTGAGAACTCGCGCAAGCCCTTAAGCCTGGTGAGATATATGCGGTATATTTCCACCGCATATAGCGCTTCATTGAGATAGCGATCAAACACGCGGAGACAACAAGGTGTGGCGAGGCATCACCTTCCAGTCACGGTATATCTGCGCTAGACTGCGTTAAGTGACCGCCTCGCAACAGCAATTGGCCAGAGGGCGTCGCCCTGCTTCTTAAGTATTACTATCCAAAGACCCTGGTGACTCACTTCAGCTTGCACACCGGGATCCCTGCTGAGGGCAGGAAGCTTCAGTTCGGCTGTGCCCAGTAGAGTTTTGGGATATCACCACAATGTCTGCCCCCTGCTCCATCGTGCCAATTCTTCAACAGTTCGGTCAAAGGCACTTGGAGGTCCGCGCATGACCTGTCGATGTTGGTGATGCCCAAAAACGGCTGATGGCCTTAATGTTCCATGGCGTCGGGTGTACCGCACTGGCACACTGATTCACCTCGCATGGCCCTATGCCAAAACTGTCGATGGTAAAACCCAAATAATTAATTGAGAGTGTACGCTGTTTGAGCTATCTTAGGGTCTAACGCCAAATCCGGTGGCACACAACCTGTCGAGGATATCTTACAAATGGTGAAGTGCCCCTCAGATGTTCGAGAGAAGACTATGTCTCAAATTTACGCTATAGCGATGTGTTATTTAACGTCCCCCACAATAAGTATATCAATCTCCGGAAGTTAGCTGCAACTACAGGACAGCCAAACACCATGCTGGTAAACTGTTAAAGTTGCTGGCGAGAGGTGAAAGCAGTATTTTCTACATCAGCCACCTTCTTGCGAACACTGATGTAACCACTACTGGCATCCAGGGAGCTACAGTAGCATTTAAAACATAGAACAGCCGTGGTGAAGTCAACCTTAGCCATAGAATAAGAGAGCGTCAGCCAACGGTAGTCCACACAAAGCCAAAAGGAGGCGTCTATCATGGGAATCATTACAGGTGGTTCAACCCATCCTTATTCTTGTAGTTATTTCAGTCATGATTCGCTTCCGCAGTTACACCTGTCCTAAGAAGTTAAACATTCAGCAAGCATTCTAAAAGAAGTGCACATTCGGGAAGCATTCTCAAATCGTGAAATGATGTTTATCATTATAACTCAAGAGGAAGGTATGTAACAGCTGCATCTTACCTCTACTTACCTACGAAGCAGAAACCTGGAAGATTACAAAAAGGGTTCAACTTAAACTGCAGACGAGACCGCAAACAATGGAAAGGAAAATGATAGTTGCAACCTTAAAGGGGTCATGAACCACTTTTCCAAGTAATGATCTAATGGCCTCAGTATCGGAGTGTACTGCCTCCCGAATCGATTGCCGCAAAAATTTCTCGAATCCGTCAAGAATCAGCGGAGTTACGGGGGTTTGGCGCACGCTCCCAGCGCTTTCTCTCTTTTCTCGTGCCGACGAGCGCACTGTAAGCTAGACAGGGAGGGATGGCATGGGGGAAAAAAGGTACGCCAGCGCGCGTCATGAAACGCGATCGCTCTCCCGCTGTGATTCGCTTGCGCGAGTGCGGCTACCGTGTACTGAGGAGTGCGGCGCCGGCAAGTGGCGGCACCCCGCGGCAAGAAGCGCATCTGATCCGAACGCCGCTCTCGATTTACGTCGGCTATCGGCCAATAAGCATGCTATGTCTCTTGCGACGTACAGCGGACAGACGCCCCGCCCACCGACGAGAGTGAGAACCGGCCTCTGTTTGAAAAGAGGGTGCCTGGGGAAACGGCAACTTCGCGCTCCGCTTGTGGCCATTACGCGGCGCGCACGACTGTAATATTTGGCAGAGCAGTTCATAGCCGTGTCAGCTTTCCGCAGGATGTGTTTTTTCAATCAGCCCAAGGGGTGCTTCATGACCCCTTTAAGGGGCAATAAGAGACCAGAATGGGTTGGGGAAAAAGCGGGATTTAAGGACATCTTAGTCGAAATCAAGGAGAAGAAATGGACATGGACAGGTCATGTAGCGCGTAGGCTGGATAACCACTGGTCATTAAGAGTAACTGACTGGATTCCCAAAGACCGCAAACGCGCGAGGGGGATACAGAAAGTTAGGTAGTCAGTTGAGATTAGGAAGTTTGCGGGAATAACGTGGCAGCAGCAAGCACAGAACCGGGTTGATTGTCGGAACGTGGGAGAGGCTTTTACCCTGCACGGGGTGTAGTCGGCCTGATGATTACGATGATGATGATGATGACACGTGCTTCACTCCAGCGACTGTTCGAGCGTTGGACAACTCTTCCGTCAGCACATCCAATCCAACGCACGCAATTGTGCGCATATCGGCCGCATTATTGGGGCGTGATGCAATCTGATGCGCAACCGAAGTTGGCGCTGGAGTGATGGTCAAGGGTACAAATAAGCACGCTTGGTCTCCTATTCTTCTCCGCGCTCGTGGCGTCGGACAACTTATAGGCTGCCCAGACTACAGGGGGTAGAAGGCTCTCCCTGTAGCCGCTGCTTGCGACGACAGTATAGCCGTGCGTTAGAATGTCGCTACCGATAATTGTAGGCATGGAAATATCAGGGAGATGGGCAAGACACTGCCGCCACAAGCGATTCTCCCAGGGCGCAAGAAACCGCACAGAGCCACAGAACATTATAGTACCGCTCGCGAAATGAAATCCACTTTCGAAAACTCTGATGCTGGCAGGGCGGCTGAAAAGTTCGCTGTAACTTTTTCGCCGAACAGCGAAACCGAAGCCCCGCTACCTAGAAAAGCCGCAAACCCTTGAGCAGCGACCTTAAGGGCACTAAACGGTACTGACGTGGCTAGACGGTCATGTACAGCGCGACACGCCATTGGAGCCAGAGGTTGAAGTTCACCCCCTATGCTCGCGTACTGCTGTCAACCACGTGAAGGGGTTCACCGTCGGCTCACGCCATTTCCTGTCGGGCGAGGAAGCCCATAAATCAGACAGGGCGTTTTGCATTTTCGCTCAGTGCGGTGCGCGTTCATGCCAAAGGTAGCAGACGATGTGTTATTTTGTAATATCAAATACGGACAATAGCGATTCTCGATACCTAGACGATTTTCATTAGGGGTGAAAGAAGGAGACACTGTGCCTGGATTTCCTCTCATGAACTCAGACTCGGGAGTTCCGTTCTTGGCGTCCGTGCGGGCCAAAGGAGCACGTCCTAGGATATCATTACGTGTGTAGAGCGCGGTCCGAGACGTTGTGCTCATCTTAATAACGTTTGCTGTCGGGCTAGTTGGTACATAGCTGAACTTCAATTGATGGCGCAAATGTTAGGACAGGAACGTAGAAGACACGTGAGACACAGACAAGCGCACCTCATCCTGTTGCCCTCTCACGGGCGAGGCCACCTAGCGCTACATGGCATTATTTAGTGACGAGTCAGGACCTGCCCACGCAATAAGATGCTGTACAGAGTCGGATAGAATTGGTGGCGGGCAAAAGAATATCGCTGCAAGTATGTCGTCATGACTGGCCTACACATCGGAGGTTGACTTGTTTAGGTCACGATAACGCCTGCCCCAAAGGTAAGCTACCATGTTTAGATGAGGCTTGCGGCTTGCTCGCTGTATCTTCTGAGCGGATCATGTCGCAGGGTCGGCAATGAGATAAAGCGTCTGCATATCGCTGACGTACTGAAGCAGAAATTTGTCCGTAGGGCTTCTCCGGATTTCAAGCTATCAACACACGTTGCGCTCAAAGTCAGGAGGAAAGAACTCTTCACGGAAAAGCGTTCTGAACTCCATTGATGAGCTTCGCATTCCACAACTCTCTATCACCGTACAACAGGAGCTGTCTGTAATACAGGCAAATAGTCCTAGCAAGACACAGCAGTGAAGCCGCATTTTCTGCGGACAACGGTGTGGAGCCTTGAGTTAATCGTGAATGAACTGTTATACTGAGGAAGAGGTACCCTTAGGCTACTCGGCATGCTTCACTGATGGATCTCGGTGTCTCCATGTCGAGGACAAGTCCGCAAGTGCGCTGATTTCAACAGGACATAGCAGCTATACAGCAGTTGCGTGCAGTAGTGATTGCTAGCGTTGACGGACGGACGCCGCCGCCGCGTTGCGCATACAGTTGCGCAACACGCGTTGGAAGGACCAACGTGTAAGTGTTGCTATGCGCCGCTGTGCCATCACTTCATTGCTTAGAGAGTGTGAGGGCGAGATGCCACAGCTGGCGCCGTGCCAAGGCACGAATGGACGGATGGACGGACGGACGGACGGACGGACGCCGCGAGTATATTAGGGGCGAAGCTCTTAAAAGCGGCACCCGTTCGTCCCTCGTAGTGCGTAACCAGTCGTAACGCTAGTACCAGATCTTGACCTCCAAGGTGGTGCCGGTGGGAGATTTCTCGTGTGCGTTGTTGAACAATAAAAAAATCGCAGAGTGCGCGTTAACTAAAAGCCGAATTCTTCTGTCTCTCATTCCCCATTAGCAGCCATTGGCATGTTCCAGTAGGAAACGTTAGTAGAAGTAGAAGTGTAAGTGTTAGCTAAAAGCCAACTTCTTCTGTCTCTCATTAGCAGCCATTGTTTACCTCCAAGGTAGTGCCTGGTGAGATTTCTCCTGTGCGTGATTAAACAATAAAAATTTTGTTCAAAACGCCGTTGATTGACGAAATAAACCAACGAAAGACCCCAGATGTTTTCTAAAAGCAAAACGAAAAGACGCCAAATGTTTCTAAAGCAAAAACGAAAAGACGCCATCTGCTTAACGAAAGACGCCAGATGTTTTCTAAAGCAATGGTTTGCTAAACAATGAAAATTCACAGCGTACATGTAAAATGAAAGTGAGTTGCAAGTCGTCATAACTCTCATCGAACCTTTAGTATAAACGCGCCCGATCTCACGTCGGTGATGATGTACTGGGCAGAATTCACGGAAGATTCACGGTTTACCGATGAACCTCCGCAGCTTCGCCCACTCATCATCATTCACTCCGTCGATATGCTGTGATTTTTTTTAAACGATTTCGCGTTAATACCACCATAATGGTAGATTATGGTAATGAAAAGATGTGGGTGGACACTGGGTGCTGGGCGGGCGATGCGGGGATAATAAGTAATATCAGCGTCCTTTATTGCTGCCGATGGTCGCAAAAAATCGCCGTCACGCTATGGGGCAGTTTCATACGCTGCCGAAAACTGCTCCGACGTGGCATCACTGTGCCACGGAGGGTATTCTTCGCGTTCTGAAACGCTTGCGCGGTGCGATACGACCTCATGGTCGTTGTGCCTTCTGTGAATATGCTGCGCTAATTCTTAGGCAGCTGCAGTGTGGGTGTTGGACGATGACGGCAAACACGTTTTGCGTACAGGCGGGCGGTTCCGAAAAAAGAGAACAAAGCCTCCTTTGGTTAACCGACTAACAAGGAGCAGTGCGAGATATGAAAGTGGCCCTTCCGCTGCTTGACAACGGTGATTCCTCTTTTATGTCGCTGGGCATACTTATGTGCCCGAAACACACTGATGCCTCGGACATCGTCACTGCCGGCTATTCTAGTTTTAATGACCTAAATCTTGTTGAGAGGGGGTATCGCGTCGGTGAAAAATTTAAAGCTGGCGAAGCACCTCAGTTTCATTTTCTTGCTCGTTGCACAATGTCTACAGAAGCTGCCTTTGCCGTAATGATTCATTGATCTCGTCTTAAAATAGTTGTTAAAACAGAAAAATTAACAGGCGTGCTGGGCGAAGAATCGGCTCGCAGCGCAATCAATAAATAGCGATATCTCATGGGTGAATGTGGGTGCAACAGCCCAGATGTTTGCCTCTCTTTACAAATGGCACCACTGAGGTGTTGCTGCGACGCTGCAGCATTCAATTTTGGAAAAAAGGTATTTCAAAAATTTCAAAATTTGGGGAGGGGCGAAGCATCTAGGGAAGGGTATTTCAGCTCTACTAACTCGAAACCTGTGGAATGTGCGCCCATTTTCCCGCAGCAAATTGACTGCTAATAGGCAATGACAGACATAAGAGAAATTAGACACAGAGACCTGCAGTCCGCTTTTAGTTGACGTCCACGCTGCGAAATATTATTGTTTAACTACGTACAACAAAAATGCACCGGCACTAGATTGCACGGCAAGTTTCAGTGCCAATATATATACGGTAGACGGTGAACGGTCTTGCAGCAGCAGCAGCAGCAGTCGGGTTTTTGTTTGAATCAATAAACTCGCTAGCAGATGCTGCCTGCGTCGGCGTTTTCTCTTGCGGGCGAGGGCGCGTTATCATTTCTCGCAGAAATAGTGTTTGCATAGTCAACGCGCACCGTTCGCTCTCTCTCGCCACACGGTGAGCACTGAGGCGGTGGCGCCCTCTCTTTCTTGCATTCAAGCACAGAGACCGTCCCGACAGCAGACGACGATGCACGGTGCACGCCGACACGTCGAGACCCATATATATATATATATATATATATATATATATATATATATATATATATATATATATATATATATATAATTGTTGCGTTTTCAAACACGGGCGGCAGCACATCAAGGAGAGTTTGCGGGGCACGAAAGCGTTTTCTTTGAGTGCGTCGCGTTCCCCGCTGGCTTACGGCATCAAACACAAATAAAGTATTATTCATAATATTGATAGCCTTTGCAACAACGATGGTACCTCTGCGTTCAAGTGGTAATAATAGGCACCGGTATCTTCTGTGTACTACGCACGCTACATAGAAATTCAACTTGTGATAAGTTTGTTCGTGGCACCTTTTTCTGGCGGCTTAATTCTGTACGCTGACTATGTTTGCTTTATTTATGTTTTGCTTTATTGGGTAGGACTGTTTCCGAGTGTCTCTCCCCACTGCCATATGTATAATGCTTGCACAAGGTCGAAACGTTTTCACAATGGTCTCATTTACATTAGCGTGGCTTTCTTCATCTCCCTTTCTGTGCTGAATTGCCAGTTGTGACCAGTATCTCGCGACGATTGTTAGTATATAATACTTCACATCAGTTAGTGCTTCTTTCTTGAAAAGTGTAGTTTCCAACGGACGCCACTAGCGTCGTAAAACTGCGTCGTCTTCCGATTGGACTAGTTTAGCCTCAAAAATTCATAACGGTTAATATATAATTATTATATTATTAAAGTCTAAGAATGAAAAGTTATCAGACATTAGCACCTTTCTTTGCTAAAGCGATCATTCCACGGTTAGCACAACTACCATAAGTAGTTTCGACTGTCACAATACGCTTTATCCTACGTGAACCGTGTTGTCCACAAGGAGCGCGTTTTGTCTAATCTGCCAATTTTCTGCTTGTTACAGGTAAAGAGTGGTATACCTTGCTGGCGGGTGGAAAGCATCCTATGGTGAGTGCTGGTGGTTGTGAGGAAGAATTTAAAAGCTTTGCTAATGTGACGGAGCTTCAGTCAATGCACTCGGATAAGTGTGGTACCCTGTCATAGAAATATTGGGCAACCACACGCCACCTATTTCATGTCATGAAAAATAAGATTATTTGTCCTCCAAAATAACGACCAAAGCACTTCCTATTCAAGGTAATCTTACTTACGTATAATGCAAAAGCGTTTATAATAAATCCACAAGAAAATTCAAGTCAAGAACTTCATCTGTCCATAGAAAAAAAAAACAAAATATATATATATATATATATATATATATATATATATATATATATATATATGTATATATATTGATTTATTTATTTATATACATACTCATATATATCCTAATAAAAGAAATCGACACAGTACCTGTTCGCTGGGCCGGCTTTTTCTAATCTCCCGCATCTTCCTCGTTTTCGCGATGACCTAGCACGAGGGCCTACGCTAGATGCTGTAGTGGGCAGGTTCGAGCCAAGGCGGCCGAGGATGCAGGCGGAAGCTCGGGTGCAGCGCAATCAAGACGCACGCACCGTGTCTTCAGCAGATCTGCACCTGTTTTAAAGACGATAGTCTTTCTTGGGGAACTTAAACGCAGAAATTTTGGTCTGTTTAGAAAAAGTTTATTTTATCGTAGGACGTTACGAACATTTAGAAACAGTGTCCGTTCAACAAGAACATTAACATACACAAACGACGAAACACAATACACATAAAACGTTTAAACAGAAATGTCGAAGTTCACAGTGTGTCCCTAATGCATGCTACTAAGAACTAGCATGCGCACACTTATCACAATATAGACAATGTACATGACTATGTATATACACAGTACAGATGACTTGCTGAACATGCCAGCAAATATGTACAGCATTATGTACAGCATATTTTATGGTATATGTAATTTGCATAATTTACAGTTTGAGCATGAAATGTGTATATACAAGAACCTGCATGGCTACGGGGATATGCATACACAGAAATAATAAATACAAACAGATTTTATACAATATTATTCACTGTGTGATAACCTGGCTACAAGAACCAGGTCAGATGAAAAGCTAGCCGCACACGTCCATTAACTACCGACAGGAAGCGGCACGACCACTGCCGTAGAAATTCCTCTTCCCCAAGGAAGAACAATTCCTCCGACAAAAAGGACAGCAGTTCCGAGTACAACCGTTCCAAAATTGGAAACAGAGCACGACGACGGTGACCGGCTGCAACAGCTTCGCACCTGTTACGCCACAAACAAAAAGCCCCCGCAGCAATTAGAAGGCGTGCAAAGCGACTACGCGAGCAACGACCAGATGTAACAAAACGATTAACTCCTAGGCCACGGAAACCAGTGTTAACGGCTCTCCAAAATACCCTTGCAATTACACATTGCTACAGCACATGCTGGTTAGACTCTTGTAGCGGACAGTTCGGACAAGTGGAAGATGGCACCATGCCCCACCTCTCCAGTCTGTCTCGTGTTGGGAGTACTCTCCATCCCAGCCGCCACATGAAGTCGCGGAGATGGCCAGGCAGAAAGGATGCCGTTATCGCGCTCCACGAGACACGGCTGGAACGCGCTAGACGAGCTGGAGGAACCAGAGGGAGCAGCAGCGCCGCCGTTGTGTCTACAACACGGTTTTCTAGAATGTTTACATCTGGGCAAACCTGCTGAGCGTGGCGATAAAATGCCACTGCCGTGGAGTAAAATGCAGGCATGTTAAGTGCTTGCGGCGCAGAGTTAAGCCGTGCTCCCGGTAACAAATAACGTATCTTAGTTCCTAAGAAATAGCAGGCAAGATCACGCGCGGGGCACTGATCACCGTGTAACAAACGAAGCAAGAATCGCAGAGCAAGCAGCCGGCAGCGAACAGACACAGACGGGAACGCGAATCCACCCCTGTTACGTGGTTGCCCAAGCGCAGCTCGGCAAACCAGCTCAGGTCCACCTGACCAGAAAAACGAGCCAAGAAGGGATTGCAACGATTGAGTAATTCTCAATGGAGGCTGTACAGCATGAGAAATGTACCATGCACGGCCGCAAAATACAGTCTGTGCTAAGTACCTTCTTTCCAACAGTGGTAATTCGTATTCTTGCGCTTCCCGGACTTGTCGTTTTACATTCTCGAGAACTGAAACCCACACGGAGGCTGATATGCCGTAGTAGCCATAATCAAGCCCCAGAATGCGAATAGAGTCGCTTTTTTGAAGACCGAAAAAGGGACTTAGGCAGATATCTGGAGAACCAATGAACAAATATCGACATTTCGAAAAATTTAATGCAGCACCTGAAATAGACCCATACTCAGCAAAAAGCCGTAGGCAACGGGATAAGCTGTCCTCGTTCTTTAGATACAACGTGATGTCATCAGCGAAAGCTGTCACCTTCACGGTATCACTACCAGGTAGTGGAAGGCCACCAATATATGGATCTTTAAGTAGGGAGCGCAGGAATGGTTCGAGGCTGAGTACAAAAAGTACTGGGGATAGAGGACAACCTTGACGAACTCCGCGGGTAACAGGAAATGGGGCACTTTCATAACCATCAAGAAACAGCGTGCTGTGTATATTGCTGTATGCGTTTCTGAGAAGCTCAACGAAGTCTTGCGGGAAGCCAAACGCCACCATTACGCTAAATATGTAGCTGTGCTCAAGGCGATCGAATGCCTTTTCTTGATCAAGTGAAACCAAGAGTCCACGTGCTGATCTCGCCAACGTGTACGCAATTATATCACGCGTAATAAAGGAGAGACTATGAATTTCTCTTCCAGGAATCGAGCAGGCCTGATGATGTCCTATTAAGGAAGGCGTCAGGCTTCTCAAACGGCGAGTGACAACTGCTGCAAAAGTTTTGTAATCAACGTTGAGAAGCGTAATTGGTCTCCATTCCTCTGGGCGAACAGACGATGGGTCATGTTTAGGTATTAACACAATTCGACCATCGTGAAAGCTATCAAGGAAATCAAAGTTCTCGAAGCAACGGCAAATAACAGAAGTGAAAGTGGCACCAATGTCATCCCAAAATGTTAAATAAAACTCAACGGGCAACCCGTCCGGCCCAGGAGCCGAACCGCGCTTCATGGAAGACAATGCCTCTTTCACCTCATCAGCTGACGGACTTGCACAAAGTTGTGCAGCTACCTCTGGTGGAACCTGAGGCAGCCCACTAAACATTGTGAATGTCTCGGCGGTACCATGATGCGTTGACATTGTCGTACGAGCCACGTTTTCAAAGTGAGCTACAAAAACTGATCGATCACGCGCGGGTGGCAACGCAGCGGGAAGGGCTCTGGCGGCCTGAGTTCCCAAAGGATTCGACTGTCTGAGAAGCGAGTTTCTCGCAAAGCGCAGAACCTCGGGGTGAGCACATGGATTACGTCTGCAACGCCAAGCAGCCGCCGACAACGACGATGCGGCAATAAGGCGTTGGAAACGTCTCCGTAACTCTCGCTGCCATGAGCGCATCAATGGAGTTAGTCGATCCGCCCGAAGAGCAATGCGTAGCTTTGTGGCAGTGTCCGCTAGTTCTTCCGACATACGGCGTCTGAGAGCACGCCCTTCGACTGAGCAGTGTAGACGCCACTGTACCTTGAGCGCGTCCCACGACTCGGGACCGGAACCGAACAGGGAGGCGCGCAAGACTCTAGACAAACTGGAGCGCGAACGCGTGTCATGCAGAACGCGGATGTCAAGACGCCATGGTCTCACTGAGGAAGAAAAGGGAAAGCAAGCCTCGAGCACTACTGGTCGATGGTCAGAAATATAAACAGGGGATGATGGTAATTGTATCACATTAGATCGCGACACACAAGAAGCTAGCGCACGTGGGACGTAGAAGCGATCCAATCTACTAGACGATGAACCACGCCGCCAAGTCCAGGCATATTGTGGTCCATGTACTAGTCTGTACGCATCGATCAAACAGAAGTGCTGGACCAGGCGACGCAGCTCGCGTGCGTTCCACTCAGATCGACCCCATCCCGGACCCTGCACGTCAGCTCGCGTGTCGAATACACAGTTAAAATCCCCGGCGAGTATGACATGCCGACCGTCAAGAAAATACACGTCCAGGTCACGAAAAAAATCGTTAGACATAACGGCTTGAGCTGGCCCATAGATACACAAAATGCGTAGCCTGATTGACGATAGGACGCAGTCAAAAGCCAGAGCACGACCTATCCCATCATAGAAAACGTGATGATCTCGCAAGAGAGCTCGGTTAAAAATAATGATTCCAACTCCACTAAAGCGAGATGTCGCGAAAGAAAAGTAACAGTCCAAGTTAAATGTGCGTTTGAATGCATGAACGTGGCCAATGGTAAAAAAATTTGTTTCTTGTAAACACAGAACATCACAATGCTCTGCGCGAGCTATACTGATAACTTCAGCTTGTTTCACAGGATTACGAAACCCTTGCACATTTAAAGAAATAATTTTCAGGGTGTCGGCCATATTGAAATGTTAAGAGTGACCTTACTGACCTGGTCGTGTTGTTCAATTCGGCACCCCGGGGTCCGGGGGACATGCAGTGCACATGCTACACAACACACTTCGGCCCTCTAGAAGAGGGTCGAGGTTTCTTTGGTTGCTGGGACTCAGAGTGGCTATCCTGGGTGCCGTCCGAGCTGGTGCCAGTCGTGTGCGCACGCTTGACTTCTCGCGGGACAAGCATCTCCACATCACATCCGTCTAGGCTAGGGGAGAGCTCAATGCTACTGTTCACTCCGAGGCTGAAGCTGCTTTCCGATGATTCAGGTAGCGGTAGGGCTGCAGGGTCAACGTTGTCTCCACCAACGACCTTGACCGTTGGCTGCTTGTCGAGGCGCGTCAGTAAAGAGTTCCCATGGCGCCTTGCAACTTGTTCAAGGAAGTCGCGAGCCTGACTTTCTGAAGGAACCGATGTGGTTGGCTCATTCGGCTTTAATGCTGCACCTGACGAAACGCCAGCGTCCGTACACTTCGGAACGTCTGAGACTACTGTGCACTCAGCCGCTGAAATTGATGATGGGGCCGGCGCGTCGGTCCCTGCATGCTTTTGCTTCTCGGCTTGAGACGCCGGCAGACATGGCTCGTTGTGTTTGGCTGAAATGGGCGCCACGTCAACCGTGGTGTCACCTTGTGCTGTCAGCGAGTCTGGCAAACATGGCGCGTTGGGATTGACCAAGCTACACGCTTCTCCGTTTACCATAGCTTCAGAAGGTGAATTCCTGAGTATTTCGTCCCCAGCTCCAGTTTCTCGTTCAGCTGTTACCGCAGGCGACACAGTCGGTAGAGGAGGGAAGGTCGCCGCAGCAGCATCCGAATACGAACGCCGCACTGGGCAGACGGTAGTGGGGTGACCATCTCCACAACGTCGGCACGGGCGGTCGCACCCTTCGCTTTCGTGCCCATGGACACCACAGCGACCACAGAACGGTGCTGTGCACTGTGCACGATAATGGCCACTGGAGCCACACCGACGACAAACACGTTGTAGGCCGCGGTAGTCAAAAGTGACTCGATGACCAGAAACTCTAAGGTAGTTGGGGACGGGATTCGTGGTGCTCATTTCCATCCGAACAAAACGTGTGCCTGTAAGGACTCCGCGTCGTGCGCTCATGAAGCCTGCGTTTACAGATAGCACCTTGCCGTATGGGGACAGAGCCTGGACGAGGACTTCGTTGGGGACGAAGGACGGCAGGAATAGGCAGGCGACGTTAGTTACCTGCGGGCCAACAGGAACGACGGGAATACGCTCGCCACCGATGGTCAGGTAGCCAGCGTCGACGATCAGAGTCATGGAAGCCATGCTCTTGACGGTGACTTGGAAGTTCATGCCTCCCATATGCTGAACACAGTGTACCTCGGAGAGGCCAACTATTGAGGCCGTCGCGTCGACGACGGTCTCCGGACTAGTCCCCGCAGGGACAACAACATCGAAGGCTTGGGCCTTCGAAGGCGTCCACGACGTTGAAGGCGCCATGGCTTGTTGAGGTGGACGTCCCTGACGTGGAACACGCAGGGACGTCAACAGGATCACTCTGTCTTCGTCTTCCTCTTTCGGCACGTCCCTCCACCGAAACGCAGAAATTTTGGTCTGTCTTTCTGTCTTTCTGTTTGTCGGCACGTCCCTTGATTCAGCCACTCGGCTAAAGTTGAAGTACTTGCCCAAGGGCCAGCCGTCTTGAACTGGTACAGCTGTTCATACTTGTGAACGTTGTCGATCAAAAAGTAAATATCATGCATATCTGAGGTACAACATCACTAGGTAAGTATTAGGTGGCGTGTTCCTTTAATAGAAAATGCATACATACGTAATTTTAGGGACCCTAGTTTCTTAAACTGCGTTGAAAATGCATAAAAATGGAAGCTTGAGCGAGTTGGTATGCGTTCATCTTTGTTGAAACAGCGCTCACTAGACGACGACGAAGTAAAAGAAGGCACAGGACAGGCGCTGCCTGTCGTGTGCCTTCTTTTACTTCGTCGTCGTCTAGTGAGCGCTGTTTCAACAAAGCTGAAAATGCCACTGCGCTGAAATTTGCCTTCCTCCGTGCCCTTCGCACGAGCTCATTGTTGTGTTTCGGTTTCGGTTCTGTATTGCACTGTACGAATGCCATGGGTTGGTGTTGAAAAACTTTAGTTTTGAGAAGGCCAAGAAGGTGAAAAATATATTTAAAAAATGAAAAAGCAGCGTTGTGGGCGGCCTTCAGGCTGCCGGTTGTGGGCGCCGCTCTGGCGTTCCTGTTTTACCCAGGCGACGTGTAAATAAAAGAGTGTGTGGAGAGTACTCGTTGAGTGCGGACGTTTCTCTGCTTCAGCGCTTCGCGCCAAACCGCGTTTTCGGGCTGGCTGGCGTCCCCGCCGGTCGCGTTGGTCACCGCCGGTCTTCGCCTGCTGCTGCGCCGGGACTACCAGCACGCAACACAGCACTCATGTTTCCCGACGTATTGCCAGATGGCGTCCATATCTCACACAGCGCCTCTTCTATCGTCTTTACACGACATTTGCAGCGAAGCACGCAGATACGCGGCCATTTTTTTTAACACGACAGTGTTTTATACCGGAATCTGGCCACCAAGACTTTCATGACATTTCCATCACGGAAGTATGTCAGCAAAATAAACACCATCAGATGGCAAAGAAACAAAACCATAAGAAAAAGCCCCATTGACAGGAGTCGAACCCACGTCTTCTCGGTCCGCGACGACAGCAGGCGGGCGTTTAGCCCACTGAGCTACCGCCAAACACGTAACGGAGGCTACATGAACGCGCCTTCTATCTTTCACACTTTTCTCTCACAGTGCTCTTGAATGGATGGATGGATGCTATGAGTGTCCCCTTTGTAACGGGGTGGTGACTTGTGTGCCACCAGGCTCAACAATAAAAAAAAAACTTCGTAGCCTCCGCATTTTGCTACGGCAACGAGCCATTGCTGCAACCGTCGTAGTCGGCGTGTTCCAATAGGATAAGTGTACATTCATCAACGCTTTAACACACCGCCGGGTGTGCTCTTTAGCCCAAGCATTGGCACTTGGCACTCGCGCCCTCTATATCCCCCCTTTCGGGAAAATTAACGAAGGCAACACCTCGATCTCAGGTATGTGAACTGATGACCAATGTCTCATGGCACGCTCTACTATTTCAGCCGCACCGGTGGCCTAACGCAACATCCAGACAGCGTACGCACAACCGACGCAGGCGCTGTTGAGGGAATAGCTGGGGCAACCGGTGACGACACACAGACTGCTGCACCCAGGCTCTGGCCGAGCAGGAGTCTGTGGCAGGGTTTGGGAGTCTTGTGGCAGTGGACAGGAGCTGTCGAGGTTACGACCACCCTATGACGGAGCCTGCGGCGGTACCAGATGTCTGCGGTGGCGGACGAGAAGACCTGCATCTGTATGCACCAAATAGGAGCGTGGACGCTGCGGAGGGCTATGAACTGCGCCAGCACAATCTGCTTCTCGACTGATGGCTATTTTCGTCTTCCCCGAGGAACGTAACGGCTGCGGAGCATGCCAACTGTCCAAATATTGATGCTAGCGACGTCGTTTGGCAGTGTCGCACCTGTGGACATCGGCACCGTGAGGGCATTCTGAACGTGACGTGGGTGCTCGGACCGGAAGGAGAGTCATGAGGCTGCGCCCCATGAGCAGCTGAGCGGGGCTGTATCTGGGCACGCCAGGTTCGTTATGGCATAGCAAGAGGGCGAAAGGCCAGTCTGGAATTTTTTGGAAGAGTTCCTTGACAATCCGCAGCATCACTCGACATTGCCATTGGGCTGCGGGTACCTGGGACGGCTGGTGACGTGGGAGATGCCGTAGCTCTCGGCGAAGACGCAGAACTCTGCTGACGAAAACTGAGGTCCATTGTCGCTTACGAGGGTTTTCTGGAATATTATGCCTGAAATAATATACCTTTCCTTGGCGTTATTGTCTGTTAGTTCTCATTAATATTGTCTCTAAAGAAAAACGAGCCCTTAAGAGTCATCTTCTTTCTTTTATGCCTAGTGAAGACACTTTAGATAATATAGATCCCAACCGTGGATGTCGTCGTGCAGAGGGACAGCACTCTCGGGTACCTTGTGTAGTAATCGACGAGGAGAAGGTAGTCTGTTCCTTCGTCATAAAAAAATCCACCCCACTCGCTCCCATGGGCGGCTAGGCGTCACTGTAGGAAGCAGTGGCTCTGATCGCTGGACCTACCTCGTGGCGCAGTTGGGACAGTTCTCCACCATGTTCTTCATCTGGCTCCCCATGGTCGGCACTTGCAGTGTTGAGGGTGACCTCCATTTATTGTAGGCAAGCGAGTACTTCATGGAGGCATCGGTCGTCCTCTTGTGTGGTTTGGAAATCTACGCAAAGGCGGTAACCCCTGCTGGTTTCGGAACGACAAGTCCTGCGCACCAGTGCGTCGGTTCGTCGATGCGCTGGGTCGCGCCCTCCTGCTCAATCTTGGCAAGCTGTTTTTTGACTATGTCTCGTAGGGGTATCGGGATACACGGAGCTGTGCTGGAGAATGCAGTGCCGCATCAGGCTTGATGCAAATCATGACTCTTCCGGGAAGGTGCGCAGGCTGACGAATATGGCTGGAGGGACTTCCCGAAGTAGTGTGTCCGGCAGAGCCGGTGGGACGGCTCTGACGAAATTTTGACACCAAGGTCAACGATGCCGGGATAGCCGAGAAGGGGTAGATCTTGTTCTGCGAGGACGTACAGCCACTCATTGATTTGCCTGTTTCTCAAGACAGTGCCACGGAGAAGGCCCTGAAAAGTTTCAGGAGTTTTGTCCCGGGTCCGAAAAATTCCACACCACGTGACTTATCAAGGACGCCTGGGTAGCCAGGAAACATACACAGAACCACCGAAACATTGGCTCCAGAGCCAACTTGAAGGCGAGAGGACGCCCTTTCACATAAACCTCAACGTACCGTCAGTTCCGAGCCACCATTGCGACGGGGTGGAGATCCACGGACATGCGGCACTTCTTTCAGAGAGATACCGACGCAATGCGGCTTCGCTTCTTCTAGTAGTTACAGACCACTTTGGCGGCTGGGCAGTCGCAGCATAGGTGAACATTGTGACCGCAAATGTGGCAGTGCTCACCTTGGCCGCTTCTGGTAGCCTCGTCAGCGTTGCTGCTGCTAATTCATGAACCCTTGGGCCGGTCACACGACACAAAGTTGCCAAAGTCCCGTCTGTGGTCCCGTCCGGGTGCGCGCTGCGCGGGTTTAGGTGAAGTCGCCGCGCCGACGTGCGTTGCCATCGGTGGTTGCCCAGCGTTAAGGGACATGCGTTGCTTCTCGCACTGGATGTCTTCGGGCTGACGGACTTGCAGAACTGCGGCGTCCAGAGAGAGGCTCGCGGTGCGGCACAGCTTGTCTGAGAGACGACAATACGACACACCGGTGACAAAACGGTCGCGAACAAGACGCTCTTCAACGGCTGGTAATGAATAGTTAGGCTTCTGCACCCCGTTCCGAAGGGCCGTGAAGAAACTGTCCACGATTTTGCCTGATTGTTGCGTCCTCTTTTCGAACCATAAACTCTTGTACACTTCGTTTGCGTGGTGTACGAAGTATCTTGTGAGCCGCCGAGTGACTTCTGCGCAATACTTCTACGCGCTTTCGTTGGACACGAGCGAACTAAGGACGATGCGCGCCCGTGGATCTAAGCTGTAGCGGATGGTCCTAACATTTGTCTCGTCAGGCGCTGCGTGCTTGCTGGTGGCGAAGGCGCGCTCCAACCAGACAAGACACTCGCCGGCATTGTCAAAAGAGAATGGGGTCGAGCTCAGGAGACTGGCGGCAACAAACGCAGTAACTGGAGCCACTGGAGCGTCTTCATTGGCCATGTCGAACAGCAGGCACCACTTATTGCAATTCTCACACCATGTGGTGGGCGGGTTCGAGCTGAGGCGGTCGAGAATACTGGCCGAAGCGCCAGGGGCGCAGAATCGATACGCAAGCATCATGTCGCTCAGCAGAGGTACCGCTGTTTATTTTCAACACACCCTTTTCGAACTACAACCTAGAGGGCGCCCCATAGCCGGCTTGGCTAAAGAAACATCATGCACTGCGTACTCACGCCCTCCACAGATTCCGCTTTTTCCATTACAATCGGCGTTGACGTCGAGCGCGCAGATCTGCCGAAACTCTGCCTGGAGGAGGGCATTCGCTGTATCATGCTGGTTGTTCTCTACCACTCATAAGCTTGTTTTGATGAGTTGCTGAACATGCCCATTTTGGCCGGCATTGGCTATGTCTCTAGGTAATGGCGGATGCGATATACGCAGAGTAGGGTGCCGCAACAACCTCTGAGGAGCCATCGCGGTCGGCATGGCTTCTCGGTGTGTCTTTTCCACCTCTATAGAAGTCGGTTGCGTCGGACAAACCCTCTCATTCATCTAGAGTTTTCATGTTATTATCAGAGGGCTTGTAGGCTTACGCCACAGGAGTGAAGGAAATACACGCATGAACGATAATCGATGCCAGCCAGGAACGTGAGCCGTGCCTTCACGTGCCACGGCCTTGCACCTTTATTTCCTTCTACGAGGGCGCTACAGGGTCCCCCGTGTAGTCAGTCTGGAAGTCGGAATGTGACATGCCGTTTGTGGTAGTCCAACGGAAGGCCAGGCGTAGATGAGGAGCTTTCTTGGCGGTCTCCAGGTACGCCGGCTTAAGTCGATCCAAGCTGACTGTCTCTTCATGGCCGTTCTGAAGAAGAGTGGCAGTTTTGGGGGTGCGGTTAAGGACACGGAATGGTCCGTCGTAGGCTGGTGTCAAATGTGGTCTGACCGCGTCGTGGCGCACGAAAACATGTGTTGCAGTGGCCAGATCAGGGTGGGCGAGTATTGTCTTGTGTTCGGAATGTCTGGGTGGAGTGGGCCGGAGGTCTTGAACGCAGCCGAGGAGGCGTTGTAGGAATTGTTGCGGCTGGTCTGGTAGCTTCGTTGACGTGAAGAAGTCTCCAGGAAGCCGTAGAAAAGTGCCATACACCAGCTGTGCTGTTAAGCACTACCGGTCTGCCCGGATGACAGCTCGTAAACCTAAGAGCACAAGCGGCAAGGCGTCAACCCTAGTGGCTCTATTGGGACGGGTCGTCAAGGCGGTCTTCAGTTGTCGGTGAAGGCGTTCAACCATGCCGTTGGCGCACGAATGATAAGCCGTGGTACGGCAATGTCTGGCTCCGAGGATGCCATTAAGGCAAGTAAACAGCGAGGACTCAAACTGATGTCCACGGTCGGTTGTCACGGTGTCAGGACAGCCAAAAGAGGATACGCACGTAGAAATGAAAGCGCGGGCAACTGTCTCGGCTGTGATATCTTGAATTGCAACAGCCTCTGGCCAGCGTGTCAAACGACCGACCATGGTCAGTATATAACGGTACCCCTGAGACACTGGGGGAGGGCCCACAATGTCTAGATGAACACGGTCGAAACGACGGCCGGGTCGAAGGAAAGGTTGGGGAGGTGTCTTAGTATGACGGGAGACCTTTTTCATCTGGCAGGGCAGGCACATTCGTGTCCAAGCGCGCACATCACCATTGATTCCGAGCCAGACATAGCGCTGTGTAAGAAGACGCTTAGTAGCCCGGATGCCGGGGTGACCGTTGTCGTGTAAGGAGTGGAAAACGGTGCATCGTAATGAAGCGGGAACGAAAGGGCGTGGAAGGTAAGCTGAGTCAACGCACCACGAGGGCTCAGATGATAATGGATGAGGCACCAGGTGTAGTGGAAGAGAACGGGGGTTCTCCCGAAAAACGGCAAGCTCTCTATAATCTTGCTGTGCGAAGGAGAATAAGGCCCAGTCGATGGTTGAGGATGTAGAGTCAACCGCGGCTATCCGAGAAAGGCATCTACGGGGGTGTTTTCAGCTCCTTTCGCATGGCGGATATCAGTCGTCAACTTCGATATATAAACAAGAAGGCGGAGTTCACGGGGCACGTTCTTGGATGCGTTAGTGCGGAAAACATACGCCAGTGGCTTAGGGTGAGTCAGCACGTAAAACGATCATCCTTCCAGAAAATGCAGAAAGTGCTGAATCGCAGCGTAGACGGCTAGTAATTCCCGGCCGAAGACGCTGTAGCGGGTCTCAGCAGGAAGTAGCTTCCGAAAGTAAAACGACAAGGGTCTCAATGCACTGCTGTAAGACGGATCCGATGACCACGCTGGATGCGTCCACCATCTACCGAGTAGGGGCGTTGCTGCGCGGATTAATAAGAAGCACGGCGTTAGCGACCGCTTGCTTGGCAGCAGTAAAGGCGGCCTGGGCCTCTGACGAACAAAGAATGGCGGAGGACGGGCTGGCGGGTGACCAAAGGAGGTCGGTGAGCGGTCGTAGCAGTTCAACACAGTGTGCTATGAAGCGCCTGGAAAAATTCACAAGCACCAGGAATTGGCGTAATTGGCGCAATGTTGTAGGCTGAGGATAATCCTGGATTCCTTTAACGTGGGACTGGAGAGGGCGTACTCCTTTGGATGATATGTGATGGCCCAAGAACTCGAGCTCAGATGCGCCGAAAGTACACTTTGAGGCGTTCACAACGAGGTCGTACTGCTGTAGACGTTGGAACAGGGCGCGAAGGTGGTGCTCATGATCTTCAGGCGTGCGGATGGCGATGAGGACATCGTCAAGATACGCGAACACATTAGGGAGGCCCCGTGTGACCTCAGAAATGAACTGCTGGAATGTGTGAGCCGAATTGCGGAGTACAAAAGGCATGCGCACCTATTCAAGCAACCCAAAGGGCGTCGTGATGGCGGTCTTAGGTACGTCAGCGGGCTCGACAGGAATCTGGTGGTACGCCTTAACAAGGTCCACTTTGCTGAAAACTATGCAGCCGTCGAGGCGCGGTGTCAAATCCTGGATGTGAGGTAGGGGATAGCTGTCGAGGACAGTCTTGCCGTTCAACGCTCGATAGTCCCCACGAGGACGCCAATCACCAGGATCACGCTTTGGCACCAAATGCAGCATGTGGTCAAACTACCGTTTAGCAATAGCTAGGTGGTCTCTAAACAGGCGGCGTGGTCGAGCGGCTGCTGGTGGACCCCGGGTGACGATGTGGTGTGTCACCGTATGTTTAGGCGGCTGAGTGAGGTTGCGCGGTTTTGTTAACATCGGGAAACGCCAAGATTTTTTCGAACGGTGAGGAAGTTATCAGCATGCGGATGGCCATTGGAGCAATGTCGGACAGGACTCCTGAAATCGAGAGACGAGTCTGACCGTCTATGAAGCAGCGCCGCCGCACGCTGACGTCCAAATCGAAGTATGAGAGGAAGTCCGAGCCGATGATCGGTTGCACCACGTCTGCGATGACGAAAATCCACCGGAAAATGCGGCGAAGACCGAAGTCGAGGGTGAGGGATCCGAGTCCATACGTCGCTATAGACGAGGCGTTAGCATCACGAAGCACTTGCCGCTGTGACTTCGAACGATCAGCCTTAGTCGGGGGCACAACGCTAATCTCCGCGCCCGTGTCTATAGGAACCTGGCGCCCGATAGCTGGTCTGTGACCATGAAAAGGCGGCTGGAACAAGAAGTGAAATCACATGCCGCCGTCAGTGATCCCGGCAGGCGTTTCCCTGCCACGAACATGGAGGTGTACACTTCGTGGCTCGGTGTCGGAAACGTCGGTGGTACCAGCAGAGAGGTGGAGGGCTGGGACACCGAGCATCTCGTGTGCGTGGAAGAGCTCGACGACCGGAACGAGGCGAACGAGTCTCCTGCAGGGGGCTCCAGAGTGCGTCAATGGAGGCGGCGAGTTTGTCGATGCGGGCCTCAATGCGCGAAATCGCTGTGTCTGCTGGTGGTAAGACAGCGTTGACAGATGGGGAGTTCGCTTCATGAACATGATCGGTGACCTCCGCCAGGCGGTCAAGGTTGACGTCACCGGCCGCCGCGAGAACGAGGCGGATTGGCTGAGAAAGGCGTTGGAGGAAGAGCTCGCGAAGCAACGCTGAGTGGGCAGAGACGTTGTGTTGCCGAAGAAGCTGTCGCATTCGGCGCAGCAGTTGGGAGGGCCGCCTCTCGCCAAGGTCCCCCTCTGCAAGGAGCTGCTGTAAGCGGACGCCTTCCGAAGGCATGAATCGCTCCAGCACCTTGGTTTAAAGGTGCTGATATCGCATAGTGTCCGAGGCGTTGGAGAGGACGTCGGAGAGCTCGCTGGCAACTTCAGGAGGAATGACTGAGCCTACGTGGTAGTAGCGTGTCATTTCCGAGGCAATGCGGTACAGGGAGAATTGCGCCTCTACCTGGTGAAACCAAACTTGCGGGTCCTGTGGCCAGAAAGATGGGAGACGCAGTTGCACGGCCGAGACGTCCTGCAGACGTGAGGCTTGTTCAGTTGAGGGTGCATTCGAGTCAGTCTTTGTCTTCATCCTTGGTCACTACTTGTAGGCTTATGCCACAGGAGCGAAGGAAAGACACGCCTGTACGATAATCGATGCCAGCCAGGAACGTGAGCCGTGGCTTCACGTGCCACAGCATAGCACCTTCTTTATTTTCTTCTTTCGGCATCGCGCGCTCTCCGGTTTGCGCGCCGCCCGAACGTGGGCGCTACTGGCTTATAGCTCATTCTCTACTTTATCTTCGTCGGGGAGCTCTGGAAGCGTCTTCACGACATACCGAGTGCCCTGGTTTCGCGTTGAAGCACATGCCTTTTCCGGATAGACGATTGCACGAATGCAGACTGTGGTATTACCGGCGCCGCAACTAGCTCCCCATACAATGCTATGATTGAGGGCTTAGTGTGCAACCGCCTCAGAGATGTGCGAAGGCAAGCCGCTATGGAATGGCTAGAAGCGGCACTTGTCGTTCGTGCGTTTACTTCTGGCTATAATAGAGCCGACGTCTTCGCAGAGTAAAAAGGAACCTCCAGGCGCACAAACGCCGAAAATTTTGGATGCCACGTTGGTACCTCTTTGGCTTGCAGGTGGTCATGGTGCCTGGTAAAGACTGTAGTGCGGTGGGTATCAACGTTGACTCTAGGAGCGGTACTGGGAAGCATACCTTGCGGCTAGATTCGATACCTGCCGTGGGGTATCCCACGAAGACGTCTGTGAATGATTGGCAGACTGATTGACAATATAATAATATCTGGGGTTTAACGTCCCAAAAGTGATTGACATCAGTGCACTCAAGGCGGTGGCCTCACAAGCTCAATATGGTAGAAAGGGAAGCTTGGTTTATGTCAGAACTGCACCGTCGGGGTGCGGCCCTTGAAAAGTTCGGTCGCCGAGAGATCGATTTGTGACGCAGCCACGAACTGATCCCTCGATATGGAGCCCTTGACGACACCCGTCTGCAGCGGAGAAGTGATCACACGAGTGCTTAACCCGGTCGAAAACAGCCACAAGCCTGATAATCACTTCAATCTAGGGCATTGGATCATGCCGTCGTTTTCATACGTTGGCACCACCATGCAGGCGGTCGATGGCCACCAGCTATTTTTGATTACCAGGCCTGGCATGGCGAGAGCCAAGCGCAGTGATGGCCGTTACCCACACATAGGCATTATCTTGAAAGCCGCGGACTTAACGTACTTCCGGAAGAGCCGGAGATGGTAGGGCGGCCAGCCGAAACACAGAGCTCTACGTCTGAAAGCGTTCGAACCGTTGGGACAGTTGCGTAAGGGTGCGCAAGAGTTCTGTGCTGCTCTCGGTTGACACACCCGATCAGCCAGGGATCATGAACGCGGAGTATACGGCGGTCGCAGCACTCACGGTGGCTGGATTCCGCGGCACAATAGCGTGCACAGTGTCCTTGAGTGGCTGCGATGTTGGTAGTCCTGGCTACGGAGAGATAGAGAGCCTTGGTACGCTATCCGTGCCAATAGAAGCATCACTAGCGTGATCAGACAGGGCTTCCCGAGAAGCACTTGCGGTGTCTAGGCGCAATCCGACGTCGCGGTGCCGGTGAAGTGAAGTTGTGTAGTCAAGGAAGCCTTAACTCCCTCCGCTATGGTGCGATGGATTGTATGCAGGTTTCATGGCCGTGAACGCGTGGACGGCATTGCTGCGATTACAACACTGAAGGCGCACAAGTGTGGGCGGCCTAAGGCTTCACCTTTGAGGCTTCCATTTCGAAAACTGTGCAAATTTAACGAAAGTGACAGGCACAGGAGCCTTTCGCTGTGTTTAGGCGGTTTGTTTTGTGGCGCAGGGAAACTGGCTCACACCAACGAGGGGGATTAAAGACACTGTTCATCTAAAAGGGAAAATAGCAGAAAGAATAAATGAAGTAATATTGACAGCTGCTTAACATAAGAGAAGAACGGCGAAACGAGACGTAAGTACGCACTGCATAATGGGCGTTCATTCAAAGAGTAACCGGTAAAAGATTTCAGAAACAAATCCTCTTTTCGTTGGCACTAGAAACATGCCCTTCTCGCGTTTGAATAAATTTGTGTAGCGCAAAACATTAGCACCGCGCCTTGCACAAAACTGAGGAGATCCAAACGACAACAGGTTTGAAGTAGTGAATTTTCAATCCGACTTACCAGTAGGCATTTCAGGAAGCTTTCTGCGGAGTGAGGCACAATGGTGACATGAGCGAAAACCGTGATCTATCATTTCCGGTTGATTGCAAAGTGTACATAGGTTAGTTAACGAGAAACCAGATTCTTGCAGAAAAAAAAGTAACCGGGAAACATGTCACCCTTACGAGCAAAAGCTTGTGCGAAACTTACGAGTGAAAGCTCACAAGATTTTTTGTGCGTGTGTCTTCGCGCTATAAATCTTCTGCTATAGTGTTCTTTATCCTGGGCCTTAAGATCAAGGTAGCACACGTTTGTCAAGAAACATAAAGCTGTATCTAGCTGACATGGACAGAAAAACGATGCGACAGCGACGGGTCCCACCTAGATGAGGTATAGCGGCTAGCCGAGCCGTCACAGGAACTAACTTATTTTCTTAATTTGAATAATTTATTTGACTGGCTTAATTCATTCCACTTTTTTGAACAACCATCGCTGAAGCTTTTCCAGCGGCATAAGCCACAGGCCCTCGGCATTCAGGGTAGTTCCTGTTAGATGGAGTTGCGAATACCCACTACGCGTCCGTAAGCCGACACGCGCACCAGCGCTGCTGCAGGCATTCTTGATACTTTTTCTGCTGCTCATGGGGATTATTATGCATGAGCACTTCCTCCACCGCCACGGTGGTCTAGTGGTTATGGCGCTCGACTGCTGACCCGAAGGTCGCGGGATCAAATCCCGGCCGCGGCGGCTGCATTTTCGATGGAGGCGAAAATGTCTGAGGCCCGTGTACTTAGATTTAGGTGCACGTTAAAGAAACCCAGGTGGTCGAAATTTCCGGAGCCCTCCACTACGGCGTCTCTCATAATCATATCGTGGTTTTGGGACGGTAAACTCCAGATATTATTATTATTATGCATGAGCACTTCCTAATGGGTGGGCCACTAAACCACCGACTCGCGGCGCAATTCACATGTTTGACGCCTAATGCAAATCTACGCTTCTACCACGTAATATTACTTGCGTAAAAGTGCATCTTCTCACTTCATGACATTCGTATAAGGTTTTTTTCCCCAAGAGAGCTTGAAGCATTGGAGCGCCTCTGTGGTAGGACACCCTCTTCCCACGTAGAAGAACCAACATCAAATGCCACTGGAGTCGAAGGTGTATTGATTATTTGTTTGCACCTATATGAAATTTTCACTCTCGTACAACCTTGATTTCTGGCTCACAACGAAAGACGCCGATGGCGGGACCGGAATTTTCTCGAAGCGAGCTCTTTAAGGCTATCGCGTATTAATTTCATGAATTCAGAGCCCTACTCTCAGCACCTTACGGCGGAGTGACCGTATTTTCCTCACTATTTATTTTGTATATTCTCCCTATTTTACCACCTTCGGTGCTGTATCTGTCTTTTAGATATTCATATCCCAGGCCTCCTTACCTTTCCATTGCTGTCTCTAAAAGTCAAGGAAACATACACCAGGATGGATATCTCAATATTCAACAAAAATACACTCCATCGTTCCATCAGCTTCCAGATTGAATTCCGCTATAAGATGCTTCACGTCTAAAAAACACAACCTTGCGTACTAAGTTGGCGTGCGATGCATGATGGCCCTAGTTTGGCGAAAGTCAGAATGTCCCCGAGCTCTGGCAACACCCTCTTTTGAACGGAATAATAGTACGAAAAGGTCAAATCTAGCCTTCAGCGCGCGCCGCGTTCCATTGGTTACGATGAAATCCGTCGTCACGTCAAGGCCGGTCGACAAATTTGGGTGGCGCGTTCAAACCAGCTGCATCTTCTTTCACTTGTGGGTCGTGCTAATGACTGCAGAAGTGCACCCATGCAAGAAAAACGTCGTCAAAATTTTACTCATGATAGTTTGAAGAGGTATAGGATGTTTAAATTCATTTTCAAGCGTGTAATGCCTGCGTTCAATATTCTTTCAAATGGTTACTACCATGGACTCCGAGACCCGCTCCGGCCGAGCGCCTTTCAACAGCAAGCGACCGCAGGTAATCGCCGAGGCCACGTGTATCATCATCACGATCACCATGATCGCGGCGAAGGTTGCCGCGTTGCTCGGCCGACGCGCGCTACCTTTGTCATTTTCTTCATGCTCTGCTCGTTCCTCGAATACGTGCGCCTGTCTGATAAGCTAATTAGCTAGGCGAAACTGCTAGGCAAATAAGCCAAAACATGTTAGGATGTGAAGTGAAATGAACTTTATTTGGTCCTGGAGAACCCCGCTCCGACAACCCCCGAAGGGGTTATGCCGCATTTGCTGGCCGCGCTTACGCCGGTACTGTACGATCAAGCTAATTAAGCCTGATCATGCTAAGGCCGAGCTAGTTAAGCCACACCTTGCTAAGAACATGCTAATCAAGGCCGTGCTAATTTAGACCACGCTAATTAAGCTATCTCATGGTAAGACTAAGCTAATTAGGACCGCGTGAAATAATACGGTGCTAATTACGATCAGGCTGACAAATTCATTGTTAAATATGGTAATGCTGATTAAGTCTATGTTAATACGCTTCATGCTGATTAGGATATTGCTAATCAAGCGTGAGCTATTTAAGGTCATTTTAATGATAGCCACAGTAAATAAGTGCAAGCTATTCAGTATCATGACCTGATTTATTATGAGCTTCTTAATTATTACCATGAGAATTGCTACCGAGTTCAAGCTGTCTTCACTCCGAAGGGGAGTGAGCAACCCGACAGAGTTTATGTTGAGCAACGTAGTAAGCTGGAAGAACTTGTTGATGACATACCCACTAGTGAAAGCTGACCCCAATTCTTTTTGTAGCGTTAGCTACACTGGCCTAGCGCAGCCAGTTTCGCGTGGATCGTCAAGGGCCGTGCTGCGCATGCGCGAGGATCAGTGATGTCACGCACCGGAGCCGGCACCTCCCGCTCACTCCGCCGCCGCCGCGCACGACTCGCCGCCGCCAGTCTGCGCTTTCGAGAGGAGTGACGTCGTAGCCTTAGCAGACGTAGTGGCGCCGGCGCGCGCGCAGCTATTCGCCTTCACTGTGCAGTCGCCGTCAGACACTGCGTTGGAGCCGCTTGATAGTGCCTCTGACTGGGGTTTGCCAGTGTGGTATAGCCATGGAGAAGGAGAGCGCAAATGCTGTTCAACGGCGCAGAAGAGCGGAGAAGCTTAACTCATCGGATCCCGAAGTAGTTGCCTGGCAAAATAAACATATACATGAGCCACATAATACGTATACCGTGTGTGTGTGTCATTGGGGCAGCAGTAAGCATGGTAATCAAGCTAATGCTAGACGATCAGGAAAGCAAAGAACAATCAGCTGAACCTTTGCTAACGCTGCCTTATCCTGTCATAGCCGAGCTAAGTCATTACAACAGTTTTTTATATCCAGAGAAGCTGTTCCTTTGCGTCCACCGCATGAAACCCTTTACGGTTTGAACGTCCCGAGTTGAACTGGGGCCTTGTCAGAATCAAGAAGTCGGCGTTTTTGGCGTCCTGACTTCTTTCTTGTGTCCGTGTTTGCACGCCCTGTCTTTTTAGAATGAATACTTACCAACTAGCTCAGCTCTCTGTTATTTTAAGCCGCGTAATAATGTCAATTAGTTTTATTAACAAACGCGCACGGCAAGGATCGCGCCCGCCCACCATGTTTGCTCACGCCGCAAGGCCAGCGACCGGCACGATTCAGCTACGAGCTGAATCGCACAGACTATGCACACACACACGAAGGACTAAAGGTTTTATTGCGATAGCAATTATATGGACAGTCTCGGCTGGATTTTGCCGTCGCCGTCGCCGTCGCCGCCGTCATGCACCGTATATGTATAAGTATGTATATATATATAAAGGCCCCAAAGAAAAATAACTCAGAAAAATGCTTCCGAAGCGCGGAATCGAACCAGGGACTTCTTGCTCCGCAGCGAGCGGCGCTATCCACTACGCCACGAAACGCAGATCCTCCACGTAGCTAACGGCGAGCGTTATATACACACCATTTAGCGCTGGACGGACTCAGAGACAGAAGGCGATAATAAGCGTTTCTTCATTACCAGCGAGGTGGCGCTAGGAGCCCGACGGGCGCATTTAAAAGTCGTCGGCGAGCTCGCTCGCTTCTTCTTATATTTGCGCATGGGAGAAGCTTGCCCTTCCGCTGTCTGCTCGCTCGGTTTTCACGTGGCGCGGGGTAGAGGAATGTTTCACGCTTTCACCGTGATGTCCGCGCTCATGTTATGGCGCGTACGAATGTCACTCGAGCTCAGGGACGCCGCTAAACGAACAAACAGAAGATGAGCGCGAACTATCAAGTGTCACAGCTCGACACTTGAAGCACGCTAGTTTCCTTCGCTGCTTCGGCCGCCTTTGCAACAGAAGCGCTGTTCAAATTGAGAGTATCCATTGGCGAGCCTCACTTCGTATAGCATTAGTTCCTTGCTATCGCATTCATTGCTTCGCCCTTGCGGCGAAACTGTGACTTTTTTTTATTATCACGTGACTACGATGCCTCGCATTAAAATTCAGCGCGTTCACGTCGGGCCACTCACAGCCGCGTTAGCCCTGTGAAGCGTGTGCACCGGTGGCATTCGCGGCAATAAATGATGCTATTTTCCTTGTTTTTGAGAAATTCTTTGCACCGATTCATCACCGCAGAAGAATATTCAGAGGTGTATTATAAGTAACAGTTACCTGTGAATTAATTTATCTTCGCTAGTTCATAGTACCAAAACGAGTTGCACGAGAGTGATGCGTGTGCGCTGTTGTTGCCTTCAAGAGTGGAAATTCCCATGCTCCAGGTAGAACGAAAGAACTTGCCTGAAAGAGAACGAACGCCTGCGAACAAGCCTTTGGGAGGCGCGATATTCAGTTGGCAAAGAGATAGTGCGACAATCACGCTGGCGTAGGTGCAGTGTTGAAATGTTATGTTTTCATTTCCGCGCTCATCCCACAAGAAGAAAAACAGCATGCGGCTGTGCGCGTGAGCGCATTCGACCAGGAATGAAGGAGCTCTTACGTGCTCGGCTCATATGCGGACGCAAATAAACGACTGTTTGAGGGTCTAAGTCCGCGTTGGCTGTTTTTGTGCCACATATTTTACATTTGTGTTAGTGGCGGCGCTGACGCATTTGAAAACCTCCACAAAAAGCTGCATATGCGTTTCTGACGTCATGCGCTTTCTGGGAACCGTTTTTTCAATGCTGCTTTTATCATGACCGCCGTAGTGCGAGCTCAGAGAAAGTTCGTGTGCACGAAAAACTCGGGTCATCCTGCAGAGCACCCGCGAGCGGCTGTTTTGAGCTGCAAGTTGACCACCTTCAAGGAGGCGGGGTGTCCTAGACACCATTGCATCAGTTTTCTCAAAGCTCATCGGTTTGCTCAAAGCTCAAGGAAGATAGATACGGACATCCTCCACCCGTGACTAAGGAATAAACTAGAAATATTGCAGTTATTTTATAGATGCATACGAAGTCGCATGACTTCAAAAGTGTAGCGAAGCGATATGGGCTTAGTGTTTTGTTTTTCGCACAAAATAAGCTTAGTCGCATTTGTTCCGTAGTGCAGAAAACGTCGGAGAGGTCCGCAGTGGGCAAAGAAAAATACAGTCAGAAGCATGCCAATTGATTGGTGAATTGTTTTGTCAATTGCTTTGTAGAAGTTGTTAAGGAATTCCTCTGTGTAGTCTTCACATGCACATCGGCCAAACGGTCGATGTACTAACACGCGCCTCAGAGAGAATCGAGATGCATTGAATGGAGGCGTCAATTCTCGCATCGCCTTGTCTATGAGGGAAACGTTAGACAATGCGATGTTATCATGAAAACATTGTTTTTGCCGGATGACATCACTTAGCACGTTATCTTTTTTTTACGAGCTGGCAGATAACGAATAATCCTTCACATACAATCTGAAGGCATGAAGTCTCTCCGAACGACATCCTGGCTATTACTGAAAGAATAAAAGGGAATTGGAAGGGCTCGTTTCTCCTTCTCAGATACAATGTTAGTGAGAACTAAGAGACAATCGAGACAAAGAAAGTATAAGGAATTTTATTTTAGAATTTACGTAACGTAACGAAAGAAATGCATATGAACGTAACAAAATAAATGCACAAAAATAAACAGCCCGCCGCCAGGGAACAAACCTGCAACCTTCCAATAACGCGTCCGATCCTGTACCACTTGAGTTATGGTGGCGGCCGCCGTCGTGGCTGCGAGCGGTACTGACTAGCACTTCCGAGTTTCAATGCACAAGTACAGCCAATAAAGTGTACGGGACGACGAGCATCGCCGTAGCTCAATTGGGAGAGCATCGGACACGTTATTCGAACGTTGCAGGTTCGGTGCCTGCCGGCAGAAACTTGTCTCTTCGTCCATTTAATTTCTTCACATTTTGTCATAATTAGTAGAAATAACGTCCCCTATAATTTCCTTCGCTTGATTATCTATTAGTTCGCATCAAAGTTGGGTCGAGAGAAAAAAAAAACGAGCATTTAAAAATTCCCCCTCTTTCCTTCATTATTACCGGTTGTCTGGCTCTGGCAGACTTCATGCTTTCAGGTTGAATCGGAGGGTTGATCGGTCAGCTGCAAGCTTGTAAAAGAAGATCACTTGCTACGTGACGCCATCAAGGAAAATAATGTCCAGTTTCGCTGCAAGGGTGTAGCAGTGAATGATAGCAACACATTGGAATGTCACATGAACAACGGCAAGCATCTCGAAACTTGCAGCGCTCTTCTTAAGAACAAAGGACGCACGAAAAGAACACGACCAGAACGAGCGCAAACTAACAACTGCCACAGTTCGACACTTTCAGCGCGCTGCTCAAACACAAAAGAGGATGCACGAAAAGAACGCACAGGCACACACAGAACCAACGCGAACTAACAAATGCCATAGTCGCTTCTTTGCGTTTGAGTAGCGCGCTGCAAGTTTCGGCTGCGCACAACCAACTCGCCCCTTCCTTGGCTCCCCTAGCTAGCAGCTCACTCCTGTCGCAAACGTGGCCGCTGCAGTGAGCGAAGTGACCTTCGTGTGCTCTGTAACGCAAACTTTAACGCAGAAATTGCGGTGAAAGCACAAGGACCAACCACCACATCACAAAATGAGTCCACGCGCTTGGGCGACGACGCCCTGTAGGGCAATGTGTAGGTGATGCAGGTTGACAAGCGCGCATATATATCATCCCATCTCCGGCGAAGGACGAGCAGGGCAACGACTTTTAAAGCACGCTCTGCATATAGCCAGCAGTAAATGGTGCTAATAAATAGCTCGCCATCTACATGCTGGATGATGTATGCTGCGTGGGGCAGAAACGCTTAACGCGGCGCGCTGTGGAGCGAGGGGTCACAGGTTCGAATCTGCGGTCACGCGCTTCGAAAAATATTTCCTAAATATTTTTCTATGTGGGATATATATATATATATATATATATATATATATATATATATATATATATATATATATATATATATATATATATATATATATATATAGACAACTACATTTACGATACCTGACGGCAACGACGATGGCTAAAAACCGCCCAGAGTGTCCATGTTTTTTCCCAATATATGCCATCCGCAAGCGAGTATGGCCGTGACGCTATAGCGCTAGCCGATGATCCATGAGCTCTCCCCTGCTCGGCTGATATTGTCACACGCTACGCTTTACACCGGATGCACGTTTCGCTTCCTCGAACCTTTTACTTGCCCTGCTCCATTACCGCTGTATGGGCCTTTCTTCGTACACGGATCCGTACCCCGCACTGCGTCGGGTAACATCAGTTACCTGTCGTACTGTCCCCGTCAGTCCATTATTGTCATCCCTAGTTCGGTGCTGTTACATGGTTCATGTGTCCACTTTTCACGTTTCACGTTTACAGTGGTCACCTTTCCACAGACCTACCACCGCACTTCTGACATACCAAAGCTCTGGGTTGGTGATTATGTCACTAGAATGATGCGACGTAAACAAGGAGCTCCAGGAGACACTAGCTTCATGATGAAGAAAACAACGAGAATGACGTAAAAGAAGGTGTGAGCTGCTAGTCTGGGACACTACTACATCGATACGCAGTTGTGAATGCTGCTGTATGTATTTCTCCCCCTGTACGCCTTTCCTGCAACAATTCAAGGCATGTATTGTCGTTATATATTTAACGCATAAAGTTCAGAATTCTTACCGATGCAGTTTTTCTATTAAGAATATGTTGTATAGCTTTGTGACAAATAGGGCTCGATGCATCAGATGAGCCAGCTAGAATTATTACAATGAACATATTTTTGTCAAAAGCTTACATTGCCATTTTTGACCTGAAGAACACTTGAGAACTAACAAGCCTATTATAGCAAGGTCAACCTTCAGAGAAATAGGTTTATTTTTTCGACCGAATGTCTGAGGCTTCCCACATATGGCCATACCGTTTTTATTCCACAATGTTTCATTGCACAGGTCAATTTCTTTCATTTTTAGCATACACTTTCCTTGTGATTTATTCGGAGTGTTCATTTAGAGGACCAGCTCCAAGGACGACAATATAGAATTCTGGTTAGCGTGAAAATATTGCCGCCTATGGAATAAAAAGCCGCCCTTTCTCCACTCCAAAAACAAGGCGCGTTTTGCCCATTAGGAAGTTTTTGGGTAAATTGCGCAGTCATGTGATGTATAGCGCTTCTGCTCTGGTCTTCCGTGTATTTTGTACTTAAAGTATCCTTCACATTGCTTCGCCGACTCCTCAATATTGGTTCCTCCTACCAGAAGTGCGTAATCCACCTGATCTGAAAGAAATAACACGTGGCTGGTCAGATTCGTAAAATAAATTTTTCTAGCACACAAGATCAGACAAATATAGGCAGAGCTGTTCGGTATAAACAAATACGCCAGCTCCTTTCCCGTAAATAGGAAATACATTCAGTTTAGGGGTAACACTATATTTGAACTATGTACGACCGACTCCTTGTTCCTGCATTTGCGACGGGCTCAGAAACAGTTTGCACTCACTTACGTTAATATTCGTTAAATGAAGTATTGGAGAAGGCATTGCGAACTTAAAACACGACATCAAGAAGGGGAAAACAATACTACTGATGTTTCTAAAAATTCCAGATAGAAAATTGTTGTCATGGACGCTTACATTTACTCAGTAGATTATCCGAAGGTGCCATGCAGTAGGTCACACAGCAAAGAATTACGGTGGTTATATAAGAAGTTCAACTTGCGTTCACCTCTGAATTTTATCATAAACGCGCATTGGCAGTGTTACCTATTGAATTTAATTCGGTTTACACCCAATTCCCTCTTAGCTATCGCAATTCTAATTCGGCACATAGACCATCTTAGAGGGGCCCTGCTACGCTTTTTGAGCATGTTAAAAAACGCTGCCAATGAAAAGCTAAGGCTCCTGAGAATATGTGAGCCAAACATTACAGCGCATCACGTGCCTTGGAATTTACAAATAACTCTCAAAATCAGCTAGAAGTTGCTCGCTCTTCGCCCGACAGCTGATGTCATAATCCAAAACAACTACGTGATAAACAGGAAGTCCACGGTCATTGGCTGATTTGAACGTTGTGGGCTGCATAGCTACCGCGGCCGCGGCGGGATGCCGCGACGTGATCCCGCTCGCGCTCGTGATCAAGTTGAATGCCGCGTGAATGAAAGCCACGTGTCCGAAGAAAAATATAGTTCTCCAGGTAAGGACGGGCGCTGACGACTGGACACAGCGTCTTGCGCCTTTGATATCCCTCCTGCGTCGTTTTTAGCATACTCGCTGGTACGAAAGGAGAGAGAAAGCGCTTACAGCGAAGGGTGAATCCACGTGACTACGCTCGTATATGACGAATTCTCATAATCATGGCGGGAGGCGATTCGCGACGCAGTAGAGTCCTTTAACGAAGTCATTCAGATATTAGTGGCAAACGTCTTGCAGGGCCCCTTTAAAATGGGATATTTTTACGCTGTCTTCATAACTTTTTCTTTGGTGGCGGGCATCTTTAGATGAATAGGGGCACCAATTATCAGAATATTAAAATGAAACAGGATAATTAACTTTTAATTATTAGAGGCGGTGTTCAGGTAAAAGAGAAAAATTACAGCCCTTCCGTAGAAGAGCCGAGTGCCGCTTTGAAATGTCGCAAATTGGCGGCTGGCACTAATGTCTGAGTAATGGAATTTGACAAAATCCGTCAGCGAAACCGAAACGTGGAAGAGCCAACTGCCATACTCTTCCGACACGTGCACAATGAGCGAGCTTCATTTTATCAACCATGGATCGACTTCGCTTCGTGGTTTTGCGGATTTCGTTTGGTTTTCGAGCACGCATGGCGCAGGTACAATAACGCATGGAGTTCCAGAAGAACTAACACCAGTGCACTCGTCGTCGTGAACGGTGACATCCATCTTGTCATCTGCCAGTGGCTCCCATAGGAGTTTCGGCTTTGCCAGTACATTTAGTTGATTTTCATTGATCTCCGATGATTACCAGAGGCCTCTTCTTCAAAATCTGAATGAGGCGATAGGCCTATGCTTTTCGCAGGAAGCACAGGAACTCTCCGATTTGACCCGTCCGCCTGTATCCACAAACTGAAAATTTAATTATGCTTTCTTTATTTACTGACATAATTACCGTGACTATTCATCTAATAGATGTCTCCCACTGCAGAAAGTGTAATTAAAAAAGCGGTGAGGAAATATTCCATTGCCCATATTTGTGATGATGCTCAGATACATTGCTTGAATCACCATGTATAAGCAACACAGATGGCTGTTTGAATATTAGGTGCACACGGCCGCTTGTAATTCTGCGATGTGGGGGCATGTTGGAATAACAATAGAGACAGTATTTCTTGAAAGAAATAGACAAATAACTTGTAGACTTCGACAGTGTGGTGTATACATGGAACGAGGGCAAAGTGCATTTTGGGAAGAATCGCAGTTTGTAGCATGCATATCGGCGCCTTTCTCAATTGTTTTGGTTCGACGCAGTCTGAATTTTTTCGAGATCTAAGCTATTTTTTGTGCAATAACCCTTGCAAGCTTCAAAGTCGCGTGTAATATAGTACCATATAATCTCAACAAACAATTTTAAAGACGGTAGTCTTTCGTGGGGAACATAAACGCAGAAATTTTGGTCTGTTTTTCTGTTTGTCGGCACGTCACTCGATTCAGCCACTACGCCTAAGTTGAGCCACTTGCCCAAGCGCCAGCCATCTTGAACGGCTGACTAGGTTCATACTTGTGTAGATTATTGATCAAAAAGCAAATATTACGCATATCTGAGGCGCAACATCGCTAGGTAAGTATTAGGGGGTGTGTTTCTTTAATAGAAAATACATAGATACGTAATTCTAGAGACCCTAGTTTCTTAAGCTGCGCTGAAACTTGCCTTCCTCCGGGCCCTCTGCACGAGCTCATTGTTGTGTTTCGGTTTCGGTTCAGTATTGCACGGTACGAATGCCATGGGGCGCCGCTCTGGCATTCCTGTCTTACCAAGGCGACGTGTAAATAAAAGAATGTGTGGAGAGTACTCGTTGAGTGCGGACGTTTCTTCTGCTTCGGCGCTTCGCGCCAAACCGCGTGTTCGGGCTGGTTGGCGTCCCCGCCGGTCGCGTTGGTCACCGCCGGTCTTCGCCTGCTGCTGCGCCGGGACTACCAGCCCGCAACACAGCACTCATGTTTCCCGCCGTATTGCCAGATGGCGTCCATATCTCACGCAGCGCATCTTCTATCGTCTTTAGAAGACATTTGCAGCGAAGCACGCAGATACGCGGCCAATTTTTGCTATAATTGAACAGCCTTGTGCTTTGAGAATCGTGGTGACCGACCAGGAAGCACCTCGGACCATTCGAGAATGTTGCAGCGGGCGTCAAGGTCTTAGAGAATCGTAATGAGATGCCGAGAACAAGCCCATAACTAGCGGGGGAGGGTTTCCCGAGGGGCCCGCAGGCCCCGCGTGGCGTTTGCGAGGTATCACATTGGTTCGGCCGAGCCGTTTTCTGTTTACACACGTCGCGGCCGCCATCCACGGAAAAATAAAACAAAGCGGCCAGTTTTTTTAGGGGCGGGACAGCTTAGGGTCTCGGCGTGTCGGCGTGAATCGTCGCGTTCTGTAGTGACGGTCCATTTGCTTGAGCGCGAGACAGGCTGCCACCACCCCAGCGCTCGCCACGTTGCAAGAGAGAGCGAAAGCCGCGCGTTGACTATGGAAATGCTCGTTCTGCGATGAAAGCTGAACTACCAGCTCGCAAGGAACGAGGAGACGCCCTCACCCGCGAAAGACAACGCCGACGTAGGTAGCGTTTGCTTGCGAGTTTCTTGAAAAAAAACCGACTGCTCGCGCTGCGCAACCCTTCACGGGCCACCGCCTATGTATAGGCACTGGATCTTCACCTGCAATGTAGTGCCCGTGGGGGATTTCTCTTGTGCCTAGTTGAACAATAAAGATTCGCAGCGTGCACGTCAACTAAACGTGGACTGCGGGTCTCTGTGTCTAATCTCTGTTCCTAATGAGAACTAACAGACAATAGTGACAAGGAAAGTACAGGAGATGTTATTTGTAGTAATTGGGATATAAATGTGAAATAAAGTGGACGAAAAGATAACTTGCCGCCCGCATAGACCGAACCTGCGACCTTCGAATAACGCAACCCATTCTTTACCACTGAGCTATGGCGGCGGTCATCCCCCCGTCCACTTTATAGGGTATATGTGTGCATTTAAACCAAGGAGTGTTAATCAGCGCCGATCACAGCCATGGCGGTGAGTGTGGAACTCTTTTTCTGCCTTTTGGCATCACGTAGCGCGTGATCTTTTCATGAGCTGGCAGCTGACCAATAATCCCTCGCATACTACCTGAACGCATCAAGTCTGCCAGAACGTGACCCTTCTATGAAATAAGGAAAGAAGATGGCTTTCAAGGGCTCGTTTTTCTTTGTTAGGCACAATATTAATGAGAACTAACAGACAATAATGCCAAGGAAAGTATAAGAGATGTTATTTGTAATAAATGGCATATAAATGTGAACAAAGTAAAGTAGACAAAAAGATCACTTGCCGCCGGCCGGGACCGGTCGTTCCCTGCTGGCGGCAAGTTATCTTTTGAACACACGTGCCCTCGATCCGAAGGCGAGCGTCCTAATCCCTCGGCTATCCAGGTACGCTAGCAAAGCACAACATAACCTTGTATAGTACAGTGTAACAAGGGGGTGGAAAAAGGAAAATGAGGGTGAGGAAGAGATCTGTGACGGTTAGAAGGAAGAAAATGTGGAGGGGAGACAGTAAACCGTAGCGCAGAAAAAATAGGAAAGAAATAGAGAGAAAGAAATGCAGAAAGAAAAAAGACAAAGATATAAAGAACATCAAAGAAATACAAAGAAAGAAGTAGCTGGAGAAAAAAAGATATATAAAAATATGAATCAAGCATCGCGTCGCCTGGCGACTAGATACCGCACCACCTGGCCAAGCCGCGCATGCGCAATAGTTAAGCCACGCCCACTGACGGCGACATCGCGAGCAACCTCTACTCTATAGCATAGTTTAGGGTCATACTCCCCAGGAGGAACCCGCGTATCTCGAAGCTAGACGTGTTGGTTGACGGGGAGTACGAGCGGACACGGGTCCGCGCTTCGCTGTGCCATGCTTTGCGCGACCTAGCGCATAGTGTCCGCGGTTTTTAGATGCCGATCATCTTACAGCGGAGTTCAAACCGGTGGTGGTGGTAGTGGTGGTGTGCGGCGTGACCACCCGTACTGTGCAGGCGCAAGCCCTCTCCACACGCCTCCTCTCCCCTCCTCTCTCTTCACTCCTCTCTTCCCCTCCCCCTCTTCACTCCTGCTCTGAAAGGCGGGCTCGTAATGCCGAAATTCTCTCCTGCGCAACGCCGCAATCAGCGCCAGCGCATGCACGACCACTCCCCCTCTGTCTATTCTGTCCTACGCTGCCCCCCTCTCGCGCGCCTGTCGACCGCGTTCCCCGCTCGCACTGTGAGAATTAACGGCCAGGCTAGAGGGAAGATACGACGCGCGTAGCCTTCCTCTTCGCGTTCCACGACGCGAGGTCGGTAGCATCCCCAACGAACGCCAACGGAACGCGATTGTGCAAGTGCTCCGGCTTCGCATCGCCTCATGGTCCGCTTTAGCGGAAGATGATGTAATTTTTCTCACCCCATTACTTATCCTATAATGTATATCTGTCGCGTGCGAAGCCCCTAGTCGAAATGAGCTGCAATGAACTAAACTTATTGGTGTTTTACTAACATTTCCAAGTACAGTTTTGCCCCGGACTTCGACCGCTCTGCCCTGTACGACCCGCACTATAACAAACAGATAATGTGCGATTGAAATTCTGTGTGTCTTCAAACCTTGTTCTTACTTTTTAAATGCGAAGCATTTCTTAGCGAACCTTTGGCACTTCGAGCGCTTCTCACTACGTATCTATCATCTATCTATCTAGCCACCTAGGTCTGGGCGCGCTCATGATCGCCTGCTTAACTTGGAGTAGACCAAAATTGGCATGTGGGGGTAAGAGGATTTGGCGAATATGAGTGTCGGTTTATGACATGAATAACGTCAAAATCACGTCGCGTACGTCCTCAAACCCTTTCCTCCAGACACATGTGGCGCATACCCGTTTACCACTGGACGCGGCGCACGGGTATGCGCCACAGGTGATTGATAGTTTATATCTACCCAGGAACGGCGAGCAGAGACAATAAATGCGAAAGTTTTAGGAAAAACCGACATCGGCAGCGTGGAGGCGGCGACTAGAAAGAATGAAAATTAGGATCCCAGCAGCAATCGAACCCAAGCATTCTGCATGGCAATCAGGCATTCTACCACAGAGCCACGACAGGTCTATAAACTGGTTCAGAAAAACAACCTATGCAGGCGTAATGTCGGTGAAACGTCACTTGTTGTGGTGCTGGCTATCTAATTTTCCAAGAAAGCAATAAACACTACATTATAATCCTACAATGTGTATACTGCTACAATACAGGCGTCCTATCAGATTAACGTCTGTGGTTCCAGTGTTGGCTCTGCTTTTATAGCAGTGTAATAAACATTACATTTGTATTCCTATGATTCAGCAAGCTATATTAAAGCGTTGCTCGACCCCGGAGCAATACATTAACGAGCGTTACGTATGATATGCACATCATCGCACCGTAAAGGGCACTTAGACCGCCAGAACGACGCAGTGTCAATTTCTTACAAGGCAGGGCGATGGCCTCATGCTGACCGAGGATGATACCAGTTTGGTTGACAGGCGCTTTGTAGACTAGGCTACCTAAGCCACATACGCCCAGGTTGTCTATGAATACGACAGGCGTCATCCACTGATGTTGGTCTACGTAGCACCATCCAGGCCTGGCAGCCTCGACGGCCTATACCTCAGCAACGCGAAGGCCGACTTCGGATTCCGAATTGTGGCCGGCTCTATCGACAGACAATTTGTCGACGAAATGACCAAGTCAACCACGATATACAACAGCTGTACTATACCTGACACTTCAATACACATGGACACCTCTCCACCGCGATCACGACCTGATCCGACAACAATTCATGACCAGCTGCTGGTGCTCACTGATCACGGTGATGATGACCTTGTGCAAGAACTGTCACGGACTTCTCCCACACATGCACACAGGTTCATGAAACGTGCGTCCGTTTTTCATCATAAGGGACAAGTATAAGCAATACATATCAGCTAACCACTTCTGGTGCTGGTGGAATACCTACGTTGCCGTTGGTAGCGTTACCCAACTGTAAACGACCGGTTATATAACACATATGCGACTCTTTCACATATATGTGTGGGTATAAAATTTATACAAATCTTGAGCGTCATTTTGTAACGTTTCGCTCAGTAAAAAAAGTACGCCACAGTCACCTTCCCGCCATATTCTTCGCATAACATCAACTCCCACGGTACGTGGGTTCTCCCGAATATTTTTGTATTTTCTTTGTAATCAGTTTTGTAGATATACTATAATCAGACTTGTACAAGTTACAGGAAATAAGCAATATATAAGAGTTACAATTACTTTCTTTAAAATGTAAATAATTATAGTAGTCAACTACAGCCCCAAAAAAGTAAATGAGCAATTACAGAAATATAATCATTACTTTTGCGTTTTTTCCTTAAAAATTTTATTGCCCTAAGAGAATAACCCAAGTTTACTCAAATTATAACAACCTACTGTGGATTGCATGGTAGAGAGAAGGATGGAGGCTTGCGTGATGGCTGGGATGCGTACTGTGGCTTCTGCCATATTGTGTTACACGTTAGCATGAAACTGGAGTTCATTTTATTGCGATAGCAATTATATGGAGACTCTCGGCTGATTTTCGCCGTCGCCATCATGCCGTGGATATGTATATGTATGTAGATATGTAAAAAAGGCACAAAGAAAAAATAATACAGAAGAAAAAAATCACAGCATATCCACGGGGTCAATGATGATGAGTGGGGCGAAGCTACGGAGGGAATCATCTGTAAACCGTGAAACTCTTCCGTGAAATGCGCCCAGTACATAATATAAAGAGTGTGAAACATCGTGTATATATTAAACATCAAACTTTTATTGTACTGTTGGTTTACGTGGTCTCTTCATTATCACTTGTGATCGGTGAAATGCAAGGAAGAAGTCCGCTCCCGAGCGAAAGAGCGCCAAGGGCGACCGCATTCCCCGCTCGCCCTGTGCGAATTAAAGGCAAGGCTAGAGGGAAGACAGGACGCGCGTTCCACGACGCGAGGTCGGTAGCATGCCCAACGAAAGCCAACGGAACGCGATCGTGCAAGTGCTCCGGCTTGGCATCGCCTCATGGTTCCATTTAGCGTCCCAAAACCAAATATATTGCTCAAGGTGTGCCTTGCGTTTTTCGTAGAAATAATTTCTTCATCATGTACATTAAGACGAAAAGTTAAAAGCTCACTAGAGTGTATCGCCCGCAAAGTATGTCTTTTAGTGTGATTTGAACTCTCGTACGGCAGGGTCCTCGCGCCGTTGCCGGTCCACCTCGCCCGTTGACGATCGGGCGAGGTGGCTACATGCAACTACTACTACTACACTTTAAGAAAAACATCTGGCGTTCTTTCGTTCTGCTTTTACAAAACATCTGGCGTCTTTCGTTGGTTTATTTCATCAATCAACGGCGTTTTGAACAAAATTTTTATTGTTTAATCACGCACAGGAGAAATCTCACCAGGCACTACCTTGGAGGTAAACAATGGCTGCTAATGGCAATGAGAGACAGAAGAAGTCGGCTTTTAGCTAACACTTACACTTCTACTTCTACTAACGTTTCCTACTGGAACATGCCAATGGCTGCTAATGGGGAATGAGAGACAGAAGAATTCGGCTTTTAGTTAACGCGCACGCTGCGAATTTTTTATTGTTCAACAACGCACAGGAGAAATCTCCCACCGGCACCACCTTGGAGGTCAAAGCGTAAGACTTGTTACTCTACGACCACGACGACTACGAGGGACGAACGGGTGCCGCCTTAAGGAGCTTCGCCCCTAAAAATTACGAAGCACCCGACCGGGGATTCGAATCGTCGACCCCTCGCTTCTCGAGCCTGCTGCATTACACAACTCAACCATGCCTCATGCACGCGCCGGCGTAATAACAACGAACTATCTGTATACACCAATTTACCGCTGGTGATGAGCAAATCTCGGAAGAGCTTGAGCGTGTTTTCTATCATGCAACGCTGCTAATTTTCTTTCATTTGGAAAACTGCCCTTGAGACGCACACGACAACGTAGCCCTTTTCTGTACCCACTCGTGATGTGGAAGGAGAAGAAAACAAAGAACACCGGGCACGCCTTACATCAGACGCCCCCCGTGTGGTAGGAGACGCCGGGGGTCACTCCACGCGCTGCAGTACAAAAGAAAAAAACAAATATCTAAGTGTGTCTGATACTCCATTGTCGACACTTGCAGACGCAACGCTCCTAATTTTCATTCAATGTGAAAACTGCCCTTGAGACACGCACGACAAATTGGCGCTTTCTGGTACCCACTCGTGAAGTGCAAGAAAAAAAAAACAAAGAACACTGGGAACACGAGGCACACCTTGTATTAGACTCCCCCGTGTGGCAGGAAACGCAGAGGGTAACTCCATGCGGCGCAGTTTAAAAGAAAAAAGAAATACCTAAGGGCATCTGATTGTCCGTTAGAGAGTTTGAGAATTGGGAACCCAAGACACTCGGTCAACAAGCGCGTTGGGTAGGATGCTCTTGCGTTCCGAGGATCAGCAGAGCTTGAGAATTGGGTAAAACGCAAGCGTCGGTGGCGCAAACGCACGGAGCACCCCACGTGGGGAAATTAAAATCATGCGAGACGCGGGCCATACAGCGTCGTGCCCCGTGCGGCTTCTGCATAGTCTGGCGGTGACCCAAGATGTGTTGGGGACCCACGCGAGGTTTTGATTTTTGGGTCTTGGGCCAACGTGAACAGAAGTGCCCAAGAGTGTTTTGGTTTCTGCGCATTTGCCCTGGGTGCTCGCAAGCCCTTTGGTCCCCAAGCTTTTCGGGGCCCGAATTCCCAAACTCTATATTGTCGACAATCGCAGCGCGTTGCTCAAGCACAAAGACGTAACAACTGCAACAGTTATTAGTTCACGTTTTGCCCTGTGCATGCATGTGCGTTCTTTTCGAGCTTCCTTCTTTGTGTTTCAGCGGCGCGCTGCATGTATCGAGCTACTTCTCGTTGTTCGTGTGACATTCCAATTTCTTGATATCGCATTCATTGCTTCGCCCTTGTGGCGAAACTGACTTTTTTTAGGTTGTCGCCGCTTATTCTTCCACGTTTTCTCGTTAAGAGGGTCGCTGCTACACTGAACACTCTCCCAATGCGTGCGCTGGAGGGAAGGGCAGTAGTATAACTTGCTGGTAGTATATACTCGCTGGTGCGCAGGGTGCACTAGCTCGTAGTTATGTCCTCTATGAAGCATTGCGCTTTGCTTTTGCTGGCGATCGGGTAAGGCGTTGCAGGTAAGGCCAAGAAGTATGAAAAAATAGGCTCTGCAGGAACCCGCCGTCTGACAGGACAGGTTGTCCATACAGGGCTGTCGCACATTTTTGGCAATGAGAACTGACATCGAACACTGCTTACAACTTGAACTTGGAAAAAAATGTAATTCACTACCGGTAATCAATTACCAGAAAGGTAATATATTCTAAGTAATCGATTCCTTTTCACACGTGACGTACAGCTCTGAATACATTGCATTCCCCACCTTTGCTTTAATCCTATGAAGGGCTGTTTTATGTGTAAAAAATAAATAAACTAATGAATAAATAAAGATTTAGATGAAAAAATATCATTTAGACTGTGATATCGAATGTTGAACGAACGTCAGCAAATTACATTAACGGGGCCTGCCGTTTTGCTCGCCTTGTCGTATATTCTTCTTGTTAAGTACCCAAAATTTGCAGGATATACCCGCGCGCACACACACACACACACACACACACACACACACACACACATATATATATATATATATATATATATATATATGGCAGTTGCATCGCGTTTTATTTCCATATTAACTGAAACAAGCTAGAGTTGTCTAAATAAGAACTGCTTTCTCTTGAGGTATATCTTTTAATTGGCACTTACATAGTAGACAGATGTGTTGGTTTTTGTACTAGTGACAGAAGATGCATTCGTAATGCGTACTTTGATTTAAAATGCACACGTTCACATTCTGTTCTCTGAGAGTGCGTTTAAACGAGAGCCTTCAAACAGCATCACCTGATGGGGCATTTGAAGCAAAAAAATACTTACATTCGTTCGGGTTATCTGTCATCTTCTCTGAAAGAAAAATAAGGAATCACCTCGCTGTATCATATTTAAGAAACTGACTGAACGTCAAGCAACTTTTAATGCTTCTTAGCCACCGAAATACCAAACGATATCTAAGCGTGTTTGATGGCCCATATTGGCATATATCAAAATAAATAGCTTCACCTAAATCTCTCTAATAACCTGTGCCATTTTTAGTCAACGCATTAATAATGTGCATTTGTCTTACTCTGGATCATATGCTTTGGCAATGCCCTGTGGCTTTCACAGATTTTGACAGGAGAAGAGGCTGGTGGTAATGCGTCCTTCACATTGGAGCTATTTGACCTCAAGTACAGGCCTTGCAGAAGACCCACGATACGGCGGTAAGGTCTGCGTCAACCTTGGGGTTGATCTTCAGGACCCCAATAAAGTCCATCATGCCATTCCCCATACCATACCCAAAGTTGCACTGAAATGATTAATAAAAACTTTTACCTTTTTGAAATATTGACTAGAGGGCAGTCGTTCATATTGCCGCATGCGCTCCTCTTGCTGCTTTTGTGAAGCCGGTCCATCACGCGTATGACCACGGGCTGGCGCGAACCGCGCCCGAGTATTTGTGAACCCTCCAGATTATTGTAGGACTCTTCTGACAGGCTTGAGCGCGCAAACAGAAACAGTTGAGATCGTCCTGCACTCACGCGGCCACCAGCGATGTGGCTCAAATGTTGGATGCAGCATGTGTAAATAGCGACGCGCCTTTCTAAAGAACAGGTCACTGACGACCGACGCTCTGTTCGTCGCTATCGCTGTACGGCGTGTATTTCTTATATTGACTTTTCCTCTCTCGGGCTTCATTTCTGCCAAAAAAAGAGTTACCTATTTCATAGCTCAACTGCCGTCTTCCTCACCGTCACGACCCCGTGATACCTGGCGCGGGTAGCTGGTTCCTAATTTGTTCAACACTTGTTTATTTCTTCTTAGAATTCGGCTGCTTCAATAAATACAAGATAACATAATTGAGTTCACGATGTTAGCTTCAAAACCATATGAATATTGCCACACGCGCTTGCGGTTGCGCGTCTGTAATCGTCGTTTGAAAAAGATCACTAAGAACGACGTGTGCCCCGAGGGTCGACACGTTGGACCGCCTGCGCGGCGCAAGGCATTTCTCGTCAATCAACTTAGAAATGAGATGCTCGCAAAATGAAGTGGGAGAGAGGGATTGAGAGAAAATCACATTCGTCACGTAGGCGGCATCTGCGATCTTAAATACACGCCGTTTGGGCTTTCCACGGGACCGGCTACGTTCCAAGGCGTTATGGACGCTGTGTTGGCATGCCTGAAGCGGCAGGTATGTCTCGTATATATAATATATGTATTTGCTGCAACCATTTATGAACACCTTGAACTAATCGAAGGAATATGTCAAGCAGTCCAGTCATCGGGTTTCACCCTCAAGCCTGAAAAGTGCCGTTTCACGTAAAAAGAACTGCTTTTTCTCAGAGATGTTATCAATAAATCCGGCGTTCATTCCTATCTGCAAACGACTGGTGCTATCAACAACTTCCGGCATCCCGCCAACAAGAAGGCAGTGTGGCATTTGTTGGTCTTTGCGCATACAACAGGAGGTTTTAAGAGATTTCTCTCGCATCACCGAGCCAATAACATATCTCACCAATTCAGACGTCAATTTGAAGTCGTATATTCCTCACGTCGAAGCTTTCCAAGAGCTCAAATGACGCTTGAAGTCGCTGCGGGGTTTTTTTTTTCGCATTTCCACGACCAAGCAGAAGCCAGAATTTCCGTTTACAGGGCGCTCAGCAACATCACGGTTCTTGATCGCTACCTGCTGCCGAATATCAAAGACTTCACGGTAGCGCTACACGGTGCGAGGATCTTTTCAAAGTTCAACCTTGTTCGCATCTATCCTGAGTTGCCACTTGCCGAGGAAGACATCCCGAAGACTGCCATCACCAAACTGTTCGGTCATCTTGGATTCCTCCGCATGCACTTTGGCCTACTTTACGTTCACCAATCGTTCCAGCATTTTATCAATTCCGTCACCCGATTCCGTCACAATCACGTCCTGGTCATGAAACTGTGGCGATGGGTTACCTCGTAGACCAGCGACTTCTCGGTATTACAAGTGGCAGAGCGAGCCCGACACAACCGCTGGCATCAGAGGCATTTTAATGACTGATTCGAAGGCTAGCGCACGCGGTCCCCTGCCGGGGCACCCACCTCGTGCAAGAGCAACGCCACGGTGGTTTTAGATGCGGCGCCATAGCTGCTGCCGCTACATTACCGACGGCCAACGTCTGTGCCTGCCGCTTACGCTGCATTTGAGTGCTGCTTTTTTATAGCGCACAATTTCGCCCAATAAAGAGTTCCATCTTTACCGGCTGGGTTTGCTTTCTTCACATTAACAACCACGTGACAATATTCTATACACCACTTTTGCATACGAGACAACTATAATGAAACTACTTCCAGAACAATCTAAGCTCAATTAAACTCAAGAGTAAGCTTATGCGATAACGCCTGTTTATTAAGCATTATCTACTTACGTATTTGTTCCTGTGTGAATGCTGAAAAAAAAAATTCAAGTAAGCAGTGATATTTTACATTATCAGTAGTAATACGTGACGCATCAATATAAATTTAGCAATTAAAATTCTTGCATTATAAAACAATTTGAAGAAAAGAGTAGATTAGCTGGATGTGTAGGTCCTTTATTTTCAGGCGGCACAGATTTTTATTTAAATTTCTGTGACTCCAAGACAGCTGTTGTTTTCGCACAAGAACTCTACGTGGAGCCAAAAATACTTTCGCGCACCTAAAGATTGCTCAACTGATTGGTGCAATGGACAGCCAAGAGATCGAAATCAACTCGTTTCCTGCACATATCGGCTCTGCGGATTCATGTAAGATGAATTTAAACGATGTGACTAAACTAGCTGCACGAGGACTTACTATTCGTGCACTACGCGACCAGGGCCACGGTAATAGCAGGAGGGGAACATGAACCAAACACTTACATATAATGAAGTGACGAAGCATTACTATATGAACAGAAGAGCATTCCCAATGCCACACGCTAAGCTCGATAGTGCCCACGTGGCGACTGAGATTGTTTCAAACAGGCACTTACCAGAATCTAAACTTTATTACCAAAATATATCCAGAAAGAGAGTTATAAAGAAATTGCGAGAAGTGCAATGACATTCTTACTCTGGATCATATGTTTTGGCAATGTCCGGTGGCTTTCACAGGCTGTGACAAGAAAAGAGACTGGTGGCAAAGAGTACTTCACAGTGTAGCTCTTTGATATCAGGTACAGGCCGTCCAGAAGGCGCACGACACGGCGGTAAGGCCTGAGTCAACCTAAGGGTTGATGTTCAGGACCTGAATAAAGTTCATCATACTATAGCTCAAGTTGCATTGAAACGATTATTAAAAACTTTTAAAATTTTTGAAATATTGATTAGAGGGCAGTCATTCAAATTGTCGCATGCGCTCCTTTTGCTGCTTTTATGTAGCCGGTCTGTTACACGTAAGACCACTGGCTGGCGTGAACCGCGCCCGAGTATCTGCGAACCTTCCAGATTATGCTAGATTTTTCTGATAGGGTTGAGTGCGCAAACAGGAACAGTTGGGATCATTCCGCACTCACGGGCCACCATCCATAAGGATGGAATGTTGGATGCCGCATGTGTAAATACCCACTCGCCTTACCGAAGATCAGGTGACTGACGACCGACACTCTGTTCGTCGCTATCAGTGTGCAGCGTGTGTTTCTTGTAGTAGGGTGCTGAGCCACGCCCCCATGACGGGAGGCAGAAAACAGCGCTCCTTTCTATTTCTTCTTTCACGAACCACTCTCTCTCTCTCTTGTAGTTCGAATTTTATTTCCTCGGGCTTCAGTTTGCCAAAAAAGGTACCTCTTTTATAGCCCAACTGCCGTCTTTGTCGCTGTTACGACCCCGTGATACCTTGTGTAGGTATCACGGGGTGAAGCATATTTTTTTTACACCAAGATCAGAGCATGATGAAAACAGCGCGCCGCGCTGTTCGCGTTTCTTTCCATCCCCCTGTACATTGTGTCCTTCTACCGACGTGCCCAATGCCAGAATATGGCCCGCGTATACCTTTAGGCCGGCAAGGCCTTCGAATACGTCAATGAACGTTTTTCGGAACACTTCGGGGGCGGACAATATGCCGAAAAGGCAATTATAAAAAGTGGTCTTGAACAATCGGGGTAGAGAACATGTAACTCTGCGATGTCCAGTCATCCGAGAGAATTTGGTGCAATCCACAGTTCGTGACTAAGCAGGATAACGCATTTGCACCAGTTAAGTATGCTTTAATCTCCCTTCGGCGCTCATCATGCAGTGCTCCCTCTTTAGCAATCATTGAGATTCTTGGGGTCAAAAAAGAGATGAATTTTCCTGTATTTCTCCGAACAATCGCCAAGGGACACATCCAGTGAATACGTTCTGTGACTCTTCTGGTGATTCCCGCGTGCTCCATCCTCTCGAACTCACCGCGTAATGGTTGTGCCAGGGCCAACGGTACATGCCGAACTGCCTAAATGGCTGGCACGCCGTTTTTTTGAAGAACCATGTGATTCTTTTTCGCGCGGGCAATCACACTAAAAAGGCGAGGG
>NC_051186.1:72097393-72104893 GCF_013339695.2 Rhipicephalus sanguineus | reverse complement strand
GAGAATATCCCCCCTGCACGCCGGGCACGAAACCGGCAAATGGTGACGCAAAGGGATGGAAACGGCATTCACGGACAGCCGAAATGGCCGCCGGCTTTCAGAAGGACGTTGTCGCCAGCCAAAATCTCGCTGTTCCTACGTCATGAGGCATGGGTTCAGAGCACGTTTCGCATTAAGACACAGGGGTCGCTAGCAGCGTTCCCTTTGTGAATGAAGTCGGAAATAATGAAAATTGCGGCTTCTGCACTGCTCTCATGCGAAATAACTACGGAAATCAAGTATTCCTAAAAAAAAATTAAAGTGCATTCATTTAATGGACATTTATTATATGCGAAGCATCTTTTAGCGAACCTTTGGCACTTTGAGCGTTTCTATCTATATAAAGTGGACGGGGAGAAGGGGAGGGGTGGCCGCTGCGGTAGCTCAGTTGGTAGAGCATCGGACGCGTTATTCGAAGGTCGCAGGTTCGGTCCCTGCCCGCGCAAGTTATCTTTTCGTCCACTTTTCTTTCTTCACATTCTTGTCTATCTATCTATCTATCTATCTATCTATCTATCTATCTATCTATCTATCTATCTATCTATCTATCTATCTATCTATCTATCTATCTATCTATCTATCTATCTAGCCGCCTACAGGTGGGTGCTCTCATGATCGCCTTCCTAACTTGGTGCGGACCAAAATTGACATGGGAGGGCAAGGGGATTTGACGAATATGACCGTCTGGTCATGACATGAATGACATGAAAGTCCTGTCGCGTACGTTCTCAAACCATTTCCTCCAGACACGTGTGGCACATGGCTGTTTACCACGAGCCATGGTGTACGGGTACCCGCCACAGGTGGTTGACAGCTTATATCTACCCAGGAGCGGCGAGGACACACATAGGTAATTCGCAATGCCCACGAACTATAGGTGGCGCGCTATGCTTTTCAAGATGGCGCCAGGAGGCGGGTCGACCCATGTGTTAGGACGTGCGGACGTACGGCCCGTGCCACTTTCACCGGATGAAGTCATGAGCTCCGTTGAAATGAATATGAGACTAAAATACTTTCCCAAACCATGGAAAGTGCTAAGTGCTCACCACCTAATTATTTGCTGCGGTGTGAAAAGTTCTATTTCAGCTCCGTTACCGTGCATAACGATGCTTTGCAAAATCCTGTGTTGCTACATAAAACTGCACGAACTAGAATTGACGTATGAGCTGAACGACACTCCGAGGTAGTAAGCACCGAGCCCGCCTGAGGGATTCGCGGCAGTAGGCCGCCAGCGAGTAGCGCTATCGCTGCTGCACGGGACCACACGTTTAACGTGGTGATGGTTTGCAAACATATTACGCCGTCGTGATTACTGCGCAGTCGGGAACGCGGAGGTACATCTTCAACGGAACACAAGTATCTAAAATCCCATTCAGTAGCGCTTGTGTCACAGCCATGCTGAGACTCTAGCCGTGTGCAATTCACTTCACTAACATGTTGAAGGTTCGATCAGCACGATCGAAACATGACTATCGAAAAGAATGCACACCTATGCTTTTCGCAACGTCGAAGAAGTTAGCCGAGAGGCGTGAAATGTGGCCGTGACTGCACGTTCCATTGCTCTAACCATTTCGCCTCGCTGGTAGAGCTCGAGCGTGCTGGCGGCATGCGGTGCTCCATAATATCCACAATAATTGTGATTCATGCAATGCACAAGAGGAACTATGCATTTATTTTGATCTCGCTCAAGGATATTACACAATAAATACAATCAAAGTGACTTACGAGCGTGAAAGAACATTAACGCAAGAGGGGACGTGAAGTCCAACTCGCTCCTCGTGAGTTAGCAGCTGATGGTTCATCGTCGCTGTCACTCTCGATTCTTTCACAGTCTTCTACGTGCAGTGAAAAATTCTCTTCGTCAAGATGGCTTCTTTCAACATCACTGCTGCAAGCAACCTGATGAATTTCCTCCGCTGAACGACTTCGACCACTCCGCGTCACCACGTTTACAATTATAGAGACGTCTGGGTGCGGAGAACATTTTGCTCTCAGACCGGTCAACAAGCAAATCGCTTGCAGTGTGCTGTCCCCTATCAACAAACGTACAAAAATCACACCATCTCCCGCTAAAGGGGACCAAGAGGCGATGCGAAGCAGCGTTTCGGCATTTAGAGCCCGCGTTTCAGAGGGTGAGTGGAGAGGGGATGGGAGAGAGGCAAAGGGAGAGGGGAAGTGCGGAGAAGGGGAGAGAGGGAAAGGGGCGAGGAAAGGGGGAGAGAGGGAAATGGGGAATGGAAAGGGGAGAAGAAAATGGGAGAGGGAGCGGAGAGGGAGAGGAGAAAGGGGGAGTGGAGATCGAGAGGAGGTGTGTGGAGAGGGCTTGCGCATGCGCAGTAAGTGTGGTCACGCTGCACACCACTACCACCGGATTGACCTCCGCTATAAGATGCTTCACATCTAAAAACAAGCGGCGAAGCGGTGACAAGGAACCCAACACACTGGTGAAGGACGGCGTGGAAAGCGTTCGCTCCACGAAAGGCGTCGAGAAGAGGTGTCCTCGAATGATTGAAACGCTGCTCGCACGATTCGTAACAGCGCTTTGCTGACAAAGGATAGAGGCCCTATTTTAATGTATCACCAACTTGAGATCGCTCAGTTATGCAAGAGCACATCGCAGGCCCGTAGCCAGGAATATTTTTCGGGGGGGGGGGGGGCACTTGCTGAAAACCTTGACTATTGAACAAAACGCCTATTTTCATTATTTATTTTATTATTTATTTTCTGTAAAACACCATGTATTATAAATATTTCAGGGGGGGGCTGCCCCTCCCCCCCCCGGCTACGGGCCTGGCACATCCCGAGCCCGCGCGATCTCCCGCGTACAGTGTTATGGGACTTATACACTACAAGAAACACTGACCAATGCTATATGCAAGTAAAACAGGGTGAGCTTCAACTGAATATGTCAGACGATAACATTTAACTAACCTATGTGGCTACAGAAAGCCTCGCGAAGCTGACAGTACGTGTACGCTCTGGGCTAGAAAGCGCGAGTTGCCACGTATTTTCAAGAAAACTTCGCATCTCGCAAAAACGAATCAGATTTCTCGTGTCACGGAGAGCCCGGTTTGTTCACTGATACAGGGAACATGCAAAGTCGAAGTGTTCCTTTCTTGCCAACGCGTTAATACCTGAGGCTAGCACAGCCTAACAAGGGAGCGACTGCGTCGTGCTGCCATTTTCTCGTCTACTAACCCTCCTCGAGAGGACGCTCCTGAATACCGCTTGGCGGCGCGACAGTCTATGGGCATTGCGAATATAAACGCGAGTGTTAAGAAAAACCGGCATCGGCAGAGTTGACCCGACGTATGGAAAGAATAAAAAAATCACAGCATATCCGCGTAGTGAATGATGATGAGTGGGGCGAAGCGAACTCGCGCTGCAGCACGGCGATGGCATTGGCGCGAGCGTGGTCCTTCTTGATGGAAGATATTGTGACTAGATTGTTTGAGAACCACAATCTGTTTCACACACCGCAACTATGGCCGAAACTGTTGTCGAGGAAGTCCCGCTGGAAGCGCGCGTCGGCGCCTTCGGGCAGAGCCCGCCTGATGCGTTTTGCTGGCACTTCACGTGCTCGCACAGCCTCGGGCTCTGCCTGCCGGTACGCGCGCTTTCTCGCCGCTTCACGGTCCTTCACATTTTGAAGATCCGATTCGCGCCGCAGCCGTGCAGCTTCGGCCTTGCGGGTTCGAACGGCGGGGTCTTCGCGCCGCAGCCGTGCAGCTTGTCGAGCAGCTTCGGCCTCCCGGGCTCGAACGGCGGGGTCTTCGCGCCGCAGCCGTGCAGCTTGTCGAGCACCTTCGGCCTCGCGGGCTCGAACGGCGGGGTCTTCTCGCCGCAGCCCTGCAGCTTGTCGAGCAGCTTCAGCCTCGCGGGCTCGAACGGCGGGGGTCTTCTCGCCGCAGCCGTGCGGCTTGTTGAGCAGCTTCGGCTTCGCGGGCTCGAACGGCGGAATCTGCTTCGCGGCGTCGACGTGCAGCTTCGGCCTCGCGGGCTCTCACCTCAGGATTCTGTCTGCGAGCGCGCGCTGCCGCCGCCTTCCGTGCCCTCCGTTCCGCAGCCGTCTTCAATCTGGCGACTCCAAGCTAAAGAGAAAGCGTGCCAAGAGTGTCACTCGTCATCGTCGTCTTCTTCTTCTACTGCATACCAGAACGCGCGCAGTAAAGAAGAAAGAATGCCACACAGGCGAACACGCACGAGAGTCTCACTCGTCAACGTCGTCTTCTTCTTCTACTGCATACCAGAACGCGCGCTTCTCACGAGCTAGAGGTGGCTACTACAGCGCTACAAACAAACGGAGGATGGACAGACCCACGGCATAAAGAGCTTCGCCCCTAAAATTACGATCCAGGAATCGAGCCCAAGCATTCTGCGTGGCAGTCAGGTATTCTACTACAGAGCCACGCCCGGTCTATAAACCGGTTTGGATAAACAGCCTACGCAGGCGTAATGTCGGCGCAATGTCAATTGTGGTTGTGGTCCTGATTATCTAATTTTACAAGAAAGCAATAAATACTACATTTGTACTCCTACGATACAGGCGTCACATCAGATTGACGTCTGTGGTGCCAGTGTTGACACCGCTTCTATAGCAGTCTAACAAACATTTTAATTTGTACTCCTATGATTCAGCAAGCTATATCGAAGCATTGCTAGACACTGGAGAAATACCTTAACGAAAGTTACGTATTATGTTTACATGATTGCACCATAAAGTGCACTTAGCCTCGGTAATACTGATATATGTACTCTAACGTGAGGGCTGGCGTTACGTCGCACCATGATACCCTTTAAACGCTAGTGTTGTCGACGTGCCTGGAAAGCTCAGGATGTGCACGCTACTGCACTTACAGAAACACGTCGATGCACCTCGTAACGCTTGACTCAAAGCCATTAAATTCAGCATAGAAGTACTCGCTGACTGCTTCGCATGAAACCGATTCCCACAACGTGCGGGATCTGCCGAATTTTTTATTGTTTCCTTGATACTTCCCCACAATTCGGCATTCGGACAGTTTTTCCATTCCCGTTAAATCTGAATTTCCGAGCTTTTATTCTATTAATTTATTTGAGTAACGATCAAGTTGTTCAGTTATTTTATTTAATATCACGTGAGCTTGTTATTGATTCACGTGTGGTATAGTGAGCATACCTTGCAACGAACATTTACGCAAGGACGGCGCTATGGCTCAATTTTAGCAGGGCTGGATTTGTCTCTGACATGAAGGTTTTCCAAATTTCTATCCCTGCGGTACACCACGTTAGACGGGTCCGCCAAGTTGGAAGTCAATATCTTCCTTTCCCTAATTACGTTAAAATCGCAAGAAATAATAATAATAAACTGAGGCACTGATCAACAATAGGTTAGTAGTATATTTACTTCGGAAGCTATTTCTGAAACTATTTTTCTTGTCATAAGTATGTCATTCTGGTTCCCGTTGCGTGCAAATAGCATTACATCATAAATAAAGTGTTCGGGATAATTTTGTTGCCATAGTGAATGCTTTACTGATTCTGCGTGTTTGTCAAATTGCTGGGTGTTGCTGCAAATTATCCGATGCCGGTAAGCCTGAAAATATGCGATGTCGGTTTTACAATGTCTTCGGTGGTTCCTTTGTAATTCAAGTACATTTACTGGCCCGTAGGTTTTTGGTAGTCGTTTGTTGAAAGAAGCTCCTTTTGCACCGAAACAGTGACGTCCAAGAAATCATTGCTAGTTTTGGAAATGTTTTGCATGAAACTAGTCGATGGATCACGCGCGTTAAAATCCCGTATAAACCAAAGAATTCTCCCGTCGTCTTTTTCCATACCACAACTACGCCGTCCAAGACTACTACGCCGACCACAGTCCTAGAACTGTGGTGTCGGCTTTTGACGAGTACCTTCGTCGCAGTCGATGGACTGTCTGCCGGCGTGAAATCTGAGAATGGTGAGGGCTCTATTTCGGCTGGGGCGCAATGAATTGCGGCGTCATGGCGGGCGAGAAAATACCATCCTAGCATGACGTCGTGAGAGCTTTGAAGAAATATGATGAATCCGACGGCGTACGGAGCGTCCTGAATGATGACATGGGCTGTGCACACCGCTGTCGGGTGAATACTTTGGGTGCTGGCTGTAAGGACGGAAAGCCCGTAAAGTGGCGTCGTCACTTTTCGTAGTAGTCGGCTAAGTTTAGTGTCCATAACGGATAGCTCCAGTGCCTTCAATGGCAGATGTGCGAACACCAACCACAAACACATCTACAACGTTCGATGGGCTTTGCGCTGAGGGCTTTCGTAATTCGATAGCTTCGCAGCCCTTGCTCTTACTGCTAGTTGATCCGACTTGGATGGTTGATACGACTCGAGGCGGCTGCACGCGATTGCAATAGCAGGTGACGTGACCGGCGCAACTGCACGCAGAGCAGGTGGGGCGGTTGTCGGAAGTGCGCCATCGGCTTGCTGGATTAGGTCCCATGCATGTCGCAGGACACGAGGGAGGAGGCGGCTGCTGATATGATTGCATGGTGGACAGCAGTCGGGGCGTATGGTTGACGTCGGCGTGCGCAGCTTGAACACTAGCTTCGGAGGCCTGAGGCCCGGCGAAGGCTCCGGCGTAAGTAAGTGGAGGAACTACAGGGATCCGCTTGGCTACAGCTTGCGCGTAACTGAGCGGCGCAGACGCCGGAGGGAGCTGGTGGTATTCCTACATCACCTCCTCGATTTGCTGCTCAACAGCTCGGCATAGTGGAGGGCGCAGTGGTCGAGTGTGGTCGACGGCTGTTCAACATGCTGCGGGTGAGCGAAGGCCTGTAGAGAAAACTCGCGGGCAATTTCCTCGCGCATGAATGACCTGATTTCGGCGAGCAAGACAGAGTGGTCCGAAACGGCTGACATGCCTAGAGATCGGCATCGCGTGATAGAGGTCGACGCGTTTTCAGCCGGCGCCGGCACAGCTTCTCGTAGCTTTGGCAAAGTTTGATTACCTCTGCCAATGTGCGGTTGTTTTCGGTGAGCAGCATGGTGAAGGCAGCGTCGTCGATGCCTCTCATAACGTTCCGGCTCTTGTCATACTCAGAGAACGTCGCGTCGGCTTTCTTGCACAAGACGAGGACCTCTTCGATGTAACTCGTGAAAGACGCACCGGTTTTATGAGCTCTTTCACGTAATCGCTGTTCGGCTTGCAGCTTACGAACTGCAGGGGAGCCAAACACGTCGATGATGGCGGTCTTGAAAGTGAACCACGTAGGAAAATTGGATGCGCGGTTGTTGTACGATAGGCTTGCCACACCCGTGAGAAAGATAACCAGGTCGCTGAGTTTGCCTGCCTCGTCCCATTTATTGGGTACGCTCACACGCTCGCATGCTCTGTGTAACCCGCGTCCACGACCCTCCTGTCCCTCGACGCTCCTGCGCCGCGTCCACGACACGCCCGGTGTCACACGACACGCCCGCGACTCTCACGACCCTCCCGCCC
>NC_051186.1:72076865-72097293 GCF_013339695.2 Rhipicephalus sanguineus | reverse complement strand
GCTGTCGCTTTTAGAAACAAAAGTTCCCGATTGGCGTAGCTAGGGGGGAGGGGGGGGGGGCTTTGGGGGTCAGACCCTGAAATGTTCGTTGTTTGTGTGTAAATAATTCACATACGTACTGGCATTTCCTTCGCACATACGCACACCCGAAATAATTTTTTCTGGCTACACGGGCAAATGCTCTAAGCAAATGAGTCGCACCATCATTGGCGTAGCCAGGGGATTCACCCCCTCCCCCCCAATTTTTCAATTTTGCATGTGTATATATACGCGCACACACGCACACGCGCGCGAACGCACATAAAGTAAGCTTGAATACCCCCCCCCCCTTCCCTCTAAGAAAGTTTTTGGCTACATCCCCGACCATCACCGCAAATCTGCGTACTATAGAGCCAAACCACGTTTCAGAGGTCGAATCCGCCATTAAAACAGAGCTAGGCGTCAGTTATTGGGGGGGGGGGGGCATAATTTTCCCCGATGGTCCACATTAATCAAAGAATCGGAGACATGCACGGATGTCATGTACGTGGTCCAGATAAAGCGTACTACATATGCCCGGATAACATACAAACGCACGCAAGAGCGCACAAAGTATGGTTGAACCCCTCCCCCCCCCCTTTCAAAAAAGATTTCTGGCTACGCTACTGGGTTGGCGCGTCTGGTCTTAGTGGATTCAATACTGGAGCTTCTGTGCTGGGACACTCGGACGCGAATATATGCAGTGCTGTAGAGAAATTCATATGCGAGTCAAATCGATTGAATTTAAATCGCTAACAATGTTTAGCTTACGACCTTCTGTCATATTTTTTTTATTGTCTGATGCTTACGCAAACGATTTGATAGTCTAAAAGTAGGATTCATTCTTCTTGCTATTTGCGCCATAACCATAGGCGTGTGCAGAGTACCACATTAGAGGAGGGGGGGGTACGTTTCACCGCAGCGTCCCCCCCCCCTCCACGTTGGTCGAGTCCGAGAGAAAACAAGTTCTGCAATATAGTGCAAAGATTAAAATGAAGCGATGAACTGCTTCTCACAAAGGCCTGCCATTGGTCCCTGCCGGCTTTCCGGGCTAAAGGTAGGAAGTAAACAGATCATCGATGCAACAATCAGGTCTCGTTGGTCACCATTATTGTCAAAAAAACATTCGCAGCCAGAACCCCCCGCTTACAAAATGACGTAAAAGGTGCCACTTAGTAAAGGTATGGGAGAGAATCGGCGCCCCCCATTAGATATGATTGGGGGGGGGGGGGAGGTGCAGCCTCCTCCCCCTCCCCCATGCGCACGAGTATGGCCATAACCTCTAGCAGAATTGAAAATTCTAAGACCACAACATCCGCCCGACTCTTGGTCTATCTTCCCAGTGGGTAGGGACAATTATCCCGGAAGCAGCTCGCAGCCAGGGGGGGGGGGGAGGGCTAGGGCCCACTCCCCCGAAATTTTTGGTGAAGTAGGTGGTGTTACCAAAATAAATAATGAAAACAGGTTTTTTATGAAATAGTCATTTTTCAGCGAGTGCCCCCCCCCCCCCCCCGAAAAAAATTCCTGGCTACGGGCCTCCCAGAAGCATCATCATATGCAGCTGGTCTTCCTTTGTTGCGCCGTGCCATCTCCCCCGTTTTCTTACGCGCTATGCCATGTATACATACTAATTAAAGTTTCCGGAAGAAGAGGCATTGAATGCCCCCGAGCTCCGCATCCCCCACCCCCTCCACTCCGGCAGCGTCTATGTACAGACTACCATTTCCTTCGGTCATTTATTCAGCCACGGTGATGAAATGCACATCGCAGAGTTAAGGTAAGGATGTAAGGTTTATCCAGAGGCGACGTCGAGTAGAAATCATATATCTTCGGCAGTTCTACAACCGCTTGATTTCGCGACTAGTCACCATTGCAAACTTGAAACACGCCCTGGAGCACTCTCTGACAAAGCCAATACGTATCCCATGGCAAGTTTTTGGCGAAGTACTCAAGAAAACTTAAACTGGCCCTGCACACATTTTATATATGGCCAGAAAAATGTTGCCTATTTGCTCCTGTGAACATGTGAGCTAAACGTTTGATTGCACAGCATGCAGCATAGAATTTTACAGTTTCGTTTGAAAAACACCCAAAATTGGTCTGCTCTTTCTCTCTTTCGCTAACTACGCAGCAAGTGGCCCAGACTTTATGGCACGCAGCAACGCCAGCAGACGATCTCTGAGGCCAATGCCTCGTCATGTAGATACCACAGCCGCCCAGGGGATTCCGCTACGTGCCAGTGCCACGTAGAGTTTATGCAGTAACTCTGGGCACAGCTAGAGTTACTGTATAAGGAGCCATATACAGCAACCTTATGCCACGTCAAGGCTTCAGACACTTAACTAGTGACAAATAGAGTTACTACATACGGAACCATCTACAATAACTCTGGCGCAACGTACGTCTTTACCAGAAGTGCTGGCAGTGGTAATAGCATAGGTGTCATTACCAATACATTGAGAACTTGGGCTTGTTGATAAAAATGGTCACAAGAAACCAGTGCACGTTAACGACGCAGACAAGAAAGAAGCACATCACCACAGCGGTGTGGTGGTGTGCTTCTTTCTTTGCGTCGTGAATGTGTGCTGGTTTTTTGGGCCATTACCAATAAATGCCCATTTTAGAAGAGCCCATTTCACACGAACAGCTTTTATGAAGCACATGACAATGCACAATATGAGACCCCAACATCAGCAACAAGGTAAGAACGCTGCTTTATATTTATGAAGTTTATTAACATCACAGTTACCGGAGCCCCTGATGGATTTGGCTAGACTACATGTCCTTGCCTGCTCTAACTAGTATAGCTCACTTGTAAGGCACTCAACCTGTGTAAATATGGCGGCCATAGGAGTACACCATAAAACGAAAGCTTCGCTTTAGAATGACCACTCGTTAAAATGCTCTCCGCATAGGACTAAGAAAAAAAATGGAGGATTCAGAATCTGACATCACATGAAGAAGCACGTTGCTCTCTAAGAAACCAAAGACTAGGAATAAGGGTGAGACAAAAGCCCTGACTAAATACAGTGGCTACTGTCAAAGACATGTTCATGCTAATTTGCTCATTGTCCCCTTCTTGCTAGCTCTCAAATTTTCTATGAGTTGGTGGAAGAAATATGGAGAGATTTGCTTGCACACGAGACACCTAAACAACACTGCACTTTGGATACAGTAACTCTAGTGGCACTATATATCGCCACGTAAAGGCTCCAGAAACTTAATTACAGTGACACGTAGACTTACTACATACGGAACCATTAGCAATAACTCTGGCGCAATGCATGTCTTTACCGGAAGTGCTGGCACTGGTAATGGCATAGGGGCCATTACCAATAAATAGAAAACATGGTCTTGTTGGTAAAAAATGGTCACAAAAAACCAGCGCATGTTAACGATGCAGACAAGAAACGCACCACCACAGCACTGTGGTGCAAGCACCATTAGATGCAGAAAGACACGACTTGACAGGCCGTTGGACTGATATTTTTCAAAAAGACAGCGCAAGTCTTTGCTCAGCCTAGGATGCTGTGGAGTGGGGTATGAGTACTTCCACAAACAATGATTAAGGCAAGCCTCATTCACAACACATTTTGGTTAAAAATTTCTTCAGGCACTAACATGAGCCAGGCATTCACACAATAAATATCCCAGCATGTAAAACTCACCAGAGTCAACACAGTTTGGTGAGAGTTCCTAAAAGCCTGAGAAGCTTCACAGGCCAAATGAAGAAAGTGCAAAGGGCACGAAAGATGGTACACACCTTGGTCCAGCCAATGTCAGCTAGAGGCTAGCTGCTGTACATGGCTGGTAGCCAGCAAAAAAATGCCAAACGTTCTGTTGAACCAACTCAGCGGTTTTCACACATGTGAATAGGGTTAGTGGGTAAGACAATGACTCAGATGCGATAAAAAACACGAGCGTTAACCAACAACTAAACTGTTATCACACGTCTCAAGACAGATCAACTAGAAGTTGCTCTATCGATCGTCTCTTCTCGTTAGAGTACATTAGCGCAAGATAATTACACGGATAAAATGAGAATACAAGCATTGACGAACATCTACTGTCACTTTTTTTGAAAGAGATCCACACAAGCTTACCCTGTGATAATTTCGCATTAACTCACATTACTTAACACTTCACCGCATCATGGACTATGTGAAAAGAAGCACCTGGCCAGACAGCCCTCTGGCAACACCTCCCTCTGGTATCACAAACTCGGAAATATCGCGCTTTGGTGTGAAATGCGCCAGGTTCTCGTTACTTCTCAGCAGCAACTCGAGTTCCCACAAACCTACGTGCCTGCTCTTTCCCTGACTAGCATAAACAAACACACCAGTCTGCTGGCTCTCGGCTAGCTGGGTGAGCTTTAGTAACACTTCCTTGGGGATCATGTTGTGGATGTAGAAAATCCTCGGCCACTTCGAGTCCACCTCTGAAACATTTGCCAGCATGTCTTCGATGCAAGGTGATTCACGCAGAACCAGGCAGATTCCTAAAATGGGTAAGAAACAAGACATTAAGGCACTTCAAGGTGCTCAAACTTGAAGTTCACCGCCATTTTTTGAAGAATGTGTAGCCAATGGCATTGAGCGAGGTTACAAGGCTGCTCTGCTACAAGGTAAGGGCAGTAAAAAAATGGAAATTGAACAAAAGAATGTAAAAAATGACACATGAAAAGTGTTCTGCTTGCTTCCTTCTCACAGTGAAGCAGCAACACCACAAAGATGCAAGTGCAGAAAATACAAGCAAGAAAAAAGAAGAAAGACTGCGCTGACTATAAATATATGTTTGTCAAAGTAATATAGACTATGCTGCTGCTAGGTGGACTACAGACTTATAGCTCCAATGCGACTGAGAACAAAAGATTTACGTAATCTCCATGCAACAAACTAGAATGTTAGGCATGTAACGACAACTGCGCTACACAGTTGAATGACACACGTGCATGCATATGGTGAAGGCGCAAGATAGTTCACATGCTTTTGGAAATGGTTTTACTTTCATTCATTGATTTATTCATAATACCTGAAACTTTCCAATGAGACATTGCATGAGGAGAGCACACACAACAAAATGTCATGTCAGGTTAGGCGGTGTAATGTGGGAAGATAGTCTTCAGTGCAAGCTTTGAAATAAGAATATATGTGATGAACATTTGCCATGTGCAACAGCAAACAGGTTAAGTAAATTAACGTATGCATGATGGCTGAAGTATTGCTATTAACTAAAAGAAAATCGAAACGGTTAGCTTGCATTTACGAGCGACAACATCAAACGGATCCTTAATCGGATTACTTCGCTGCAGCACAAGCAAATTGGCACATATAAGTGAAACAGAAATGGCCAAATAATAATAAGTCCCATAATAATAAGAAAGATACAAAATAAGCTAATTACCATGAAGGACAGCCCAGTGTGCTGTGTGTCCATTTTTTAGGCAGGGTTCGAAATTTCCGTCAGAATCATACCTGTAAGCTTCAGTTAAGAAACACACGTGTCTGTGACAACATTGACATTGCATAAATCTTTTTTTTTTCCTTTTACATCTATGTTCATTGAACCTATAAGTGACGTAAAAGATATTGTTCTATGTCACGGTAATGTTTATGAGGCAAGTCCTTTACAAAACTAGCGTCAGCATGATGTTAAAATATCTTCAACGTAATTCAGTTAAATTCAGCTTTTATTCTCCTTACATGGAAGTATTTCCCGAAATTCCCATTTTTCTGTCGTTCTTTAACGCACGGGAAGCATGCGGCATAGCTTTAGCAACTTTGGAAACATGTACCGGTACTCTTTCGAGCTCAGGAACCGGAGACGAGCATTAGAAAAGTGCAATGACGACTTAACCGAGATGCAAAGCAAAAAAAAAAAAAAGAATTTCAGGCAAAGGTTCTTTTTTTTTGTTAACGTGAAAACTAGTCTATTTGCACTGCTTTCACAATGCAGACAGGTAAACAGAGGCACAAACATAAAGGATACGGTATTAACACTGGCTTTCCCTCAAGCAGGTGTCTGACGATATCTTCTCGATGCTCGCTGCGCACAATTTTAGTGCGAGTCCCTTGCAGACATGCCTCGGCTAGAGTCTTCATGTTTTCAACTGCAACCAACACAGGGAGAATGCAGGTATAGATTGAAACTCATAATCATAATGTGCTCGAATAGCGCACGCAGTCACTACCCAAGACATTTTAGCTTTTTGCAAGCGAAATACAGACACGCGGTGTTTGTTTCACAAACTGACACTGCTTGAAATTAACAGAAAGAAGAGTTTGACCAATCATGTAATGCACAGGAGCGATAATATGCAATCTGTGTGACCAACACAATGCGGTTTCAAGTGCAGCCTGAAGTGTCGGAGTTATGAGCTTAGAAAATTGGTAGGCATGCATAGAATGGACTTATTTGGATGTTATATAGATACAGAATGGCTTATATAGATGCAACATTTCTATGGAGCTGAGCCTTGCAGACCAACAAACTCAGTTTAGGTAATTAAAACAATGCGTCTTTACTTCAATTTGGCTTCAGCCAAACATGTTAGTATGGTTACAAAGAGGGAAGCTGATGAGTTGAGAGACATAAGCTGCACGGGGTTATTAAGGGAAGTTTAGATAGCTATGCAGTTTTAGTATTTTGTATAAAACATGGCAGCAGTTTAGCATCTGAGTCTTCCAAGTTGAACAACCTGAAAACATCTCTCCTTTCTTGGTGAACTGAAGCGACTTGGCCGTTTCGAAAAGAGCCTCGACACTCACTGGTTGATCCTGCAGGAGCTGTGAGGCCATGCTAAGTGCTACTAGCCCACATCTGAAAAAAGAAAAAGAAAGTATATAAATTACGATACATACAGTGAAGTAATTAGTTGCATCACAGTGCCGAATTGGCCAGTGTGAGTCGTTGGAATCATGTGCATATTACACGGATGTGAAACAAGTCACGCGCGCATCACTACACGAGAACTTAATGTACTGTCACAGTGATCTCGCAGGTCTTGGTTTAGATAATAATAATAATAATAATAATTTTTATTTGCACAACAATGTGAGCCCTCCGGTAGCGTGCGAGGCTAGACAGAAAGGAGAGACCCTTACGCGCGTGCGTCTGCTAGCCCGTCACCGGAAGGCAAGAAAGAGAGAGAAAAAAAAAGAAAAAAAAACGAAAGAAAGAAGGAAGAAAAAAAAGGGGGGGCGGGGGAGGGGATGGAGGGTGAGGTCATCACGAATCGCTGGACAAATGGCGACTGTACATAGAGCAGAGATGTTTGGAGTCTTCGCTGGTGCGAGGGGGAGGTGCGCGAACACTCATGGGAAGAGTGAGGAACTCGCGTACGGCGGCTGGGATGGCGGAGGAGCCGTGACGCTTAGTTCGTGTATGCAGAGGCTCCGGCTGACCCGAGCGTTTATTCACACGTACTGCTGACGATAAGGGGGTGTCCGCCAGGGAGCCATCGAGTAGACGACAGAGCAGGCGCATTTGGGTCACAGCACGACGTTGTCGCAGAGGACGCCACTTGGCCATCTTCAGGCGGGTAGCGTAGTCCGCCGGCGGAGACTTTATGGAGCGTGCGTAGAGGATGCGCGAGGCTCTTCTTTGTACGCTTTCGATGCGGGCGATAAGGTGCCGTTGGTTGGGTGACCATACGGCGCAGCCATATTCAAGGATAGGCAGCACGAGTGATGTGTACAGAAGGGCAAATGTAGCGGGACCGCATGGTTTAGAGACTCTGGACACGAAGCTGAGGATGCGGCGAGCCTTAGCAACGACGCTTGCAACCTGAAGGCTGAAGTCCAGAGTGCTGGTGAACGTCACACCTAAGATTTTCAGTGAATCCTCCGTGGGAAGAGGGATACCGCGCATAGTGTATGAGGGCTTGGCAGGCAGGCGAGCACTCGAGAACTTCATTACACTGCATTTATCGGGGGACAGCTTCAGGTGGTTGGAGATGATCCAGGAGTCGATCACCATTAGGTACTCCTGGAGATCCTCACTTGTGGAGGGACAAAGGATAGGGGCAAGGATGGACGTGTCGTCCGCGTACTGCACAAGGGGGAAGCGGTTGTCCTGGGGCATGTTGTTGACGTATATCAGGAAGAGGGTCGGTGCAAGGACAGAACCCTGAGGCACAGGTATCCTCTTCGAGTGGGCGCCACAATATAAGACACGTTGGCTGCGCCTGATCAGGAAGTTGGCCAGCCACCCGAGCAGGCATCCACGAATGCCTGCTTCCTTCGCCTTGTCCAGCAAGAGGGAAATGCTGAGGGTGTCGAAGGCGTTGCTCAGGTCGAGCTGAATGACGTCGGTTTCTACGCGGTTGTCAAGATTGTGACTTATGATTTGGTTCAGGGTAGCCAGGGCTGTGTCGCAGCTGCGGTCACGGCGAAAGCCATGCTGTGAGGCATGAAAAAACTTTCTCCGCTCGAGAAAGTCAAGGAGTTGGCTGTTCAGAACACGTTCAAACGTGCGGCATATGATCGACGTAATGGAGATTGGACGATAGTTCTTGGGATCGTTAGAGGGCTTGGATTTCCCTTTGTGAACAGGGGTAACCAGGGCACGTTTCCAAGAGGCGGGCACAGCCCCATGGTCAAGTAGGGATTGGAACACAGTGCACAGGGATACAAGCACTTGGGGCGCAAGCAGTCGAAAGAAGGTGGGCGCCATGCCATCGGGACCGGGGCTGGGAGATGGATTGATTTTGGAGATGGCTGAGGACAGTGCTTCTGGTGAAAAAGTAGCTGAGAGAAGGAGTGAGTCATCACGCGAGTCGTCGGGAAGCTGAGTTGGATGCGTGCCTTGATCACGTGGAGAGAATTTTTCGAGTAGTTCGCTGTCATCGGCGGGGGCTTGAACATAGATGGAAGAAAATTGTTCAGCAAAGAGAGCAGAGACTTCCGCAGGGCGGTCAACAAGCTTTCCCTGGACGTTGAAGCTGGGGCGGTGACGTGATGACCGAAGACTATTCACGTAAGACCAGAACACCTTGGGGTTCTCCGTAGCTTTCTCAGCTAGCCTGGTGGTGTAGCGCTGATGCTCTACGTGGATCGCTGCCTTGAGGGAGCGCTGGTGGGCCTTCGCCAGTTGGAGAGTGATGGGGCACTGTGTTCGGGAGGCCTTCCGAAACAGCAATCGTTTTTGTCTCGCTGCCTTCATGATCTCTGGGGTGATCCACGGGCGGTGCCTTCGCTTGGACGTTCGGGTGCACGATGGTACACACTCGCGTTGGATTGCCGATGCCATGTCGCACCACAATTCATAGTTGCCAAGGCAGTCGTCGCCAGATGAGGTCATGCACCAGGGTGCAAGGTGCGCTAAGCGCGCTAGATGAGTATGGTCAGTCTGGTCAAATTTCCACAGTTGACGAGCGTGGTACCCGTTTCGGGGTAACACTGCAGCGTAGCACACTTCAATGGCCCGATGATCGCTGTTAGACAGGCCCTCACTTGTTGTGCAGGAGGTTACTCGGGTTGGGTCGGCCACGAACACAAGGTCTAGGGAGGAGGAGGTACCGTGTGATGTTAGATAAGCGCTACGTGACATCCAGGATTAAATTAAACAGTTCAGGAACACCCCTTACTGTTCTAAAGGTATACCGTGTGATACTTGCCCTCATTCTCGCATTTTGAGCAAGCCAACCAACTGACAAGGGCGCCAGGCCCACCTAAATGCATCACGTTTTGCGACGTGCTTGGAAGTACTAACCGGAGCGGTTTCTTCTAAGTTTTAACGCTCCCAACGAAAGGTATGGCCGTCAACTTACTGTGGTCCGTCTTGAAGAACGGGTCTCACCGGCAACACCCTGGACACAACGGCAGCTTCTTCGGTGCCAGCCGTTATGCGATGGAGTTGTCTTTCAAGCACTTCGTGAACTGTATTGTGTGGTTTGACATCGTGGGCTTTTACCACACCGCTTTGCCTGTAAACTGATACCGAAGGCGGTGGCGGCGGTGGAGGGGGTGGCATAGGTCTTTGGTATGTTTCCATGTCGGTGACAGCACAGTAATAACGAGGTGATCACGTCAGATTAACTCACAGGCTACCAAAATAAAAGAGCATGCTTAAAACTGGCAGTTCAGTTTCGGTTTCTTCAGTTGTGCGTATGTTTATGGCGATGGCAACTCCAGGATATTAAGAGTTTAGCGGCTCGTTATTGGACGTGTACAATGCAACAGTGCAACACAGTTCATTGTACACGCACAGCGTGTACAACAGAGTATAGTGTACTAGAATAATTTATTCTAGTACACTATACAACAGAGCTCCGTAATCAGAACAGTGCAACATTAAGCTCAAAACTTCTTTTTAAAAATTTTGAAGGCCTTGTGCGAGCCAAGTCAAGCCACTGCCATGCCGCGTAAACACAAACCCACAAACCGTCAATTCGCGTGTTGCCGTTGCCAAGCGTGCGATTACAGCTACGGCGAGTGCCAGTTTTATGCGAAACCTCGCTAAATAATGGATCGCTGAGGAGCCCCTGACGCTTTAGGGCAACGTGACAACGTTCTTTTGTGCGTGTACAAGTGATCCCTTGCTGTCCCGCTCGGTAAGCACTGAGCGAACGATCGAGCTCAGCAGGATGGCGAAAGCTTTGGCAACGGTGACAAAACTGCGGCGCATCAAAAAGAAGGATCCCGATCCTAATCCCCTGTTCACGAAATGGCTTCAGGAGTGGAAGGAGACCGCCGTCGCCAGCAACAGCAAACTTCAGCACGTCTACGGCAAGGTAGTACACGGCTTACGGTGTTACGGTTGGATGACATGTCATCCAACATGACACTTTCTTTTAACGCGATGGTATTTTTGAGGCTGTTTTGCTTAATTCTCGGCCGTAGTGTACGACTACGAAATCTCAGTGGCGTACGGCTGCTATTGATACGCGGGTCAATTTGGACTACTACTAAAACGGATGCGCCAATCGTTGACTCTGTTCTCAGCTAAACTGCGCAGTAAAACAGCAAAGGCTCCTAAATATTTCCACTGCGATGCAATTACGGCATCAGGAGCATCTGCTGACGCGAAAGACGGCATCGAGTAGGACCAAACAAATGCATGAGAGCAGCTGCTACACATTTTTTCAATGTGATATTCGGTCTGAGCGAATAGGCAGCAGGCTGTTCGCAGTGTTTATATGCTAGTTTACTCCGCTTCTATGGATATAGGTGACATAGCAAATGTCTACTTTGCAAAGTCTTCGTGCAATGCTTGCACAGGTCTCTCAACTTCTCGGGCGAGTGCGCAGTTACCCGGAACTCAGTAGCTGAAAGCCTGGATGTCCTTGTGAGCGACGCGGTTAAAACAACCTACATACGTGAATGGTCGTCGCACCCAAATGAATCGTCACCCAGGTCACAACTTGGTAGCCGATGTCACTCTAAATCCTGACAGTCCTTACAAAGCTCGTAGGAGGGGTCGTCCTGCAAGTGTGCGCGTCACCACACAACCTTCATAGTGGTCGATGGGATGAAATCACATTATTGAAAATGTGTGTACACTAAGCACACATTATGAAACTCATTGACAAACATGTATTTTACAGAGGCACCCGTAAGAATTCGCCTATGTAGCAGTACCCCTCCTTCAGCACTGTGAGCTTGAAGGCCATCGCCCTTTTTTCTTTTTCGTGCACGCGAAATACGACTAGGTGACCACAGCACACCATGTAGTCACCTAGAACTTTACGACCAGGGCCACACGTATCTGTGTAACTGCACCTGTTTTATTTTTGATTCGTGGGATTCACCTTCTTGGGCTTTTGCACGAATGGTTTCTCCATTTTTGTATGTCGTGATGTCAACTTAATGGAGTCTTGAAGTGCCAGATGCCTCTGTAGAGCCGTTGTGATGCGTACAAGTCTACGGTAGTACTGTACATTCAGTTGTGACATACGAAATGGCAATGCTAATATCCCAAGGTGACGACACTTAAACGCACCTGTAAGAAAGTCTTTAGTTCCAGTTCCAGCATAATTCCCGATAGCAGCAACCTCCTGCTTGTGACGTACTTGTGTATCACTTTGCAATCTAACCCGTTCTTCTCACAGCTGTCTTGTTGCAACAGTATCTTGAAATGTTTAAAATTTTTGTTATCAATTTTTTCTCTCTGTCTCTTGAAGGCATGTCAAAGTTTATCCTAAATTTAGAGCTGTGCCGCTGTCTGTCATTATTGTTATTTTTTTTTTATTTATTCAGCTACTATACAGCACTGCGTGCAGTAAAGTGCTGTCCTTTTTCCTATTATTCTTCTTTCTGAATTTTATTTGCATAATTCCTTAAGAAGTCATGCACTGCACAGAGCTGCTTGTAGATCGCTTACTGTTTACCAGTGAAGGCATTGTATGTGCGATAAGAAAGGTGTTTTGTTATGCATGCAGGCATTAAAGTCACTGAACAAATACCCCCTGGTGCTGAAGAGCGGCAAAGAGGCAAAGATCTTGGAATACTTTGGTGAGTGGAGTCTTCCACATATAACTTCTTTATTTAGCGGCCCTAGCATCGAGTAACCATCTTGTTTCTCTTTCAAGCACTTGTTTCCACTTTTCCAAATATTCAGAAAAAGTCTTCTAAAAAATAGAAATCAATGATTCTGGTTCAAGTTAAGAGTTATATTGGATACATATGATGTCGAGGCGTAAATTTCTTAAGGTAAAGGCTATTTAACTGTCAGGGTAGTTAATGTAAATTCATTGACTTCATTAATAAAGCAGACGGTTTTCTTGTGAGCAGCTGGGATCGTTGTGGCACCTGGCAGAGCAGATCTCAACCACATGCTTCTTTCTACATGGCCTCGGATATCTGCTTCAGCAGCGTGTGAAACGCACAGTTAACCCAAGGAATACACCAGGGCTCACGAATGCCAAATCCGCCACGGTGGTCTAGTGGTTATGGTGCTGGACTGCTGACGGGAAGGTCGCGGGATCGAATCCCGGCCGCTGCGGACGCATTTTCGATGGAGGCGAAAATGCTGCAGGGCCCGTGTGCTTAGATTTAGGTGCACGTTAAAGAACCCCAGGTGGTTGAAATTTGCGGAACCCTAAGTCGAGGATTAGGGTCGCCGTCAGATATTTTTTTATGCCATGTTTTTATTTCTGCTGTGCCAAGTTTCTGACGTTAGCCTCAACTGAATGCAACCTCGTCATTGGATTCTTCCTCAGGCGACAAGCTCTGCAACATGCTCGACAAAAAGCTGGAAGAGCATCGGCGGGAGAACCCCGACTGGTGCTCGCCCTCTGACTCCGCGGCGCCTACAGTGTTGGACTCGACGGACGAGGACGACTCACAGGCGTCGGCTAGCCAGGATGACGCGACGACCTCTAGCGGCGGAGGACGGGCCCCCGCGGGCAAAGCGAAACGAAAGAAAGCGGACGATGCGGGTCCGACAGCCAAGAAGAGGGGACCGCGGAAGTACATTCCATTGCCGCGCAGTGGAGCCCACGCCATACTCGTGGTCCTGGGTCAGAGGCGACTGCAGCTCAAGGTGAAATTAATGCCTCGCGCATAATTAAAGAGACACTAAAGAGAAAATCATTTTTCTCATATTAGTAAATTACTCTTTCACAATTCCAAAATCGCCACGCTTGCCTCACAGGCCTGTCATAGGTCTCATAGGTCTTTTTCCTCATAGGTCTGTCATAGTCATAGATTACAACGGCATCACGACACATGACGCGCTTTTGTTTGCACAGGCTACCTGGGCGGGTGCCAGCAGTCATGACTGGATGAGCAAATCCGACCTCATCGTCGCAGCACAGCCTCTCTGCGACGCATCCTTCACGCAGGTGAGTTCACTCACTGGCTGGCTGTCAGACATCATTGTCTGGGCAAAAGTGCATTAATATGGCACAGTACCTAATCTCTTCCCCATTTCGTATGAGCACAGCTCATCTTTGCAGAACTGTCCCCAAACCGTTTGGACAAGTGTAGCTCGTCCATTTGGTGGAAAAGATTTTCATTGTCATCAGAATAATTAAAATTGTCAGGTTGATAAAACCATTGTCAGGTTGCTGAAAATTTCTTACTGCATTCAGGTACTTGTTTTGTTCTTTATCATTAATTATTAGCTGGTAGCCGTTCTTTTTTTCATCAGTAATTAACAGCGAACTTCATTAAGCTGGTTTTACTTTATAAATGCTTCATTTTTTTTTTCTTCAGCAAGAACTTGCTTTTTAGCAGAGAAATATTCAGTAGTATCTGGGGTTTAACGTCCCGAAACCACGATATGATTATGAGGGACGATGTAGTGGAGGACTCCGGAACTTTCGACCACCTGGGGTTCTTCAACGTGCACCTAAATCTAAGCACACGGGCCTCAAACATTTTTGCCTCCATCGAAAATGCAGCCGCCGCGGCCGGGATTCGATCCCGCGACCTTCGGGTCAGCAGTCGAGCGCCATAACCACTAGACCACCCTGGCGGGGCAGAGAAATATTCAATACCAACTTTTTTAATAATTAATGTTTTATGGAGTTTCAACTCCATATGAGCTTCAACTCCTTTGACAGGCAGTCTCTGTTTTGTAGCCCCTTCCAGATACCCACTACACAGCTTGGAGCAGCATGGCAACCTTGATCAAGAAGGGGCTCGTGACGAAGCAAGGTTGTCCAGCAAGGTGAGGTTTCTGCTGGCCATTTGTTGAAATGCAGCCAAATGCTTTTGCATTGTTCAAAGACGCCAGCATAATCACCAAAGAATGCTGATCTGATGAACACGAGTACTACATGTAACGAAGCAAGTCTAATGTATTTACCGCCAAATGCTACAGCTTTGCGTAAATAGATGTATGTAACGAATGTTGAAGATTATATATTGGGGATGATTCCGATTTGGATGCGACGACAGAGCTCTCAAAATCTGGACACCTATTCTGAAATGTAGTGCCTTTGTTTCATGGTGATGTTTCAACTCGTAGTGACCGCACGGGGTGCCTCACGAAAAAATAAAATGCTTGAGACTCGTCTCTGTTTCTGTAGCTTACCCGAACAAAGTGCTATTAATTGCAATAGGCGAGCAAATAATGCGAGTACAATTTAGCAAAGTCGCAAAACTTTATTTCGTGTGAAGCTGTGGGCCGCTAGCGACAGGTGCGCGGGCCGTGTGTTTGAGACCCCTGCCATAAACCAACCACCCAGTGTATAACATAACATCAATGATCAAATCATTTCTCTACCGCACAGTAGTGCCACGCGGCAAAGCATACTAAGAGTGGAAGAAAATGTTATGCGGTGAAGCATACTACCTGGAGCATGCACTATCTGTAGTATCAAATCAGCCTATATCGAAACTGTTTCGTGGTTCCTTCCAGGTTCTATGTGTACACGTTCACCTGTACGTGACTCCATTCTTTTTACAGGTTCAGCCTAACAGACGAAGGCGAGGAGCTGGCCTGCCGGCTGATATCGCCGGGAACACCTCCCGGATCGGCCGCTTCGCAGGTCCTGAATGGCGATGGCATCTTCACGTCGTCTTTATCGGACGAAGATGCATCGAACGGCTTCCCAGTCGTGTCGTTACCGCCCCCTCCGCCCCTGGATTCCCTGCGCATAGTTTTACTCGTCGACTGCAGTGAAACCACGGCTGTGTGAGAACGAAAATCTATAGTATTTCATGTCAGCCATTAGATGTATAGTGGTGCTCAGTATGAGTTGCAGTACAGTAGCTGTTGTTGAAGGAGCTCCAAGCCTATACTGCGATACCCCTTACACATGGCGCACGCGATGTCATTCGCAGTGAATGTGATTAGGTGGTAGTGTCATTTTTGTTGCTGCTACACGGGCACACCAAATGACATTCACAGCTAATGGCATTTGCCTATTGAATGCATTTTGCACACTCATGAATGCACAACATGTGTGGTGACAAAACCTCAACAAAAAATTGCAAAATTTGTAAGTTGCAGCGTAAAGCTAATCAAAGTTAAGGTTGCCCCGCCACGGTGGTCTAGTGGTTATAGGATTAGGTGTTATGGTTTAAATGTTATCTTGTCATTGAGGATAAAAAATTTCAAAAATTGTCTGTAGGGAAAATTGCATACATACACTTACGATATTGCCACACACTTCCACGTTCTTTCTGTTTTAGGCATCGGGACGATGCTTTTTCAGAGGGGGCAATGCCACATGCGCTTCCCTTTCTATTTTTATGTGACCAGCCCATTACACCTTTAACCACTGCCTTGCGCAGGTTGCGCTAGAATGTCTTGGGGCGTTTCCGATTATTTAAGAATCTTTCATTAAGATTGCGTGCACAACGCGAACAATACAGTTTATTCTAGAGCTAACGCGAGCATCAGCGATAACGCTGGAAAATTCATAGCAATTGTGCGTATTATATCTGTGTTGCCTTTTCCTCTAATTTTTTTCGCATTTGATAAAGGCTTTGTTTAATGACTGAACCTGAATTTGCGTTTTTCTAGTGTTTTTCTTTACTGTAACCTTTGCATGTGCATATATTCTGAGTGCCATTATGTTGTATTTTCTTTCATGTACTGTATTCCACCCTGCTAAAACCCCGAAAAGGGTTGCAGTACCAATAAATAAAATAAATTCTATAATGGATATATAAGAGGTGATGCATTTGACGCACAAGCAGACTATCCAATGACCGATGACCACGTGGGCCGATATTATTACACTGAGAGCGTAATTCTTTTTCTGGGCACAAGTTCGCCCAATAAAGAGTTCGATCATTAACGGCTGCAATTGCTATTCTTCACTGTTGCAACCATGTGACTAAATCAAGTTGTGTATCTCGATAGATCAACAGGGGAGGCTGTCTTTACCTAACTTTGACTGTCATCTTACAGCGGTTTTCGCTCAGTTGCCCATTATTTTTATTTGTCGCTGAAGTTCGCAGGAACGCTTCTTGCGTGAGCTGCGGGCATTGGACATCCCGCATGAGGTCCGGAGGCTCAATGTGGGCGACTTCGTTTGGGTGTGCCGGTCGGAGGGCGGCATACACGGCCGTCGGGAGTGGGTCCTTGGCCCCCTGGTGGAAAGGAAGCGGACCGATGACCTGGCAAAGAGCATCGTGGACGGCCGCTTTCACGAGCAGAAGGTGAGGACAAAAAGCAGCCATGCCTCTTACACAGAAGAACTACACTCAGACCTCATTATAACAAAGTCACAAGTGCCACGAAAGTAAGTTCGTTATAGCCGAAAATTCGTTATAAACGTTTATTTGTAACACTGTATCTGTGACAAGACTATTCTTCATATACTTCTTTATAAACGATAATTCGTTATATCCGTGTTCGTTATATGAGGGTTTAACTGTATTTGGGAGGCGAAATCGCGTTCACTCTGGTGCCCCAACGAAGTCATGGCACCGTTGTGCCCTCTGTCAGCTGAGCAGGCTCAGATAAGCAGAACATGTTTGCAGTACACAACACACACTTGATGAAGAGATCACAATGTGTCTGCAGAATTCTGTTTGAATATGCTTGCCATTTTAAGGCCGTTCAATGCCGATTCACATGCGCCCTCTGCTGTGATATTACTGGTGGTAGCTTGTTTCATGGGCAGCACCTCTTGTAAGTGGGACAGCGTTGAATTATAACTGTGACCACAATCCTCGTCACTTTCGTTTCCTAGTACTGCCGATTGAAATCCAGGAAAAATCCGCAATAAATAGGAGGGTATGTGGCATAATTTCTTAGCATTACGTTTGAAAAGTGCATGTAAATGATGGAAAAAAACCAGAAGCGCGATCTGGCATGCTACAACGTGAACTGCATTTCCTTTTCGCTCAACCATGATGCTGTCACATGACCTGCATGTGCCTCTAGTGGCCTGATTGATTCCTTTCCTGAAATATTTCTTTCTCCACAGCTTTTTCTAGATCTATCGAAAGACATGCGGCATATTTCACGAGTTGCACAAGTCCATACTGGTGCACCATTTTGTTCAATCATCCTTGCACCTGTGTGCTTTGATGTGCACAGGTGTGATTTGTCGAAGATGTCATAACTGCAAGATTTGAGTGCAACGTGCACATAGTAGGGTGTTGGACAAAAACTGAACTGAAAGCTGCACCTAAGGGTTAAATATGAAAGGCTTACCTAACGAATTTAAGCAGACATCAAATGGCTAATACTAAAATTAAAGATAACACGACCTGAGGGGACCAATAGATTAACAGAGCAGCAGAAAATCCTACCAGCAAAGGGCACTTGAACACGATGGGAAGCATCATTCCGTGCCAGCAATGCGCCGAACATTTTTACCCAGTACACTGTGATACCACACAAGCATTACTTGCAGTATTGAGAGTTGTGCGTTTACTGTGTACTTACCGTACGGTGTAAAACGAACATAGCCAAAAGCAATTACTGCTTGAAATAGGTGCAGAAAACAGTAGCTACATTAAAAGAATGAGGAACGAATCATGCACTATAACCGTATAAACAAACTGTTCATTACACATCTTTCTATCTTGTGTTATATTTCCACAATTTTCAGCACAGATTTGAAGGATGAATCTATTCCTGCTTCCGAATTTGTCACTGTCGTGGCTCCAGTCCCATAGCCACCGTTCCTGTGCTGAAGTGTATCACCGCTTTCTGAGCAAATAAACAAATTTCTAGTGTTTTGGTCATAGCCACCAAAAGTCTCTGGTGCCGCTGCTCACCATGAATCGTCGGCACCGAATGGAGGACTTGACATCACCATCTCTGCTGCCGATTTCTGTGAATCAGCAGGCATCCGAGAGCTCCATGGCCGTGATATGTCGAAACAACTCTGGCTTACTGCACATTTATTGATTGTCAAAGTCTATTCAGTTCACTTTTCATCTGTAAGTCGTTGAGTAACTAGAATAGATGACCTGACATCATTTACTAAGGTACCCACAGAGCATGACAGAGGGCGCAACTCCCATTTCTCAATTTCGTTGTTTCCTTGCTTACAAATTCTCTGTTCTCACCAGGAACGGTGAATTGGCTATTGCGCAAGCCTAATCTTTCAATCTAGCTCAATTTAATATTTCTCTTTAGTGTCCCTTTAAGCTCGATAAAGAGTCACGCACAAAAAAGGAAAATAACGCAGGATTTTATCATACTAGTAGTATATAGACCGCTTATAACGTAAGTCGCCGGAGTCGCGAATATCCGCACTATAAGCGGTACCGCACTATAACCAAAACAACCTTCTTCAAAGGCTGCACTTGCGCAAAACGTGTTGAGCATGTAGCCTCGCGTGTCCGATAATCGACATATGCGATTTGGGGCGCTTACAACCACTTAAATGTCTGAATGTTCAAAAATTAACCGCCAAAGACCTGCATTGCCAACGAAATGAACACGGGGGGAAAAAGCAAACAAAACAAAGTGCCATCGCGGAAATTCGCCGACTACGTTTCAGGCCACCTCGAGGTATGCGCATTACACAGAAACCATGTCGAATCGCGACCGAAATTTCACGTGCTGAGCGGTACCGATCGTTCGATTTCACGGGCGCGCACGCGATGTCCAAGACATTGCAATCGAATCCGGAACCACAATTCGAGAGTTGCATGTGGCAACCATGCCCTCGTTTTCATTAACTATATGATTCTCTTCCCTTCAAGTGCAGCCATCGCAAAAAGTTTCGTTGATTCCACACCAAACCGCAACTTTTATTGCCCGCGACCGCTACCGAAAAGCAAACAACGCTGATTAGGCTTAGCGTGCCGTTCAGCATGTTGTCGTGGGAAGTTTGTCCAAGACAACATGAAGATCGGACGTCGAAAAGATCGCACTCAAGCACTAACTTAAGAACAGCGCGCGTGATACGAAGTCTGTGTTCGCGGCCGGGAGATCAACGGCGACAAAAGCCCGCCAAGCTCGTTTAAGTCCGCGCACTGGCAGAAAAGGCGAAAGCTCGCGTCATGAAGCCGCAAAACTTTTCAATTTGCGGACGAGGTCACAAACGCGATATCTGTAGCAAGTGTGATAACGACGACGCTTTTCCCGACAGGAAACTTACTTTAAAGCGCACTTGATGAGGACGCGATCGTACGTTCCACGCGTAACGCGCTGCCGGCAAGCGGCCGCGGAGCCTTGCCGCCTTGCCGCCGCCGGTGCAAAGGCTACTCCGTCGCCTAGGCAACCACCATCCTTCCCCACTCGGCGAGCCCGCACAGCGCTGCCGCGGTCTTTTTTCCTCCCTCCGCCCCTCGTTCGTTCACTGTGCGTGCCCTCGCCCTTCGTAACGACCTCGTCGCTCCCTCCCCAGCGGCGTACCTCCTTTGAGAACCGCACTCGCTACCGCGTTTGTCAGAAATATTTTCCCGCAACCGCATTATAAACGGTATTTCATCTTGGGGGACTGCACAATAAGCGGTATGCGTAAACATGCGGTTCTATGGGAGGGTGAACGGGAGTCGAAAAAGACCGCATTATAACCGGTCCTGCACTATATGCGGCTACGTTA
>NC_051186.1:72060033-72076765 GCF_013339695.2 Rhipicephalus sanguineus | reverse complement strand
CGCACGGCGCGCCGCGTTCTTGAGCGTTTTTTTATTTGTTTTCATGCACAATGGCGGCTCAGTCCAGTGTTGCCTGAACACTTTAGGGCTTTTTACAGTGTTGCTGGTATTTATGCAACTGGTCTATAGCTATGCTATAGCTAGGCTGGTAAAGGGAAGTGAGGGTAAGGAGGAGTGATGTGAAGGGGGAGAGAAAAGGAGGAGGGAAAAGGGTAGAGCATGGAACATCCTCGTATAGCATACATTAGCAAGGGTATGGGAAAGGGAAGTGAGGGTGAGGACGACTGATGTTACGGTGAGAGGGAAGGAAAGGAGGGAAAAAAGGAGGATGTGAAAGGGTAAACCATAGCATATATCCATGTACAGTATAGCATAGCAAGTGGTGGGAAAGAGAAGTCTGGGTTAGGAGGAGCTAGGTAAAGGAGATAGGTCAATATAGAAGAAAGAAAGAAAGAAAGAAAGAAAGAAAGAAAGAAAGAAAGAAAGAAAGAAAGAAAGAAAGAAAGAAAGAAAGAAAGAAAGAAAGAAAGAAAGAAAGAAAGAAAGAAAGAAAGAAAGAAAGAAAGAAAGGTAAACAGAAGAAGATGAAGATAATGAAGAGAAAACTCAATCTGCGTTCGCCATGTGACAGCGCTTGTTTGCCAGCTCCGCGGAGTTGCTCGCTGGATTTCGTGGAGAACAGACGTGCCGCCCGCGATGCCTTACGGACTGGTCCTCGTGCCTCTCGCCGTCGGCGCCCTGTGACGGTTGCCTCGACCGCTATGCCGTGCGCCTCTCATCGGCGGGGCCTTCGCCGCCTCGTCACCGACGTGTACCGTGCCTCTAGCTGCATCGTGGCCCGTCCCTCGAACTCCTGTGACCATCTCCATCTGTCCTGTCTTCTCTTCTCTTCGACGCCCCTGTCTCTGTCCGATCACTTCTCTTTTTCTTCGACTTTCCTTTTATTCCCTCCTTCCCCTCCCCCAAAAGGCGCTGAGCCGTGCTCCCGTGAGGGTTGCAGAAAATAGTGCCTTTATTCCTTTCCTTCAATCACACCCCCCCCCCCCCCCCCCAGCTCCGCTGATTACTCGGATTTCAATGGCGTGGTACTGACTAATTTTTTGTGGAGCAGGTCGAGGGATATGAAGATAAGACTGCATACATCCAGATGGGCCATGCATAGTACGTTACGGCAATAAAGTAAATACGGATGGACCTCCCTAAGACGAAGCCGCGACCTTCGTTTCATCCAGGCCCGTAACTAGGGGGGGGTTGAGGGGGTTCTGACCCCCCCCGAAATTTTTTTGATGCTTTAACTTTTCGGGTGATACTAAAATATTTACACGCCTTCACAGCGACCCCCAGCTGCCAAAGTTACACTGCAACTTTCCTGGCATTGCTTCCCTCTTCTTCCTTTCTTCAAACCTACCAGAACACCTCAGCGCTCCCTCCCCCGCACGCGCACCTGCCCTATTTGTACAGCTTTGCACTTCGCCCTCGCGTTCCTTCGAGTCTTTTCTTTTTCGTCTTTCACCCCGTAGCAGCTCCTTTATTGATTCCAGATGCTTTCCTTGTGCATTGCCGCTGGAGAAGTTATCCGTCTGTGCGGACCGCACGTGTCGGCTTTGGGTTTCTACGAAAAGCGCGTCTCCTTCTGTGAAAGTAAACAGTTCGACAGCAACGGCAACACCAACACGACGTGCGCAAATTTGCCAGGGAACGAAAACCCTAAGCGGAAAAACTCAGCGGCGCATTCCGAGGACGCAGGCTGCAGGGTAAACTTTTCTCAAACTGTAGTCTTCGCCACCGAAACGAATCATCGAAGATGACATCTACTGAAAGACTGGCATATCCGAGCAACTTCGAACAACCTTAACCACACGCAAGGAAATCTACCTCTTCTGTACACACAAGGTATATGCGCCTCCCTACAAAGCACACAAAGCGAGGATACAGCCGGCACACAATCCGGCACCAGCGGTCAACTTTCACAGGAGAGAAAAAACGCCGCCAAGCTGGGCTGCGCGCGGGAGTACAGAGGCTGACGTCACAGCCTACAAAGTGCATTTTGGGGGGTCACGGCTATTTAATTAGCGCAGCCCAGAGAGAATTATGCAGGCGCCCAGGGAGCCGTCTGTGAAAAGGTGACTTTTCACAGGAACGGAGCAACACCTGCTTTCTGGACTGTACCACGGGAGTGCAAATGTCTCGGCAGTGCATTCTTGGGGGGTTCACGTATATTAAGGGGAGTATGGAGTGCCCATGGAGTCTTCTGTGAAAAGGTCTTTAAGTAGCGTTAATCCAGTTTGCTGCAGCGGGAGTACAATAATGGTCCTGCATGCACACCAGCTGTAGCGTCGTTCAGAAAACACATGCGCCACGCGGGAGCCGGCGCGTTCATCACACTTCTACATTCTAGCCACTGTAAAGTGGATAAGAGAGGAAGAAAACATCGCCCGCCGTTCACGCCAGGCAGTCGAAGCAGTCGCAAACGTCTTTTGGAGCCACTGGCCACTTCTGTGTGCGTGCACAGGATTGCGGCAGCAAAATGAAAAGACACTCTGCAACAACGAAGCAAAGGAGTCTTGCGTCTTACTTCAAGAAAGTTCGAACCGATGAAGCGGACGGAGAAGAACCGCCTCCTTCGAAGGATAAAACTTCGCCCTCCTCAGCACTGGTGGAAAGCCAAGCGCGTCGGAACTTCTGTAGCGACTCAGGAGAATGCACCGGTTTATGTGAATCACCTGAGAACGAACACAAGCAGGACACCCATGCGCCGCCGGAAAATGATGGTGGCCGCAGTGCAACTCCAAGTGACCTTTGTTCTACAGTCAACGCTGGGCAAAGTGACGCCTTTACCACTGGGCAATGCCCAAGGAAGGTGAGTGGCATGGCACCTACACATTCTGGTTCGCCTCCCCTCTGTGCGACGAGTGCGAATATTTTGGACTTGGGACTGTTTGTCTCGAAAAGCAATAATGTAAATGATCCAGAGACGACGGAGAAGCTGCTGCTCAATCCGTGGACCCCTCCGGCTAACTATGATTATCCAGCCACAGGGAAAAGGAATCTGAAGTTCCAACCTCACTGGGTAGATCGTTACCCATGGCTTGTTTATTCAGAGAAGCTTCAAGGAGCATTATGCAAAGCGAGTGTGCAGGAAAAGGGGAGCACCAGCGCTTGGGCTGTTTTGTAACTAAGGAGTTCACCAATTACAAGAAAGCCATGGACGCCTTTAAGAGCCACGCATCCAGCAGTTATCACGCCATGTCAACAACGCTATCGGAGAACTTTTTAGCAGTCCGGTCCCGCTCACAGCATGACATCTTAACACAACTTGACCACGGTCTTAAAAAGCAGGCGGAAGAAAACCGCAAGAACTTGCTGCCAATAATAGAAACAATCCTTTTCTGTGGCAGGCAAGAAGTACCGCTTCGCGGCACAGACGACTCTGGTCCGATAAATATGTCTGAAGTGCTGCCATTGAAAAATGATGGAAATTTCCGCGCACTGCTTAGGATGAGAGCAAAATGTGGAGATGCCGCCTTGAGAGCTCACAGGAAACATCTCCGGCGAATGCGCTGTACACGAGCCCAAAAATTCAAAATGAGTTGATCACCCTCTGTGGTAAAATCATACAAAGAAAGATAGTTGAAAACGTCAACTCAGGTTCGTGTTTTTCAGTTCTAGCTGACGAGGCCACTGATATATCTCGCACCGCCCACATTTCCCTATGTGTAAGGTACGTTGGACACGACACGTCGGGAGTGCCCATACTTAAAGAAGATTTTGTAGATTTCGTTCCCGTGTACGATCTCACTGGCAAGGCGCTGGCGAGCACAATCCTGAACAGCCTTAGAGGTCATGGCTTTGACCTGAACCTACTTTGCGGGCAAGGATACGACGGCGCGGCATCAATGAGCGGCCACCTTAACGGTGTTCAAGCCTTCATTCGTCAAACAGCGCCCAAAGCGTTGTACGTGCATTGTAGCGCCCACTCGTTGAACCTTGCTCTGCTTCACGCATGCAAACTCCCCAGCATCCGCAACTGTTTGGGAACTGTATCCTCAACCTGTACGTTTGTGAGAGCTTCGCCACAGAGGACGAACCAACTGCGAGACAAAGTAGAAGATTTAACACAAGAAAAAAGAAAATCAGTTCTCTCCTTTTGCCAAACAAGGTGGGTAGAGAGTCACGATGCACTTCAGCGTTTCCTTGAACTGTACGTGCCTATTGTACAATTCCTCGAATATTTGGAAGAAGAGGCCGCGTCATCTGATACTTCATCAAAAGCTTCTCAACTGCTCAATGCCATTACGAAGCCCGAGTTTGTCGTTTCGCTTCAGATCTGTAGCGACATCTTCTCTTTGACACTGCCACTTTGCAAGTTTCTTCAAAAAATTGACTGTGACTTGGCTCAAGCGTGCGATCACGTAAAGAATGTTATAGACGTTCTTTCCACAAAAAGGGCTAGTGCGGAAACGGAATTTAATAAGATTTTTCTGAAGTCGCTCTCTTTGCTGAAGATCACAAATGTTGAGATGGCCCTACCACGCATCACTGGAAGGCAGATGCAAAGAAGCAACGTACCTTCTGCTACTCCCGAAGAGTACTACCGGAGGAATGTGTATTTGCCTTTGCTGGCTGACTTCGAAAATCAATTAAGAGACCGGTTCGATGCCCATAAGAAGGTCGTGGTTGGCCTTAACATGCTGCTGCCGAAATTCTGCGCGTCGGCTAGCCTTTCTGATATTGATGATGCAGTGCAGTTTTACCTTGGCGACATTCCTTCCGCTAATGTCATCGAAGCAGAGTTCACACTGTGGGTGAACAAATGCTGCCAGATCGAAGAAAAGAATCGCCCAGCTTGTGCTTTACAGGCCTTAGAGATGTGCAACCGCGACTTTTTTCCGAACATCCACAGCCTACTTTCTATCCTGGCGACTTTACCCGTGTCGACGTCGACCCCGGAACGGACTTTTTCCACACTGAGAAGGCTGAAGAGCTACCTTCGAAATCATATGAACAACGACAGATTGACCGGACTAGCACTGCTCAGCATCCATCGAGAACTTCAAGTGACCCCAGAACAAGTCCTCACAGAATTTTGCAAGTTGCCGAGAAGGAAAAACTTCCTCGTTTAAACTTCCCTCTATGTTTCAAGAGTCGATTAAAAGCTAAACCCAGCTAGCCCAAGCTTCAACCCTTCTATTCTTTCGCAATTACGAGGAAACTATCCAGCAAGCAGAATGTGCGAACGGTAACAAGAAGATCGGAATGTCGGGCGACTTGTTTGTTTGCTTGCATACATACTGTCACGGACTGCCATTTTTGCGACCCGGCGTAACGGCAAATTAACGGGCGCCGCACTCCCCCGCTGACCGGTGGAACCGTTCGCTCATGAAAAGACTGGTCTTTAGTGCAGGGAAGTACTGAATGGGGTGTTCTTCTTCAAACGTTAGTCGCCGATGTTTGATCCTTTGTACCTACGGCGGCGTCGGCAGGGTCGTCAAAGGCCGCGATGCACCCCGAACCAGCTGTAGACTGCAAGACGCACCGGCTGAAACCAAGGAAACTGACCATTCCCACGGGCAAAACTGCTTGTGGACAAGCCGTATGAGAGAACCCCAACAGGTTGTCACTCTCGCTCAGTTGAGGACCCTCTCCTAATTAAAAAGGGACGCGGTCAATATATTTTTAGGGTTTCTAACAATGAAACGTGCATGATTGGACCCATGTAGAGGTCTCTTTTCCCCCAGGACGAGGGGACACGGAGGTCGATTTAAGCGCAGGATTTCGCCTTGCTAAGCAGTGCTGACCAACATGGTGTAGAAGGAGATCAACAAGTATCCCTTAAGTGGTTGTGGCTCCGTATCGGCTGGCCACCTAAACTTAGCCATTCGTCTAGTTGTGACGCGAAATTAACGTCTGTAACGTAGGCATCGGTACTTGAATCTCGAGTAAGTTCAACCTGCCCGAGATCGGCTTCAAGCACTAGCCTACCGGAAACACCAGCGCTGCAACACCGCCGACATCGCAGTTGTGCCAGAACTCTCTCTGACTTCTTGCATCCGATCGTCGTGGACTCGAAGCTGCCGGTCATCACAGGTATCCCTTCACCTGCTTATACCTTCGGACTTTCTCATCTGTAGTTTTATTGTTGGTTAGTTTTGTGTAGTTTGTAATACTTCTCTCTTGTAAGCTGATTTATTGATTTTATATGTATTTTGTTAGTTGGTATTAAGTGTTGTACTAGATTCCTCGTGCTGCAATATCACTAGAGTTTTGTTTTTCCCCACACACGTCTCTGATCTCTTCACTGTCTCTGCTTACGTACGGAACGACCTAACCTGCTGCCATTCCCGTCGCCGACTTCGCGCTGGCGACGCTAGAGTGGCAGCTTGTAACACATACATACCGTTTTTGTACCGTGGTTACATTGTGTTACTTCATCAGGAGCCGTTGGTCGCGGTGTCCCCGGCTTTGGTGGTGCTATTGTCCAAACTTATTTCTTGCTTTAACCAGAATTTGAGGTTGACATACCAATTTCTTTATTTGGGTACAAATAATTGAAAAGTACCATCGAATTATTACAAGTAAGCGATGTACTTGATTTATTCACAAAAATAAGCCAGTATAAATCTTAAAAAATGGCAGCCGTTCTACACGCAAACCCCCCCCGAAAAAAATTCCTGGGTACGGCCCTGGTTTCATCCGATGTTTGTTATTGCCGTAAACTTATTCCGGGCACATATTAGCAAGACGCGTACATCTCAGATAACGTCGTCACGCGAAATATGCAAATTTTGGGTAAACGGCACGAGGTCTCACTGTATGGAGTATCCAGAAAAGCTTTATTCCTGAAGCGTTTATATCCAAAGCATTGGCTCTCCAGAAATGTGCGTCGATTTGTGAAGAATTTGAAAATAAAATATGCCCTTTTTTCTACGCAGTATGTATATACATAAACAGCTAAGTCGGGCAAATCTTTTTTTCTTTTTCAGCCTCGCGACTACACCAACAAAGAGCAATGTATCACTGCGTTGCCATAATTAAAAAGAAATAATATACATGCATTACCTGCTCCCCATTAGGCTTCAAGTCCACTGGCCGATATTCGAAGTCAATCTCCTTTACTTGCAACACTGCGAAAAACATATCGGTCAATTCACGCTGTAAAAGCTGACCAAAAAAATTCACCGCCATATCCACGAAGTGAATGATGTTAGAGGAGCTTGCTCGGAAATGATCGAGTAACCCGCGAATGCTCCGTGCACATTCCTCTACCATCATATATAGACGTGACAACGTTGTTATACATACATTACATCCACAATGTTTATTAATGTAAGGCTGACATTTTGATGAAGTATATATACATTTCGATGAACTATAAACATTATATATACACAAGAGATGTTGTTTTACCAAGTTCAAGAAGGGCGTCCCTCGATGAGTTCGTGGACTGGTTTCCTTGTGCATCTTGGCAGCGCAGTGGAACGAACACAAGAGAAAGGAACACGTAGACAGGACGGGCGCTAGCGCCCGTCCTGTCGACGTGTTCCTTTCTCTTGTGTTCGTTCCACTGCGCTGCCAAGATGCACAAGTTCCACACCCACCAACTAGCCCAAATTTCCGCGTTGAATAGACTGGTTTCCCTTTAAAGATGATTGCTTTATTACGGATGAACTATATGCATTACATATACACAAGAGATGTTCTTTTACGAAGTACGAGAAGGGCATCCCTCGATGAGCTTGGGGGCTCGTTTCCCTTTAAAGATGATTGCTTTATGATCAGTAAAGTATGTTGCCAAGGGATCGTCGATGATGGGACGCAATGGATAGTTCGAGAAGGCAACATCGATACAGGTGCCCCTGATGGTGGTGGGACGTTTGCAGTCGTACGATACGCATCGGAGAGCGTAACGTGACATCATGTGTTGGCTGGTTATTGGCAAGGCGAGATCTTCCCGAGCTGCTGCTGCGTTGCGAGCCCATCGCGCTGCTGCCGTTCATGCTGCGGAGCGGCAACGAAGAGTGTTCACTTAATGAGCTCCCGGCGAAGAGAAAGGAAGCGAGCCAAACGAGAGGTGCGGCCCTGGAGCAGTCACCTCGAGCAGAGAACATGCATACACTCGAGCGTGGTGTGTGCCGCCTTGAGCGGCGGCGCCATCTAGTGAGCATTCTTGAAATCACCGGAGAGAGCGCAGCTGCGCCGACCGTGGTGTGTGCCGCCGGTCACGCGTGTGAGGACAAGGCGCGAGCATAAGAAGCTTGGCGAGCAAGCTCCTAAAACTGAATCGTTCTTTTAGCTGAATTTTTAAAGGGGCCCTGCAACACTTTTTAAGCATGGTCAAAAAACGTTGGTGATCGGTAGTCGAGGCTCCTGAAAACACGCGAGCAAAACACTTCTTGGTATACAAAATAAGAAATCATTCTGATTTCTAGATTTTAAATATTTTTTCTAAGCTACCCGATTCTTGGCCAATCCCCCTGAGTGGGTGTGAGCATAGGCGTGCGCACAGGGGGGGCGGCCGCCCCCCCTAATTACCTAAGAGGGGGGGCGCAAAATCCGACCCGTACATTGACCCTTCTAGTCACCTAAGAGGAGGGGTTGCAAAATCTTCCCCATACATTGACTAAGTAGGGTGGGGGGGCGCTGCGATTAACCTTTGCCCCCCCCCCTAAAACTCTGCGCACGTCTATGGGTGTGAGCCAGCAGCACAGGATCTACATGTACATAAAACACTGTATAGCACAGCACGCGGCCTGGATTTCACAATTAATTCTCAAAATCAGCTAGAAATCACTCCATGTTATTTACATAAATGGTGCCATAAACCCAAACGACCGCACTATAAGCCCAAAGTACATTGCCATTGGCTGATTTGAGCATTGTGAGCTGCGTAGTTACCGCGGCCACCGCGGGATACCGCCACGTGCCCACGCGAACGCTCGCGATCACACTGAAAGCGCGTTCGGAGAAAAAAAGAAAGAAAAGTGCTCAGTGTCATGACGCGCGCTGACGAACAGACGCATATTTTTGCCCCCTTGTCATCTGCCCCCTGAGTAGCTTTCAGCGCGCTCGCTGGTACGGAAGGAGCGAGAAACCGCTTAGCATGCGACAAATCCTTGTAATTCCTCTCACACTCGACGGATTATAAAAATTTTTGCGACATTCAGTTTCAGTTTCAGTTTATTGATTTCAAAAGGTAATACAAGATTAGCGAATATACAATCATTCGATTCGTGAAGCGATAAACTCTTTTAACAAAGCCATTCGATGATTACTTGAAAAAGTGTTGAAAAAGGACCCCTTTAAAAAAAGTCACAGTTTCGCTATAAGGGCAACGCAATGAATGCAATAGCAACAAAGTGGAATGTTCTAAGAAGTAAGGCACGCAACCACTTCCTTCAGCATCTGACCTGGCGTAAGGAAACGGGGCTGCTGCAGCGAGCGAAGCGACCTTCATGCTGTCCATCGTTTCAGCGCAAACTGAGCTGTGCACGTACAAAGGTATCAGCCGCCTGCTGATCCCTGTCAATATAGGGCGACCGCGGTCGGCAGCTCAATAAAGTACGCATGCATTTCATGCCGGACCGCCGCAGCCCCCCGGGGCCACGGACGGCGGGTTTCCTTTGCGCTTGAGCCACGATCGCAGCCTACCCTTGCATTTAGAACACTCGGTGCGCGGGGCGATACGTATATTGTCCTTGGACTTCATATACGGAACGTCACGGCGACGGTTCTCATTTAGTGGAATGTTTTGTTGCAGATAGTGTATTTTTCATTCTGATCAGCTGGATTAGTTAAATACATTACTGACGCGACAAACTCCAGTGTGATATTGTTACCTATAATAGTTTAATTAGTTAACCTTGGTATTACACACTGTCCCATTTTCGGAGCGCAAATGAAAGGGGAAAATTGTCATCGCAAATATAATCCGTACGGATTACCGAGAAGGAAAGCTTGTGCTTCACGAATAATTGTCCTTTCTGTACTTGTTTCGTGTTACAGACGGGTGGTTGACTTTTCCTTTTTGTCAGCCGCGGTGGTGCAGCGGTTACGGTGCTCGGCTGCTGACTAGAAGGTCGCGGGTTCGATCCCGGTCGCATTTCGATAGGCGAAATGCTAGCGGCCCGTGTACTGTACGTGCGATGTCAGTGCACGTTAAAGAACCTCAGGTGGTCGAAATTTCCGGAGCCCTGCACTTCGCCGTTCCCCATAATCATATCGTGGTTTTGGAACGTAAAACCCTAACCATCATCATCATCACAACTTTTTACCTTTCATTGAAGTCACTGAAACTATCTTTCATTATCTTTCATAATCATTCCGCCCCACCACGCGGGCTTTTGTAGAAATGATTAGCCATATTAACTGATGATCGAAGTCAAATCCAATTCAGCAAGAAATATGCGCACCACTTATGAGCGATAAGCCCAATAGAATTGACGTCTCATGTTATTACGTATTTATCAGTACTTTATGTTCCGGCAACGCTGATGTGTTAGCCACGTACTACATGCCAGTGTACACACATATGTATGAGCTTCGATCACCGCAGAATTCCGGGACTTAATGTCTCGAAGTTGTTTGCGTTGTCTCAAAAAGCACAGGGCCTATGCTCCCGAATTCTATTCCGACACGGAAATAATGGTACGACTTAACTGAATCAGTTATAGTTATGATGAAAATGTTAATTAAATTGTATATCACTAAACAAATAACAAAGTCGGTTTCTTCGTGCCATTCAGCGATATAAGACATATAATTGTAGTATATACATGTCCAGCACAAATAAATGTGAATCTGCCCTCTAAAAATAAAACAATACACGAACAAGATCATATGCCTCGTTTAGACATATGCCATCATATTCAGGCACTGGCGTAGCCAGGAATTTATTTCAGGGTTAGTTCGACCCCCCTTTCTCGTTCGTGCGTGTTTTTACAAATCCGTACGAATGATTTTTGTGATGACTAATATTTTCCTATCGTTTGAGCCAGGGGCGTAGGCAGAAATCTTTTTCGGGGGGGGGGGGGGGGGGGGGCACCTCCTTGATCTGTAGTGGGGACGAGCAGGCAGATGTGGTCGAGTGCCATTTTCTGCTCTGTATGCTATGGCAAAAAAAAAAAAAATTTCGGGGGAGGGGGGGGGGGGCACGTGCCCGGTGTGCCCTAACGTGGCTACCCCCCTGATTTGAGCTCCTCCAATGGGACAGTGTGTTATATCGAGGTTAACTAATTAGATTTTTGGTAATCACAGCTAACAATATACATACAAAATGGAAAAATTTCGGGGAGGTCTGACCCCCTGAAATTAGGGCGTATAGGTAGAGCGAAGGGTGTTTGTGTATGTGTGTGAGGGGGGGGGGGGGGTTGAATCAACCTCTGCCTACACCAATGCGATTTCAGGTTACAGAATTCACTTTAGCGCGATCGTGCATGTACTATAGCATGTATATTTGAGGTAGGTAATATTAAAAAAAAAAAAAAAAAACGTCTATTTTACGTCTTCTCGTAGACGAAGACGTTCGTTTCAAGACGTCTTTTAGACGTACTGCGCTGTACTAAACTATAACTAAACAGTTAATTTCACGACAAGCGCGATGCGCGACTTCGCCTTACAGCGTACATGAAACACTTCGAGGTCACTGCATGCAATAATCGCGCAAACTGCAACGTATACATATACTCACCAATGCGAACGCGCCATGAACAGGAGCCGAGATAGCTGCACAGGAGGACAGGCTGCAATATCGTCAGTAAGACATCCTGACGGGCTAGAATTGGTTCATGGCTTTTACACGTTGTTAAACTGCGCGATAAGACGAGTACACAAGTAAGAAACATACTTCAGTTTCTTGGCTGTTTCTTACTGCAGGGTGTCCTCGTCCTTTCGCGCAGTTACGACGAAAATGCAATATACTGTAGTTTCCGGTCGCCATGACACCTTCAGCGGTGCTCAAAACGCTCGGTTGAATTAACTCACCTTGCACATGACGATCACTCTTCGATCCGATATGAACCATAACACGGTGAAAAAAAAAAAAATCGTTGCAGGCTGTTTCTGTAGTCTGCAATAACGCTGGCACTTGTGCGATCGCCCGCCACACTTGCGTTGCTTTCCCGTCTGATAATATTATGCCATGTATCTTTTTGTGTGTTTCATCGCTAAGGCCATCTGTTATCAACACGGAAAGTGGTTTGCAGTCGAACTGAAGTGCGAGTGACCTCGTTCTTCTTGCGCAGGCGGGTGCTCGCAAGTGCGACGATGAGTTTCACTTCGTTTACTTCTTTTTCTCTCAATTTGTATTGCTGTGTTGCAGACGGCTCACGATTGCGGGATTATTTCGTCAGGCTGTTCAATTAGCATATTCAAACATTCGCGGATAAACTGCAATGACCGCGCCATGGGGAGGGGGGGGGGGTCGCCCTACAAAATTGTCGCTTGCTCCCCCCCCCCCTCTTCCCTGAGGAGCAAACAATCAAAACACAACGCATAAGTACTCCGCCTCCCTACCCCCCACGGGAACTAACTTGTTGTGGATTCTTTCCTGAAGCGATACATTAAACCAGTTTAGATGGATAAAATTATCCTGTTAGAACTTTCTTGTCATTAATTTCGCGATCGTAGGTTAATTATTAGCAGAAGAAATGAAGGTCAAAGGCTGATGTTTGAATTCCGCGCCGAAACTTCAGCAAGTGTACGTCACGAATTACTCATTTTAGCGCACTTTGGCTGCATTTATTTGATGAAATTTTCCGGAAACTACACTCAAACCTTGACATAATAATATCTGGGGTATAACGTCCCAGAACCACGATATGATTATGAGAGACGCCGTAGTGGAGGGCTCCGGAAATTTCGACCACCTGGGGTTCTTTAACGTGCACCTAAATCTAAGTACACGGGCCTTAAACACTTTTGTCTCCATAGAAAATACAGCCGCCGCGGCCGGGATTCGATCCCGCCACCTTCGGGTCAGCAGTCGAGCGCCATAACCACTAGACCACCGTGGCGGGGCGTCCTGCAGGCTTGGCTAGTCCAACACCTCCTAGACAGGTGTTGGCTAGTCACACGCATGGGAGTCGGCAAGGGGGTGCAAAAAGGGCACTTGCCCCCCCCCCCCCCCCCCTGCCAAGCCACAAGAGCACTCCCACAACAGCGATGCAACACGGGTTTGGACTAATTAGGCTAACTTAATTAGCTTAATTATGCTTCTCTAATCCGGTATTTGCTCAACTAGGTTTAATTAGGCTTGGCTATGATTAACCTGGCTTAACTGGGCACAGCTATGCCTAACTTGGCATGACAAAGCGACGCTGGCATGATGGCGATTTCATGTCTACATCACAAAACGCGACAGATGGCAGGCATAACACCTATGCCGTTACATATATCGCGACAAAAATACTTTCAAAAGATGAAAATGGGCATCCATGAACTTGCAAATATGGCAAGAACACTGCCGATAAATGCAAATTCTGGCTTTTACTGCTTCAGATATTTTTTAAATGATCCGTTCCCAAACAGCGATAGCAGGCCTAAGCAGCCGCGTGCTGCACTATCTGCCCACTGCCATTTTGTTTTGTTTGCACACCAGCCGCTAAGCTTGACTTCTGCTCCTCACTCTTACCCGCCACGTTGGTCCAGTGGTTAAGGTGCTCAACTGCTGACCCGCAGGTCACTGGTATCGAATACGAAATTTCCGGAGTCCTCCACTATGGCGTCTATCATAATCGTATTGTGGCATTCAGATGTTAAAGCACACCAATTATTAAACGTTACGCTGTTCACTGTTGAAGGTATGGGTAAAGGGCGCTCTGGGGGACAAAGGCGCGAGCTTTCAATGACGCTGAGCAGTTTGCTGTTGCGTAATTCGCTTAAGAAGTCATGACCATGAACCTGCCCATGAACGTGGATGCAGGTAGCGAATATATAATGTGGTAAGTAGTTAATTATTGAACCACGGAAAAGCGCACCAAACTGTCCTACAAACTAGTATTGGAAATACTTGAAGGGGTACTATATGATTGGCAAGACTGTGTGGGCATGCCCACACATGATTCAAGCAGAAAAAAAAACAAAGCAATGCCCCCATTCGCTCAGCCGAAACGCGTACCAAAACAACTTAATTGTTTTGAGCCGGGACAGGGGAAAAAAAAAAAAGAAAAGGAGCGGGTGGGGGAGGGCAACATACGTGTAGAACTTTGAAGATTCGCAGCACAATCTCCAGACAGTTGTGGGTGTTTTTTGATACACCCACAACGTCCCCAGAAAAGACCCATCACAAGAGAGTGCAACTTCGCTCGGAAGCCTTTAATCTTGTTTTTTTTTATCAAGAAATGCATTGTCGTCACGTCGAAATGTATTCTGTACATTTAGAAGAAAAAAAAAAAGCAAGAACAAAATTGCCATTTGCCGTACATTTCTATATGCACGTGTCCAAAAACACGATTCCTGTACAAAAAGAGTCCTTCCCGTTTCCCCAACCATACAGCGAGAGCAACATGAGGTAAACGTCACTGAGAATTTAAAACTGTCAACGTGGAAAAAAAAGGGTTGCACCGGCCCACGAACACAACGCTTAACGGTACTATGTTTCAGGATGGGCGTTGTGAGCACGTAACGTAATTTGGGCAACGGAAATAGCTTGCACTGAGCAAAATGACGACACTAATTTCTTTTTAAAAAAAGAAAAAACAAAAACAAGTACAACAATGCTGTCATCGTCTCTTCACAGGATCACTCGGTCGTCCATACTTGGAAAGAGTTACTCTAAGCTTGCGACGTACAACGCGGCCGGCCCATTCGAGAAACGACCCGTTACCTTCACGGCACGCTAGTAGTAAGAAAGAACCTGCAGCGTCACTGCCGCTGCAACGACGGCGGACGTGACCGTCACGTTGCAGTACAACGTTGTGAAGCATCGCTGCACACGCGCTCGGCAAAATTGTAGATGTTCCAGCGTCACTCACGAGTTGCAAAGAGCACCGACACCAGACAAGAGAGAGAGATTGAATATGCGCACTTGTGAACCGATTGCAATGTTTGCCCCGGCGTCTGCGACACCGTGTGGGAGAAGAGAAAGCGCGGGAGTGCAAACGTGTGTCATGGCCGCGACAGCCAACTGAGAGGTGACGAAACGCATCGAGAGAGTGTGACACTGCAGAAATGATGTTCGTGAAGAACTGTGAAAGGGCTGGACTATGCGCGGAGAGTTTTTTGCAGAGTTCGGATATATGCACCTGTTGCAACTTAGGTTTTTTGTGAAGTGACACAATTTGGAGAGAGAGAGAGAAGAAAGCAGAGGGAAGTGGGGGAGAGGGGGCAACAGGAGAAATCGTTTGCGAGCGGGCAACAGACGACACGGGCGCGGTGGCGTTGCCCTTCCGGCCTTCTCGATGTTGATCCGGCGTGCGCGCTGCGTCGCTTCATATAAAAGGAGGGCCGTCGTACACCGGTACGAGGCGGGGCAGTTCACTTTCCCATGTTCATGAGGTTGTTGACGTTTCCACTGGCGGCACCTTGTAGTTGCCGCATCATGTTCTGCAGGCCGGAGAAGCCACCTGCACGAAACGGAAGTGGCAGGGTTGGCGTGACGAGCGCTCTCACAAGCAAAGGGTTTCATAAAAACGCCAGGCCTGCGCTAAACCGCAGCACAGTCACAGCGAAAGCTGGAAGAGCGGCGTTTCTAGAGCCCGTTAAGCTCTCTTGGGGCTACAATACAAGTACACTAGAAAGGTACCCACTACGCCATAAATCACAATTTTTGTGAAGTTTGGAAGCACCTACTAAGCCATTATTCGTCATTCTGCGGAGAAGCAAGGCACCAGCTACACGTCTGTAAGGCATTATGTGCACTTTGTTCCCGCGACGACTGATGACGATGAAGAATTATGGCTCAGCCCTTTGTAATGGGTTGGAATCTTTAAACGGCCCACCAGTTATGTAATTTGCATTGGGTGACGCCCGGTCGCTATTTCCCTCTCCCGTCATGCTGTATAACATACGTTGACGTGGGAAAAGAGACGGGGGGGGGGGAGCGAAGAACTTTACTGAGACCCCGAGGAAATGGATCATACGCTTATGGGCTTCCTTGGCAACCAATACAAGTGCCCTTGCGAGGAACCCACTACGCTATAAATCATTGTAATTTTACTGAGACCCAGAGGAAGTGTATCATGCGCTATGGCTTCCTTGGCAACCAATCCAAGGCACTTGCGAGGAACCCACTACGCTATAAATAATTGTAATTTTGAGAAGTAGGCCAGCAGGCACTCTGCCATTTTTTGTCATTCTACAGAGAGCGTTGGTACCTGCTAAACCCATGTAAGGCATTATGCGCACTTTGGTGATGCTGTGCCTGATGATGAAGAATTATGGCAGGGTCCTTGTAAGGGGTTGGAAGCATTCAACAACCTGCTCGTTGCGCAATTCGCATTGTGTGACGCCTGGTTACAGAATTCGCGTTGTGCTACGCTTGGTGCTTATTGTTACTCTTCTACCACGCTATATTGCATATGCTAATGTGGTTCCTTCCCGACATGAAGCCTGTATAGGACCTTTAGCAAAGCAGTTTCAAGCACCGGTATGGCTCAGAGGTTGAATACTGGGCTCCCACGCAGAGGACCCAGGTTCGAACCTCGTTCCATCCTGGAATTTTTTCTTATTTAGTTTTTTTCTTATTTCGAGCGATACTGGTTACGGACACCGGCGGCGGCGCGGACAACTACGGCGC
>NC_051186.1:71933584-72059933 GCF_013339695.2 Rhipicephalus sanguineus | reverse complement strand
AAAAAAAAATCGTTGCAGGCTGTTTCTGTAGTCTGCAATAAGGCTGGCACTTGTGCGATCGCCCGCCACACTTGCGTTGCTTTCCCGTCTGATAATATTATGCCATATATCTTTTTGTGTGTTTCATCGCTAAGGCCATCTGTTATCAGCCACGGAAAGTGGTTTGCAGTCGAACTGAAGTGCGAGTGACCTCGTTCTTCTTGCGCAGGCGGGTGCTCGCAAGTGCGACGATGAGTTTCACTTTGTTTACTTCTTTTTCTCTCAACTTGTATTGCTGTGTTGCAGATGCTGTGTTGCAGACGGCTCACGATTGCGGGATTATTTCGTCGTCCTATAGTACTCTCCCGCGGGCTGTTCAATTAGCATATTCAAACATTCGCGGATATACTGCAATGACCGCGCCAGGGGGGAGGGGGGGGTTCGCCCTACAAAATTGCCGCTTGCCCCCCCCCCCCCCTCTTCCCTGAGGAGCAAACAATCAAAACACAACGCATAATTACTCCGCCTCCCTACCCCCCATGGGAACTAACTTGTTGTGGATTCCTTCCTGAAGCGATACATTAAGCCAGTTTAGATGGATAAAATTATCCTGTTAGAATTTTCTTGTCATTAATTTCGCGATCGTAGGTTAATTATTAGCAGAAGAAATGAAGGTCAAAGGCTCATGTCTGAATTCCGCGCCGAAACTTCAGCAAGTGTACGTCACGAATTACTCATTTTAGCGCACTTTGGCTGCATTTATTTGATGAAATTTTCCGGAAACTACACTCAAACCTTGAATAATATATCTGGGGTATAACGTCCCAGAACCACGATATGATTATGAGAGACGCCGTAGTGGAGGGCTCCGGAAATTTCGACCACCTGGGGTTCTTTAACGTGCACCTAAATCTAAGTACACGGGCCTTAAACACTTTTGTCTCCATAGAAAATACAGCCGCCGCGGCCGGGATTCGATCCCGCCACACTTCGGGTCAGCAGTCCGAGCGCCATAACCACTAGACCACCGTGGCGGGGCGTCCTGCAGGCTTGGCTAGTCCAACACCTCCTAGACAGGTGTGGCTAGTCACACGCATGGGAGTCGGCAAGGGGGTGCAAAAAGGGCACTTGCCCCCCCCCCCCCCCCCCCGCAAAGCCACACCAGCACTCCCACAACAGCGATGCAACACGGGTTTGGACTAATTAGGCTAACTTAATTAGCTTAATTATGCTTCCTAATCCGGTATTGCTCAACTAGGTTTAATTAGGCTTGGCTATGATTAACCTGGCTTAACTGGGCACAGCTATGCTTAACTTGGCATGACAAAGCGACGCTGCATGATGGCAATTTCATGTCTACATCACAAAACGCGCCAGACGGCGGACATAATACCTATGCCGTTATATATATGATGAAAATGGGCATCCATGAACTTGCAATATGGCAAGAACACTGCCGATAAATGCAAATTCTGGCTTTTAGTGCTTCAGATATTTTTTAAATGATCCGTTCACAACAGCAATAGCATAACTTTTGTTCACACTACTTTGTATGCAAAATAAAAAAAAACATTGCGAAACTTTGACGAGTTAGGCCTAAGCAGCCGTGTGCTGCGCTATCTGCCCACTGCCATTTTGTTTTATTTGCACACCAGCCGCTAAGGTTGACTTCTGCTGCTCACTCTTACCCACCACGGTGGTCCAGTGGTTAAGGTGCTCGACTGCTTACCCGCAGGTCACTGGATCGAATCCGAATTTCCGGAGTCCTCCACTATGCCGTCTCTCATAATCATATTGCCGTATTCAGACGTTAAACCACACCAATTAATGTTACGCTGCTCACTGTTGGAGGTATGGGTAAAGGGCGCTCTGGGGGCAAAGGCACGAGTTTTCAATCACACTGAGCAGTTTGCTGTTGTGTAATTTGCTTAAGAAGTCAGGCCCATGATCCTGCCCATGAACGCGGATGCAGGTAGCGAATATATATGTGGTAAGTAGGTAATTATTGAAGCACGGAAAAGCGCACCAAACTGCCCTACAAACTACTGCAAAGACTTGAAGGGGTACTACATGATTGGCAAGGCTGTGTGGGCATGCCCACACATTATTCAAGCAGAAAAACAAAACAATGCCCCCATTTGCTCAGTCGAAACGTGTACCAAAACAACTTTTGAGCCAGGACGGAAAAAAAAAGAAAAGGAGGGGGTGGGGGAGGGCAACAGACGTGTAGAACTTTGAAGATTCGCAGCACGATCTCCAGACAGTTGTGGGTGTTTTTTGATACACCCACAACGTCCCCAGAAAACACCCATCACAAGAGAGTGCAACTTCATTCAGAAGCCTTTAATCTTGTTTTTTTTATCAAGAAATGCATTGTCGTCACGTCGAAATGTATTCTGTACATTTAGAAGAAAAAAAAAGCAAGAACAAAATTGCCATTTGCCGTACATTTCTATACGCACGTGTCCAAAAACACGATTCCTGTACAAAAAGAGTCCTTCCCGTTTCCCCAACCATACAGCGAGAGCACATGAGGTAAACGTCACTGAGAATTTAAAACTGTCAACGTGGAAAAAAAAGGGTTGCACCGGCCCACGAACACAACGCTTAACGGTACTATGTTTCAGGACGGGTGTTGTGAGCACGTAACGTAATTTGGGCAACGGAAATAGCTTGCACTGAGCAAAATGACGACACTAATTTCTTTTAAAAAAAAGAAAAAAACAAAACAAGTACAACAATGCTGTCATCGTCTCTTCACAGGATCACTCGGTCGTCCATACTTGGAAAGAGTTACTCTAAGCTTGCGACGTACAACGCGGCCGGCCCATTCGAGAAACGACCCGTTACCTTCACGGCACGCTGGTAGTAAGAAAGAATCTGCAGTGTCACTGCCGCTGCAACGGTGGCGGACGTGACCGTCACGTTGCAGTACAACGTTGCGAAGCATCGCTGCACACGCGCTCGGCAAAATTGTAGATGTTCCAGCGTCACTCACGAGTTGCGAAGAGCACCGACACCAGACAAGAGAGAGAGATTGAATGTGCGCACTTGTGAACCGATTGCAATGTTTGCCCCGGCGTCTGCGACACCGTGCAGGAGAAGAGAAAGCGCGGGAGTGCAAACGTGCGTCATGGCCGCGACGGCCAACTGAGAGGTGACGAAACGCATCGAGAGAGTGTGACACTGCAGAAATGATGTTCGTGAAGAACGGTGAAAGGGCTGGACTATGCGCGGAGAGTTTTTTGCAGAGTTCGGATATATGCACCTGTTGCAACGCAGGTTTTTTGTGAAGTGACACAATTTGGAGAGAGAGAGAAGAAAGCAGAGGGAAGTGGGGAAGAGGGGGCAACAGGAGAAATCGTTTGCGAGTGGGCAACAGACGACACGGGCGCGGTGGCGTTGCCCTTCCGGCCTTCTCGATGTTGATCCGGCATGCGCGCTGCGTCGCTTCATATAAAAGGAGGGCCATCGTACACCGGTACGAGGCGGGGCAGTTCACTTTCCCATGTTCATGAGGTTGTTGACGTTTCCACTGGCGGCACCTTGTAGTTGCCGCATCATGTTCTGCAGGCCGGAGAAGCCACCTGCACGAAACGGAAGTGGCAGGGTTGGCGTGACGAGCGCTCTCACAACCAAAGGGTTTCATAATAATGCACTAGAGAAAAATCTGACGTTAGTGACTGTGGAAGCAGCATAGCACGGTGCTTCAGCCAGCATGGGAATTATGGGTAGCGCATGGATTTGCCTAAGCTTCGATCTTTCAGCTCTGTGTGGCTCCATGTGGCCTGCAGCCGCTTCAGCAAAAGTTCAGCAAAGTTCGGCAGTCCCACTTTGCCAACTTGACACTTTCAGGCTCAACAATTTAAATTGGCTCATGAGGTTCACGATGAGCCATTCCTTTGATCCGAAACAAAAGCCAAAATACAGCAATAAACAAAGCCACACATGCGTTTGAAGCCACAGGCACGTAGACTAGCCAAATCCATGTGTACAACCCATCATTCCCATGGTGGCTGAATAACTGCAGCACCACAGCTCCCTCTAGTAAATATATTGTAGGAAACTCTATGCTCACAATGACTGCACGACGGTGTAACACATTGCTCCTGGATGCAATAATCTTTCGACATTTATGCCTAAAATGGGTGTAGCAAGTTCTAGCTCTCATAAAAAAAGGCCAGGCCTGCGCAGAAAGTGCAGCACAGTCACAACGAAAGCTAGAACAGCGGCATTTCTAGAGCCCATTATAAACTCTCCTGTGGCTACTAATACAAGTACATTAGCAACGTACCCACTATGCCATAAATTATAATTTTTGTGAAGTTGGGAAGCACCCATCACGACGTTATTCATCATTAGTGGAGAAGCGAGGCACGATCTCTAAGACATTATGTGCACTTTCTTGATGCGATGGTTGATGGCAATGAACAATTATGGCTGAGTTCTTTGTAGTGTGTCAGAAGCTTTAAATGACCCACTAGTTACGTAATTCGCATTGTGTGACGCCCGGTCGTTATTTAACTCTCCCACCACGCTTTATAACATATGTTAAAGTATGAAAGAGAAACATAGGGGGAATTAACTTTATTGAGACCCTGAGGAAATGGATCATGGGACCCTTATGGGCTTCCTTGGCAACCAATAGAAGTGCACTTGCGAGGAACCAACTACGCTATAAATCATCATAATACAGTAGAACCCCGCTGTTACGTTCCTCACTGCTGTGTTTTCCCGGCTGTTACGTCGTTTTCCCGCCGGTCCCGGCATAGCTCCCATAGGATACAATGTATTGGGAACCCCGCTGTTACGTCGTAACTGTCGGACCGTTCCCGTATGATACGTCGCGAAGTGCGCTCGGAGCCAACCGAGTGACTACCAAAGAGAGCGGCCATGGTGCATTTTCACGCAGCTTGGCCTCGTTTGACCGTAATATTAGCCGCATGAAAGGCGCAAGGAACAGAATCTTTCAATTGATGCAAACAAAAGCATGGCCTTCAAGATTCAAAATGCAAAGATGGCGTCTATGACGTAACTGCTCGCGAAAGCAAGGCCTTCGAGATTGGCATTTACAATTGACAAAAGCATAGCCTTTGAGATTTGTATTGCACAAACATGGCGTGTATGACGTCATTGCTTGCGAAAGCAGGCCTTCGAGATCGGCATTCACTTCTGCCATCGCGTTGGCGTAGACTCATCATCATCGTTATTTGTCGGAGAACGGGAGGAGTTCGAGCTGGTTGGAGCTCACATGGTCGCGCGTGCGGTTCGCGGTCAGACTCGCCGCGCCGGTCGTGATTGCGTGTGCTTAGTTCTTTCATGCCTACAGCTGTTGGTGTTAAAAAAATCACATACGTTGATTACATTTCTGTGGATGAGGCCGTCCTAAGCTCCGCGTTTCTATCCATCGACTAGATCGCGGCTGAGCGCGCCAATTTTCGTTCTGCTCGTAAGAATTGAAATAAAGTTCTGTACCACTAAATATTTTCCGTTTTTCCTGTTTTTCGGCTCTTACGTTTCCCGTCTCTTACGTTTATTTCCTACGGTCCCTTCAAAAACGTATCAGCGGGGTTCTACTGTATTTGTTAAGTAGGGAAGCAGTCACTATGCAATTTTTCGTCATTCTGCAGAGAACCGTGGTACCTGCTAAACACCTGTAAGACATCATGGCAGATCCCTTTGTAATGGGTTGGAAGCATTCAACAATCCACTCGTTGCGCAATTTGCACTGTGTGACACCTGGTTACAGAATTCGCGTTGTGTGACGCCTGGTTGTTATTTTACTCTTCTACCATACTACATTACATATGTTAATGTGGTTTCTACCCGACATGAAGCCTGTATAAATTCCTTTTGCAAAGCATTCTCAAGCACAGGCATGGCTCTGAGGTAGAATACTGGGCTCCCACGCAGAGGGCCCAGGTTCGAACCTCGTTCCAACCTTGATATTTTTTATTTCGTTTTTTTTCCTTATTTCGCGTGATAGTGATTACAGGACACCAGCGGCGGCAGACAACTACGGCGCCAAAAACGGCCCTTGTTGTGATCTCATAACAGCTTTCGCTGTAAAATATGTGTGAACAGTGCACCTTGGTAGGTTGCTGTTGCATGATTTGGGTGCAGGCACCATTTTTACGCTTTCCACATGACCAAGTGAACATTTAGCCAAGTTAAGGTGCTACCCGAGACATACTCACAGCATAGGGCACTGGGTTAAATTTGACTGCCTGGCATTTTTCTTTCATTTTGGTTCGTCTGAAATGCATTTGTTATGATAACAAGAGCAGTCTCATTACTACCAGCAAAATGCGATATAAGTGAGCGATGATGACAGTACTGACACAGCCATGGGTAACTGTAAAATGCCAACTAAATGCTGCAGGTGGCAAGCAGCAAGTCAACATAACTCACCCATTTGGTGCAGGACTCTGGGATCCATCATCTTGGCCATCTGCTGGTTCAGCTTGTTCATTTGTGCCTGGTTCACATTCTTTGCCATGTCGCCACCTGGAACCGGGGCAAGCAATATTCCGAAGTTCTAATTGGAGCAGAAAGTCTTTTATAAAAATCACACAACGAATTTCGGCATCCAAAATTTCCCGACGTCCTTATGCACTGACGCTACGGGGCATGTGGTGGTGCCATGAGAACGTTTGAATTATTGGGCATGTCCGAAAAATTAGCCGTTGCCTGTATTTGTAGAACAGTGAAACTTTGTTGCTACATTATTTTGACATGATGTGAAAAAAAGTCAGTTTTTGCTGCAAGGGTGAAGAAATGAATGTGATAACAACAAATTCGAATGTTATACGAAGTAAGCATAGCAGCCAACTCCGTTAGGATCTGATCCGGTAAAACTCAACAAAACACTGACATAAGGAAGCGCCACCGCTGCAGCAAGTGAGGCGATCTTTATTCTGTTTCTTACTTCATACTGATGATAAACAGCATGGAAAAATTAGCACAGCTTGCGCTAAGTCGTGCACAGCAGAGCTGGTGGGAACCTAGCTGGTCTTGGCTTGGCTAGGCTTTTACCCTCTCGCCTGTCTCTTTCCCACCCCTTGCTATATTATACTATGCATGGCTATGCTTGCTCTCGGCAAGAAACTTTTTTCACCAAGAATTTCTCTCTATCTTTATTTCTCTTCTCTCTCTGTCTGTACTCATTCCCTCGCCCATCAGAGTTAACGCATTCCACACTGGAAAAATGGCTGCACGTGTTCTGAGAGAGAAGCAGAAGACGACAATGAAGAAGAGAGCGCGTGCCGGTTCATGATGATGATAATCTTCTATCTGCGACACACGGCCAACCTTGAGCATAACAGCTCTGCTGTAAAACATGGGGATGAAAAGCAGACCGCTGGACTTAGCAATTGTCCAGTGGTCCGGTTTTTGTCCCTTTTTTTCCGCGCTGTTTATCATCAGTATGAACAACCAACTAGCAGCAATCAACCAGCCCATTCAGCCACCTTAATGAATGTATTGCTTCAATGGAAATTTAGGAGTGAGGTCACAACACGTACAAAGGTATGAGCCATCTGCTGATCCCCGTCAAGATAGGGCACGCACAATCACACCCGGCCGATCAAAGCATGCAGTTTCTGCCAGAGCCACGCAGCCCCTCCCTCTGGGACTCTCCCGTGACAAGCGATGGCTGGTGCGTTTAATCTTTGCCTGAGCCAAGATTGTTGGCTCCCCTCACATGCTTTCACTTGCACATAAGATATACAATGCGTGGGGCGAGGTTATCAATTTGGGGCTTGTATGGAACCCCTCGGTGATGGAAAGGAAATGCACCGCCCGAGCACTCCGTACAGATGGTTAACCAGCAAAGCTGGAACGTGCAACCCCAGTGTTCATCACAAGCTGGGATCTATTGAAGTATCTTCTGTTGTAGCATTTGATTTCTCTATCACCGCATTTAAGAGGTGCATGCTTCAAACTTTGCATTTGGTGATGTTCAGAGAATATTAGCAACTCCTAAAGGATTTTATGGGTTGCAATTCATGCTGCGGCGGGTATCATCTCCTATATACGCAGGCAAAACCCGAAGAGAGACTAGCACAAGTGCGAAGACCTTTCTAGTAAGCGTATGCTAGCATTGCTTCTTCATTATTGCTTCTGCACACTCAAGCACTGACACATTTTCCCACCTCCCAGTCACATAAAGCTTCGCTGTAAAAATCAATGCCCCCTTCATTTAGCCAAAATATTGTCACGTGGCCATGACGGTGAAGAAAACGACAGCTGGGCTGTTATAGAAGAAACTCGTTATTGGGCGAACTTGTGCCAAGGAAATGAAAAGTCAAAGTACAACCAATACACGCTGTACACTGACAGCGGCGAGAACAGTCATCGGCCGTCGGTAATCTGCTTGTCTGTGAAATACGTCTGCTTTAATACATGCCATATCGAACCTTCCAGCGTTATCAGTGGTGCTCGCGTTAGCTCTAGAATAAATTCGGTTACTCATGTTCTGGGCGTAATCTTAACAGAACAGTCTGAAACAATCGCGAAGTTTCTGAACATTGTGGCACGGCCTAAGACATGCGGTGGTAACAGTTTTTGTGGGTGAAACCCAATCACATCAAACGTAAAGGAACAGGTGCGAGTGGCAATATGTTTCAAACACGTTTTCATGAAATACAGTAGACTCTCAGTAAACAAAAATATTTTAAACGGAAACAGAACTGCTGCTTAAAGGGACACTAAAGAGCTAAACAATTTTTCTCACATTAGTAAAGTAGCCTTCCACGATACCAAAAACATCACGCTTGCTGCGAGAAGACGCTTAATAAGCCAGAAATCGTGCAAGAAGAAAATACAGGTGGCGATGCCACCTTGGAATTTCCGCACCATTTGCCGTGACGTCAGATATTTTTTATGGCGCCTGCTTGGGCCTACGTAGTTCCTAATGGGTAAAATCGAAGTACATTGTCCTCTGAGGGGGCCAGAGACTTGACATGACGAGTCTGTGGAAATTTTGTCGAGCCAGTGGCACCAAAATACGTTAAATGCTCTTTGAAATCTTTTACGTCACGAATTTCAAAGTTCGGCGCGAAATTTAAAAATGAAACTTTGAACTTGGTTTTCTCCTCTAATAATAAACCTATGGTGGTGAAATAAACTACACATGAGTTCTCCGAGCACACTTTATCAATCTAAGCCAATTCATTGTTTCTCTTTAGTGTCCCTTTAAGGGGGGACACTGCTCTTAAAATTTTTTTCTCATTTCTTGATCGATTTCTGGTCGATTTTGATGATACTTGGTGAGTTTATGTATATTTGTGTGCTGATTTCAAATATGCAATTATTTTTCTAGTATAAGCGGTAGTTTTTAAAATACAATATACTTCATGTGCCTTTTGGGAAGGAAGATTTTTTTTTAACAGAAAGAGTTACAAAGTAAATCAGCATATCACAATAACCTGCAATCAGAACTGAGTGCAATGAAAGAAAAACTGATGTTCTAAGCCCATTAGAACAAAAGTTATGGTATGTTGAAGATTCATGAAGGAAATCGCAGTTTGAAATTGACACACTCATGAATGTTCAACATATTGTAACTTTTGTTCTAATGGGCTTAGAACATCCATTTTTGTTTTGTTGCACTCAGTTCTGATTGCAGGTTATTGTGATATGCTGATTTACTTTGTGACCCTCTTTGTAGAAAAAAAATCTGCCTCCCCAAAACGCACATGAAATATTTTGTATTTTAGGAACTACTAGTTATACTAGAAAAGTATTGCATATTTGAAATCAGCACACAAATATACATAAACTCACGAAGTATCATCAAAATCGATCAAGAAATGAGAAAAAAATTTTAAGAGCAGTGTCCCCCCTTAAATGGAACAAGTTCTTCTGACAAGATTGGTTTTGTACTTGTAGTATTCTGCACAGTGGTTCATCTCTCAGTAAATAGAATTTCTGTTAAATGGAACATAATTTCCTGGTCCCTTCAGGTTCTGTTTAATGAGAGTCTATGTCGTTGTGACACAGTGTGTATATGTGAAAAGATCAGCGCCCTGCTGTCGCTTGAACCCTTGTGTGCCTATGGTTGCCCCTTAAATATCCCTTTGGGCAGAAACGTTGCAGGCACGACTCACCCTTGAAGAGGCCCTTGATGCCGCCCATCTTCTTCACCATGGCAGCAAACTTGGTGTACTGCGCCAGGAGCTCCTGCACCTCGCGGGAGGTGACCCCGGCGCCCCGTGCGACCCTCGTGACCCGTCCCGTTTGCCGTGAGAACAGCTTGGCCCCTTCCCTGTGGTCCAGCTCTGAGGGCGCGACAGAGAGAATTGCACAAACAGAACCCTTGTAGCCACAAAGCTGGTAAAGCATGAGCAAGATGCAAACGGGATAGGGCAAGGCATTTTGTCTTGTAAAAGGATACACATGTTGGCGCAAACGTGCAACAAAGACTTCAGAAATTGAGAGTAGGAAGCAAGGTCGGGCACTATTATCCCTTAGACATCAACCAACCCACTCAGCAACAAGTCCTCTAGGCTATTTTGTCGTTTTTCAGTCATCTAACTTATACAGGTCATGCTCATTACTAATGGGCCCCAATAATTCAGGATATGCAAATACTAGTAGTACTAGCAGACTTTCTTGCAGAAAAACAACGGTTCCTTTGCCACTACGGCAGGTGGTTCCTGTAAGGGTATCGTCAGAATAAGGCTGATACAGTGCAGACCACTTATAACGTAACCGCATATAGTGCAGGACCGGTTATAATGCGGTCTTTTTCGACTCCCGTTTACCCTCCCATAGAACCGCATGTATACGCATACCGCTTATTGTGCAGTCCCCCAAGATGAAATACCGTTTATAATGCGGTTGCGGGAAAATATTTCCGACAAACGCGGTAGCGAGTGCGGTTCTCAAAGGAGGTACGCCGCTGGGGAGGGAGCGACGAGGTCGTTACAAAGGGCGAGGGCACGCACAGTGAACGAACGAGGGGCGGAGGGAGGAAAAAGACCGCGGCAGCGCTGTGCGGGCTCGCCGAGTGGGGAAGGATGGTGGTTGCCTAGGCGACGGAGTAGCCTTTGCACCGGCGGCGGCAAGGCTCCGCGGCCGCTTGCCGGCAGTGCGTTCCGCGTGCAACGTACGATCGCGTCCTCATCAAGCGCGCTTTAACCCTTTCAGCCCTGGATTTTTTATTTTGGTCGGGGACATTTTTTGTGTTTGTTTTCCTAATAGTTATGACCTCAGAAGACCACAAACGAAAAATTTAGCCAGTAGTGCAAGTATTAATGGATTTACAGACATGACATCAAATTAGGTCATCAGGACTCAGCGGTTGTGAAATGAGAAAAATGGCATCTTTTTTCCCGCTATTCACTAGAGTACACAAAATGTGAACCACGTCTCATTTTTCAATGTGATACTCATTGAAACAGCTTCGGTACGTCGACCCGAAAATTGCGCTTAGCCGCCTCAGCTGACCCGCCACGGCGTCACCCATGACTTCGGTCAAGCTGCTTCTTCACTACGGCTCCCAGCTCCGCAAGCATGTCACCATTTTGGTGTCAAACGCAGTGGGGATCATTGAAGAAGTATGCCCCCGAAAATGGCGAGTTTTGGTTTCATTTCCGAGGTGCTAGAGGAAATGTTGTGTCATGGTGTCAATTGACACCGCCAGGGCCGAAAGGGTTAAAGCAAGTTTCCTGTCGGGAAAAGCGTCGTCGTTATCACACTTGCTACAGATATCGCGTTTGCTACCTCGTCCGCAAATTGAAAAAGTTTTGCGTCTTCATGACGCGGGCTTTCGCCTTTTCTGCCAGTGCGCGGACTTAAACCTTGGCGGTCTTTTGTCGCCGTTGATCTCCCGGCCGCGAACACTAACTTCGTATCACGCGCGCTGTTCTTGGGTTAGTGCTTGAGTGCGATCTTTTCGACCTCCGATCTTCTTGTCTCGGACAAACTTCCCGCGACTACATGCTGAACCGCAGGCTAGGCCTAATCAGCGTTGGTTGCTTTTCGGTAGCGGTCGCCGGCGATAAAAGTTGCGGTTTGGTGCGGAATCAACGAAACTTTTTGCGATGGCTGCACTTGAAGGGAAGGGAATCATATCGTTAATGAAAACGAGGGCATGGTTGGCACATGCAGCTCTCGAATGGTGGTTCCGGATTCGATTGCAATGTCTTGGACATCGCGTGCGCGCCCGTGAAATCGAACGATCGGTACCGCTCAGCACGTGAAATTTCGGTCGCGATTCGACATGGTTTCGGTGTAATGCGCATACCTCGAGGTAGTCGGCGAATTTTCCGCGATGGCACTTTGTTTGTTTGCTTTTTTTCCCCGTGTTCATTTCGTTGGCAATGCGGGTCTTTGGCGGTTAATTTTTGAACATTCGGAGATTTAAGTGGTTGTAAGCGCCCCAAATCGCATATGTCGATTATCGGACACGCGAGGCTACATGCTCAACACGTTTTGCGCAAGTGCAGACTTTGAAAAAGGTTGTTTTGGTTATAGTGCGGTACCGCTTATAGTGCGGATATTCGCGACTTCCGGCGACTTACGTTATAAGCGGTCTATACTGTATTAACAGAACATACGTGACACAAAAGTGAGATGACTCGGGTTTGGAATTAGTCCTAGATTCTCAAATCAGGAAGCCCAAGGCAAAATTGAGCTTCCTCTTTCCTACCCCTTTGTACTCTGCCCACATACCCATCAGCCATCTCGAATAACTTCAAGAATTCATTTCGTACGGTTACGGCAAACGCTTTCGAACGTACGGCTTTTTGCGTACTGCTACAGCTAACCTGCTGCATGCAATGGCAGCATAATTTAATGCCACAAAATATGTTTCCGTTTTGCCCTGACCACGCTTTTAATGTGATGCCTGTGCTGCATATCATTAAAGCTTTGCTTGAAGAAAAAAAAAGAAGAGTGTGCTGGAAGTGGACTAACACTGTAAGTAATAAAAATCCACAAGGCCCTCAAGACGAGTGGTGGCTCATAAAAAACACCAGGCCTGTGCGGAAAGGGCAGCACAGTCACGGCGAAAGCTGGAAGAGCGATATTTATACAGCCCATTGCAAACTCTCTTGGGGCATACAAGTACACTAGCAAGGTATGCACTACGCCATTCTGCAGAGAAGCGAGGTACCAGATACACATCTGTAAGGCATTATGTGCACTCTGTTGATGCTGTGGCTAATGACGATGAAGAATTATGGCAGAGCCCTTTGTAATGGGTTGGAAGCATTCAACAACCCACCCATTACGCAATTCGCATTGTGTGACATGTGGTCGTTATTTTACTCTTCTACCACGCCATATTACATACGTTAAGTGGTTCCTTCCCGACATGAAGCCTGTATAGCATCTTTCTGCAAAGCAGTTTCAAGCACCGGCATGGCCCTGAGGTAGAATACTGGGCTCCCACGCAGAAGGCCCAGGCTCGAACCCTATTCCATCCTGGATATTTTTTCTTATTTCGTGCGATAACGGTTACAGACAACTACGGCGCCAAAAACAGCCGTTGAAATGACCTCATACAGTTTTCGCAGTAAAAATATGTCTCGATCCATACCTTGGTCATTCATGCTGTCCATGATTGTCATGAGCTTTTTTAGCCTTCCCATAGACTCCTGCTCGTTGCCTTTTGTCATGAAGTCACTGCTGAAGCCTGGAATCATGCCCTGCACAGAATCCATGACACAGACATCACTCCATGAGCAGAAAGTGAGAAGAGCCATGGTCATTCTGTCCCAGCAATGGTTTTGCAGAAGTGAGAGAACACAGTGGAACCGTTCCACTGATACGATTGGTGGTGTTCGAAACATACAGAAAGGTTTACACTCTGTTGCCCATTGAACGACGCCGACGGTTTCCCAAAGAGCACTTCAGAAGATGCACCACGCTATCAAACATCCTGAAAAGGTCGTCGCTAAACAGATGCAACAAGAAAACCACCTTCTAGGGTACACTAAACGAGACAAGCGATTTCTCTTGTATTGGTAAATTACCCTTCACAACACCGAAACCAGCGTTCTTGCTGTGAGAAAGCGCTTCGTAAGCGAGAAAATGTGCAGAAAGAAAATCCAGGTGGTGATGACCTTTAAGTTCCTACACTAATTGCCCAGCCGTCCCTGCAGGCGGCAAGTTATCTTTTCGTCCACTTTACCTTCTTCACATTTATATCCTTATTACTAGAAATAAAATCCCCTATACTTTCCTCGACATTATTGTGTATTAGTTCTCGTTAATATTGTGTCTAACAAAGAAAAATGAGCCCTTAAAAATTCATCTTCTTTCCTACACTAATTGCCATAATGTGATAGATTTCGACAGTGTCTACTGGTGCATAGTACATAGTTCTTAATTGGTAAAAATGAACTACTACAATGTCCTCAGATGGGAGCCAGAGACTTAATGCACCATGTCTCGGAAAGTTTAACTGAACCAATGAGGCCAAACTATGAATAAAGCACTTCGAAATCTGTGGCATCACAGTGAAATTTGTACGCGAAGATTTTGGAAAAAAAGGTTTACAAATGAAGCTCTGACCACTTTCTCTTCCATTAAAAAAACCTATGATGGTGAAATTAATGACCGTGAGAGAATTAGCCACGGTGGTCTAGTGCTTATGGTGCTCGACCACTGACACGAAGGTCACGGTACTGAATCCCAGCCACGGCGGCCGCATTTTTGATGGAGGTGAAAATGCTTGAGGAGCATGTATTTAGATCCATGTGCATGTTAAAGAACCCCACGTGCTCGAAATTTCCGAAGCACTCCGCTACATCATCCTTCATAATCATATTGCGGTTTTGGGACGTCAGACCCCAACCATTATTATTATTATTATTATTATATTATTAACGACCGTGAGAGTTTTCAAAGAATTGTGCATCAGTCTAAATGGATTCAATGTTTTGCTTTAGTGTCCCAGTAATACTGACAAGAACAGCAAGACAGAGTTGGAGCAAATGCAGAGAATGTTAAGGGGACCGACAAGTAATTTTTTTATGGCACCTGTCTTGTTTAGTACAATGGGCAGCATACCAGTCAGAATGTCTATTCACTGAATGGTAACACAGAAAATGCCGTGAAACATTTACCGTATTTACTCGATTCTAAGCACCCCCATTTTTTCACGATCGCGATATTAAAAGTTAGGGGGGGGGGGTGCTTAGATTCAAAAAATCTAAAAATGAGCGCACAGCCCCACCCCCTTTTGCGACAACATATCAACGAGGCTGACCTGAGAAATCGCATTTTGATTCAAAAACAATGAAAAGGAAAATAGGTTCACACAGTGAACCCACCACTTGTGTATCAGGTCAGTCACTATCACTGCCGCTCGAGTCCGTCGCACCATTCGACCCGTCACTCTCTGTGTCCCACAGCAGATCGTCTTCGGTGCCATCCAGGTTGTTCGTGATGCAACAATCCTTGAACGACTTCACGACAACGTCGACTTTGATTCGTTTCCACGCGTCCAAAATCCATGTTGCCACGGTGGATGGGGACGCTTTCTGCAACTTTCCCGTCGGCGTTTTTTTTTTCGGTCGGGGTTCCGGTCCCACTCTTCGTACTGCTGTCGAAGGTGGGCCTTGAACGGCTTGTTCGCCGAAACGTCCAGGGGTTGCAGCACTGGTGTCATGCCTCCTGGAATCATGACCAAGTCGCAGTTGCTCTTTAGCAGCTTGGTCTTCACATCCGGGGTGAGGTGGCCGCGAAAAGCATCTAAGACAAGCATGGACCGCGTACCTGAAGCGCCCCCAAGCAGTGCCCCGGGGCGCCGCTGCCACACAACCCGGATCCAATCTTCCATTAGCTCGGCTGTCATCCATCCTTTCTCCTGGACTCGGACGATGACATCCTTCGGAAAACACTCATTTTTGGGCATGTTTTTCCTCTTCAAAATTATGTAGGGCGGAAGCTCGCGGCCGTGAGCTGTAATGCACAGCATCACTGTGACACGCTGCTTCTCATACCCTGTAGTCTTCACCCTCACTTGCCGGGCTCCTACCTCGTTAACGGTGCTTGCTCTCGGCATATCGAAAAAAACGGGCGTCTCATCGGCGTTGCCGATCTGGCTGAAATCGTAGCTGTTTAATCTGCGGAGATCTAGCACATGTTGCTGAAAAGCAACGAGTTTGTTATCAAAATCACTTGGCAGCTTTTGGCATATCGTGGTCCGGCGTCTCAAAGAAAATCCATTCCTTCGCATCATGCGATCCGCCCAGCCACGGCTAGCACGGAACACGGCGCGGGGAATCTCCATTCTCCTCACGATCTCCATCGCATTTGTCTGTAGGGCACCGGCAGTGACAGCGAAGCCCCTGTTTCTTTTGCTGCGAACAAACTCGCAGACTTCCTCTTCGATTTCGGGGTGTCGGCCCTTGCGCGGTCCCGTGAATTTCTTGCGAGTCGCGGCACCCTTGAGAATCTGGTCCCGCTGCTTCCTCCACCTGATGATACAGGCTCGGTCCATGCCAAATTCTGCAGCAGCGCTGTGGTTGCCATTGTCCTCGGCAAACACGATCGCACCTCGCTTAAACTTCAAGTTGTAGGATGCCCTCTTTGCACTCATTTTGACCGATGTCAGGGCTATCGAACAAACTGACAAAGAAAATGTGCGCACGCCACCCGCCACCGCGAAGCCAGCGCAACCTGTCCGGACTTGCGGATTGGATTGGCTGCCGACTCTTGTGCCGCCATCTCTTGTGTGAACCTAGCAACATATGACATGGTGGCTTTCGAGATTAGCAACGAGAGGGCGCGCTTGGCGGCCCTGACTGCGCCGTGTTCGCAGAAAGGAAAAAAAAAAAGAAAAAAGAAAAAGAGGGGTGCTCAGATTCGCAAGCAAACTTTTTTCCAAAATATTTATAGTGAAAACAGGGGGGGGGGGGTGCTTAGAATCGGGTAAATACGGTATAATCAGCATCTTTTTATCTGCGGCGAAAAGAAGTCGTACACATACAACACACGCTGCAAGCAATGGCAGGTGAGGGCAACAGTGGTTTGTGTTTGTGCGGTGCGGTTGCAACGCACGTGTGCATGCGTCTCAGCTGGACACAGTCCGACTAGTTGCGAAGGCAGAGTCGCTTGTCAGCGTCAAGTCCTCTTACCTTGAAAGCAGCACGGAATAGAGCAGGGATGGATGATAACAGTGCCACGCGCATACGCTAATTTTGAGCGCTAACTGTGGCATGTGACTATGTACAGCAAAAAGAACAACTCCATGGTGTAGCATCAAGGCTCTTCCGCTTAGCTGTGTGACATACCGGTCTTTTGCAACCTTTAAATGAGATTTAAAAATACAAATCCTGCTAAAATCGCGGAAAGTATGCCCGAATCTGTCACAGCAATTTATAGTCTGTTCATTTCCACAAGGATCTAATCACATGTTGCAACCAGTTGTCGGTCCTTTCAAGAAGCGCAAGCGAAGCACTCACCATGATCTGGCTGAAGGGTCCCATCTTCATGATGTTCTGGAACTGCTCGTACATGTCGCGCAGCGTGAACTCGCCGTGCTTGAGCTTCTCGATGAGCTCCTCGTTGTCGTCGAGCTTCAGCTCGTTGACCTTGTCGATGAGGCCCTCGATGTCGCCCATGCCTGCGCGGCAACAAGAGACAGGAATTGTATAAACGTCCGCAATCACTTTATAAACCCTTTATAAGAGACACGCACCAAGGAGCAGTTTTTGCCCCATCTACCAGGTGCCTTTTATAAGCGGGGTACCATTTCTCCTTTTCTGATGAACCCTTATTCCGATGTAAGCAAATGTCTTTTATAGCCAACTGTCCCTTACATCACTCTCTCTTATAACAGGGTTCAATTGTACCACCTGCTGCTTCACTGGAAGCGCACAGGCTTTCTCCCAAAATTTATTTCTGGTGGGCGTAATAAATATTCTACACTTGATACATCTTAACAGCACGCTGTTGTACAACTCCCCCACGTTTTTCGTACCCCACATTATGCTACTGACGTGCCTAATGAAAAACACCGAGAAATCGTTGAACGAGGAACCATGTGTCAGTAAGTCATTCATCGATTTATCACACTAAGAACAGTAATTTTTAAAGGAGCATGTGTAACGATGATAGCAAGCCACACTTCCATGCTTTTATTTTCTCCTTCGTTAATCTTCATTTCTTTCCTTTGGCAACGTATTTCTCGTGCGTAATAAAAGTTGCCGATGACGCGGCACACTGAAGATGACGTCACCGCGTTCACTCAGCATCTCAAGAAGCCTTGCGGCTGCAGCCACTGTTTTTTGTCAAGAAATGCTATTTGGGTTCACTTCTGTGAACTCTTACATTGGTTTTCGAATTCAGCAGGGATCAAACTATGATTACACACTCCAAAGTCATTTTTTTTAAAAAGTGTTTCAGCTTCCCTTTAAGCAGTCATGCTGTTTCCTTTCAACTATGGAAAACCAACTAGCCCAGTGCTTTTTTTTGCGATCCTACTACCTGAAAAATGTCGCGCACGATTAGTTGAATGCCATGTTGATTTAAACCAGAGGGAAGCGAGAACACAAGAACAAGTTAATAAAGGTACGAGAGGTTTGACAGTAGGAGTGAAGAAGAGATGCGATGGGAAAGCGTGACATACCGTATATTGCCGCGTATAAGTCGACTCCGAATATAAGACGAACCCCCCAACTTTTGACCCCGAAATCCGGAAAAAAACTGCAAATGAATTATCATGAAAAATTGGCCACATTGACAAAGAAAAAATTTATTGCCAGCAAATTACAAGTTAAAGCCTTCATGTGGCAGTCGTGATCGCGCACTTCACGAAAGCTTCGCGCACCATGCTGTCTGGCAGCCCATACCAAGCGTCGGACACCCACTGTGCCACAGTGCTCAAAGGAGCCCGCCTCACACGCCCCGTCGGCGTCTGGGGCTTGTCGTCCTGGTCCATCCAGTCTTTGTAGAGTGCCGCCACCCGATCCTTAGATGGCTTGTTCAGTGCCACGTCGAGCGGCTGGAGCACAGGAGTCAAGCCACCCGGGATGATCGCCAACTGGCAATCCGCGTTAGCCACGGCTCTCTTCACACGTTCCGTGATGTGACCCCGGAACGAGTCAAGCACAAGCATGCTCTTGGGCCTGAGAAGACCGCCTGGGCGCCGGAGCCAGACGAGGCGGAACCATTCAAGCACCGTCTCCTCGGTGAAAAACCCCTTCTCGTTGACGCGAACGATGACTTTTGGGGGGAATTTTTCCTTGGGCATCGTCTTCCGCTTAAAGACGATAAAAGGTGGCAGTTTGTGGCCGTCGGCGGTGCAACACAGCATTACCGTAAAACGGTTGTGCTCGTTGCCCGTCGTCATCAGGCGCACTTGCCGCTCACCTTTAGCCGACACGGTCCGTTTGCTCGGCATATCGAACCAGACAGGTGTCTGATCGGCATTGCTGATCTGGCCGAGCGTGAAGGCGTGTTGCGCCTTCTGTTCACTCACGAAGTTCAAAAAGGCTTCTTTTTTTTCTTCATACTCCTCGGGTGGCTTTTGACAGACAGTCATGCGCCGCCTTAGGCTCAGCCCGTTCCTACTCACAAAAATTGTCACCCACTTCTTAGACATCTTAAATTCACTGCGGGCGATCTCCAGTCCGCTCGCAACACTGCGCGCCTTCACCTGAATGTCCTCGTAGGACACACTCAGGCCTTTGTCCCGCTGTTCGCTGACCCATTTTTCGACAGCCTCTTCGATGGCAGGGTACTTCCCTTCCTTCGGTCCCCGGAACGATTTACGCGATCCAGCGCACGCGAAAAGTTTATCTCTTTGTTGGCGCCAACATCGCACACATTTTTCCGAGACGCCGAATTCACGTTCTGCTGACAGGTTGCTCGACGATTCGGCGTGAAGAATCACTTTTCGCTTGAATGCGGCATTATAGCTGCGCCGATGCCATTTCGGTGCGCGGATCTGTCGACGAGGGCGAAAACCACCGAAAGAGGAGCAGAGCTTGCTAAGCCTGAGCAGATCGAATCAACGCGCACAATCGCACAATGCAGGCCCACAATGCACTCCGACGCAGGTCACGAGCCGATCCAAAGCCCATGCCGAAGCCGAAGCTCTCCGTCCGGCCTCCGAGATTCGCACGTGTAAGATCGGATCTCTGGAGGCTGCATTCACCGTGTTGATCCACCGTACCGTAACAGAGCACTTAGTACCGTACGTAGAAAATGGGTAAAATATATTTCTTCTAATTGGTTTTGCTATAATATGAATATAAAAAAGGCGTAAAGTAATAGTAATAACATTGATAAACGCTGGTCGCCTTACGTTTGTTTTTTTTACCCCCCCCCCCCTTTTTCATGTAGGAATCCGCATATAAGCCTACCCCCCTAAACTTGGCGCACTGATTTTTTAAAAAAAAGTCGACTTATACAGTCAAACCTCGATATATCGAACACGGACATATCGAATTATTGCCTATATCGAACGGTTCCTATATCACGTGGGAAATCGCATGCATTTTTAATTTTTTATTTCGAACGAAGTTTGACGTATAATGGATATATCGAACTCGGCCACCCCAAACCGCCCGCGCTCCGTTGACAGGCGGCGAGCTTTCCCGCAACTCTCGAAAATAGCGGTAGCGCGGTGGGCGTTTACGACTGCTGCACACATCGATGGCGCCGAGTGCGCCACTTGAACGTAGCGGCATACGCACGCCGCAGCCTTGCAGCAATGACGCACTGCACTTGTTGCACCAGCTCCTCCTTGATAGTATCGCCAGGCATCCGTCGCATTGGTCGTTGTTGTGCTCGTGTGTTAGGCCTGCCGCGCGTTGTGGTGTGTGTGTAGCGATGGCTGCAGACGCGAAGAAACGGACGACCCTGACTTTTGCAGCAAAACTGGAAGCAATCCAGCGCGTTGAGAATGGTGAGAAGAAGTCGAGCGTCGCGGACGGGTTAGGCATACCAAGGAGCACATTGAGTACTCTGCTCAAAAACAAAGCCGACATAAAGGCCAAGGCCGAGAAGAGTCAGCACTCGGGCGCGCGGCGTGTACGCAAAGCTGCTTTTGAAGATGTTGAGAAGTCTCTCCACAAGTGGTTCATGGACGCAAGGGCCCGAAATATTCCTGTATCGGGGCCGATGTTGCAACAGAAGGCAAAGAACTTTGCATTCATTCTCGGCGTCGAGAATTTCAGTGCGAGTAGCGGTTGGCTACAACGTTTTAAGACTCGTTTCAACATTGTCGGGAAGACTGTGTCGGGAGAGAGTGAGGACGCCAATGATGAAGAAATTCAGAAGTGGCTTGATCATGAGTGGCCCAAAGTTCTCGCCAAGTATGAGCCGAGCCAAATCTTTAATGCTGACGAGACGGGCCTGTTCTGGCAAATGCTTCCGCGGCAAACGCTGGACACTCGCGGGGACACGGGGGCAAGCAAGGCAAGGCCCGTGTGACGGTCCTATTGGCTGCCAATATGGATGGGAGCACGAAGCTGCGGCCACTTGTAATTGGCAAATTTAAAACCCCGAGGTGCATGCGGAACTGCCCCAATATTCCGGTGACTTATGCCTGGAATAAGAAGTCGTGGATGACGAGGGATATTTTCCTCAAGTGGTTGAAGGCGTGGGATTCGGACCTGGTGCGTCAGGGACGGAAGGTATGCCTTATCGTCGATAACTGCACGGCACACCACACCGATGCCCAGCTGAGCAACATCGAAGTGGTATTTCTGCCGCCCAACACCACTTCGAAGCTCCAACCGTTGGACCAGGGCATTATCCGCACATTTAAGTCTATCTACAAGCGTCGGCTGATCGACATTTTGCTTGTAAGACTCCGGATGGGCCAAGATCTGAAGATCGATCTTTTGGGCGCCATCCAAATGCTCAAGGCGTCGTGGGAAAACGTCAAGCAGTCGACGATAGCCAACTGCTTTCGGCATGCGGGCTTCGGTGGACGCACTGACGAAGCATCAGTGGAAGATCCGAGGAAGCTGGGTTGGCATGCGCAGATGAAGAAAGCGAGCTCGCCGAAACGTGGAGCAAGCTGGAGAGCTTTGTTGGTGCGGAGCCGCAAAGCATGTGCATCGAAGACTTCGTTGGAGGTGACGACAGCACTGGTACAACGGCGGAGCTAACGGATGTAGAGATCGTCGCCGAAGCTACCGCTGAGCAGCCGAATGAAGACGCTGCCGAGGTGGATCCCGCAAGCGCTGATGGTGCCCCGCTCCCGACATCAGCTGAGGTCGTAGCCGCTTTGGCCCTTGCGCGCCGCCACTGCCAGCGCGATTGAAGGCACCGGCCTTTCACTTGTGGATCGCCTGGACTATGTTGAGGACGCAGTCGTCAAACACGCCATTGCCAACAAAAAGCAGGCTACTCTTTTCAGTATTTAAGCCAACACAATAAATACTTTGTTTGAATCTTCAAGTGAGTATTTACTGCACCACGATTGGTTCGTTGGTTGTTTTCCACAAGTTCTTGACGCATTTTTTTACGTGATTTTTTATATCGAATTCTGGATATATCGAAACTATTTCGCGCGATCGCCGTGCCGTTCGATATATCGAGGTTCGACTGTATGCGGCAATATACGGTATGTCACGCCGTTCTGTCATGTCACATTTTTTTTTGACGGTAGGAGTTAAGAAAGACATGACGAGCGCGATGTGACAGCATCACATCTGTCACGCCATGCTGTTTCACACCACACCTTTCTTTCCTCCTGCCGTGAAACCGCACATAGTTTTATATGTTGCACGAACCGACCCAGTGGACAACTTGAGTGAGCGAACCAATTTGTGAAGATTGAAGCTCACCTAAGAGTTTGCTGATGAACGGCTTGACCTTGAATGGCTCAAAGTCGTCTATGTGTTCCCCGGTACCTATGAAGATGATTGGACTATGCGTGGCTGCCACCCTGGAGAGAAGCAACAAGTGAAGTACAGTTTTAGCACATGGCACGTGCAAACACATCATGCCCATCAGCAAGTGACACGTGCTAATTATTACTATAGGCCTGCTGACTTCAAGGAAAACCAGAACAAAGAAAAAAAAAACAAAGACTAAAGTCCCAATAGTACGACAGTTCTGCGGGAAACACTGAAAATGTTGATCACTTAGTTTGTTGACTCTCAAGACACTGCAGGTTGTTTCGCAGAGTTCCTGTGAACCGGGGTATTGCATTCAGAGCCAAGGACTTTATGTTTATAAAGTTTATTTGCAATGTATTCATGTAACGGTGGCTGAAAATTATGGACTACGAAAATAAAAGTATCAAAGAAAGGATCACTTGACGACAAACTTTACAGTAGTAACACTTCGTGTGGCCTTAAATGATTATGCGCAGAGCAGCAACACTCGACAATACATGAACCGGAGTTAACGCATTCTTGTTTGACAACGTTGAAATACAGTCGACGTCCGATTTCCCGGACCCTCAAGGGACCGCGAAAACGTCCGGAAAATCGGGCAGTCCGGAAAAAACGAATGCACGTGAAAACGCACATTTTTGGTAGGTATTTTTCGCTGACGGAGAGGGTCACAGCCGGAGTACAAGATTCCCATAGCAATTCAGCCAATGCATTGTTTAGGTGGCTCTGAAAAGAGCCGTTTATAAAAAAAAAATACGACGTGGCCGGCACTACCTCATAGGTCAGCACTTGGGCGCAAAGAAGTCGCTTATTTTCTTTTGCACGGTCCACTTGCCCGCGATTATGTCTGCCTCAATTTCAGTCAACGTCATGTTGCCGCTGTACACCAATGACAGTGTCATCAGTGCTCGCATCAACTCCGTGTTCGTTGGCTGTGTAGGAGCTGGCTCTTCGTTCTCGGTGTCGGCATCGGAATCCTCCGTAACTTGATGAATGATTTCGTCATCGGTCAACTCCGCACATAGCTCGAGGTCTTTGTCAGCGTCGGCGAAGCCCTCAAGGGTTATCTCGGCTGGAATCAACACGCCGCCAGCGCGCAGATCGTCGAAGGCAACGTCCGCGGATGGCAGTTCGTCATCGTGAGCCTACGAGGTGGCTTTGTGCGCTTCGAAGGCGCGGACAAAGACGAAGGAGCAGTCGGTGCCATTGCTGTAAACGGCGAATCCGCTAGACGAAAAGCGCAGCACGAAACAGCTAGGAACTCGGTGGATGCTGAAGGTCGGGAAACGTGATCACTGAAGGTAGCGCGCAGCAGCAAACGATCAACCACAGACACGACCGCAGAGCTGGCACAGCTAGCACAGCTGACAAAACAACACGTGAACGAACACAGTGAGGTTTGGCTTGGCTAAGCTACGGCTGGCAACGGATTGACACGTGCGGTTTCGAGGTTATGGCAACCGCGGCGCGGTGCGGCGTTGCTGCTGATGCGCGGGTTCAAGGATATGAAAATGAAAACAACCAAAATGGCGGCGTCGGTGGTGACTTTGGGTCGGCGGTTAACAGTAAAAAGTCCGGGAAATCGGATGGCGAAGGCTATAAGCGTCCGGAATTTCGGACTTTTTAATACATTGACTCTACGGGGAACTTGACGGTGCCACAGATGAGTCCGGGAAATCAGGCATGTCCGGAATTTCGGGCGTCCGAGAAATCGGACGTCGACTGTAGCTAATCAGTTTGCACTAACTAATCTTCTTTTCAAGATCCGTTAAAAAACACAAAACATATCAAAATTAGGGAGAGAAGTGGTCTTCTTTTCAATAAATTGAGCAGCTGTGATAGAGCCCCAATGATTGTCCATCGAAGAGTGTTGGCATTTAGACTAGTAGACTAGGACATAAAGCTGGAAACACCGGCAAGGCTTCATTTCTGCAGTCGTATTACCCAATTTTGGGTGAAAATGCAATCACATTACCCATATGAAGGTAAACTGCTTCTAAGGGACGGTGCATGCGAAAAAAAGAAAGCAAGATGCATCATCATGAAAAACGTGTTGTGCCAAAATGTGTCAGCTAGATTACACTCTTATCTAGTACCATATTCAAACCCAGAGTCTTTTGCCCGCGTCCCAGAGAACTAGCGAGGAGGATTGCCAACAATGACTCACGCGCTGAGAGCTCCTCCACCTTTCGCGTGGCCGTCGAGCTTCGTGACGATGACGGCACCGACGTCCACTTTTTCTTTGAAGGCACGTGCCTGCGACGATGCGACGCGGCAAAATTAGCAAAGCGATACATTTGGTTTGGCAGCTTCGTCACTTGTGCCACATGGCACGACCAGGAAGTGCGTCGTTTCTCCACACATTTAATACTGGCACACGTACACTTATGTTACCTACTATTGGATGCAAGATACGCCATTATGTATATTTCCCATGAAATGGTTCCTCCATGTCTACACCGGGGTTCTCACTAGAAATTCTTTAGGGGTGGACATTTTGAGAGCAGTGGTGGTCGTGGAGAGGGATAATACCTATTAACTTTAAATTTTAGGTTTTCAAACTTTCCATCTGCTACACAAATCCCCATTTCATTTCTGGAATTTATGATGCACACAGAAAACGGAAGCAAGGGCACTTGTGTTTTATCGCTGGCACTGGAGCTGGCGATGTTTGAAACCACAAGGTCACCTGTTCAGACTGCTGTTTACATAACCAGGTGGCAGGAGCCACAGCTCGCTGGCGTTGCGTTTGCATAGTTGCCGTTTGTTAGTTCCTCAGGTACGCATTTCAAAGGGGTCATTTAGAGCGGCAGGCGCTCTACCGAAAGTGATGGGCAGTAAAGCGGAGCAGTGGGCAGAATTTACACTACTACCTACCTGTGGGAACAACCCTGCTCTACACCGTCTGAAACTAGGCTTCTTATGCGGCCTAAAATGCCGTTTCACTCGGCTTTCAACTGCCGTCCCACTGTGGATACACCTCAACTTAGTCGAGCAACCACGAGAAACTTAACTCGATCAGGAGCTCACCTGCGCTTCACAGGCTTGACCAATTGATGCGTCCATCACGAAGATGATGTTGTCTGGTTTCTATAGGAACACGAAGAGAAACATCAATTAAATAATGAGCAGAAGATGAACATGGCATGCACGCTTGCACAGGCCAACTTACAAGCAACACTATAAGCCAGCAATCAAGTCGATGCTGGAGGAACGTTAAGGTTCGCCTTTAAGAGAGGAATGCGATAGCATTATCAGGCTCTGTTCGCACGGTCCGTGGGAGGGTGGCGCCATCTTGCCATAATGCGTGTAAATGCAGATTTCCCGCTGCTTGTGGAGGCCGCTAGGAGCAGAGATGACGCCAGCGCTGGAGTGCGTGCTTTTTTTCTAGCTCGCCCTTTATTCGGTTTGAACCACCGAGCCGGTGTGGCTTTTGGGAAGCATGCTGATCTCGTACTCAGAAGGACATGGGTTTGATTCCCATCCTGACCAAAATTTACAAAGTTTTCTTTTCAACTCATTTGCACTCAAACCTCGATATACCGTATTTACTCGCATAATGATCGCACCCCGAACTTGTCGCAGCGATATGTCGTGTGCCAAGTCTAGCTGATGATCATCATTTTACCATCTGTCGAACGTTACATTAAATAACTCTTCAAGACTCACCAAGTTAACTGCACGCACCAAACAGATTCCTAATTTTTGCCCACCCTTGGCGGAAACGTGCCGTATTAGGATAGCAGTAAAGACAAATGCCGTAGTTTTCACCACATGCCCGCCATGTGTTTCTACGTATGTGGCAGCTGAACGTGCCCATCTCTGTTTCTGTCCTCTAAAAGCAGACATGGCTATGCTGTTTACCAATTTAAACGAAAGAATTTATTATTTCGACGGAAGAAACTGTTTTGACGCACGTGACGCACTCACGACCTCCACGACTCACGAGAAAAAACGCAATCGCTTAGCTCCGTCAGCCGCCATGTTTGTTTTGATCACGTGGTTTTGATATCCCACAGTGTTACAGCGGCAGCCGCTTGTTGGTTGACTTGTCATCCCGCAGCAACAAGCTGCCGACGAATTCCCATAATTCCTGAAAAAGCCGCGTCGCCGCCATCGCCGCGTTTTTACCACCGTTCTGTAACGTGGTGGCATGCTTTGTGGTTGCTTGTTTGAGTGCCGGTTCACGATGGGGCGATACGCGAGTTTCACTGCCGCGTTCAAGCTGAATTCGGTTGATTACGCGCTCGAGCACATCAACCGCGCTACTGGCAGGCATTTCGGCGTTGACGAAACCAGAATACAGGCATATCTAACGCGCTCGACGGAACGGAAGATAACCTTCTGTGGGACTGCGATGACACTGCCGGTTCCGACCGAGCGGTGGAATCGAGCGGTGACAACACTGAGGCCAGTGAGGCTTCAGACTCTGAATGAAAGTTAGGGGGTCAGTGAATGAAAAAATTAAAGGGCAATATGCAATGCATGTAGTTCCTGCATAATGTGTGCGTTTATTACAAAGGCAAGCCTTACTCTACTTTTATTTTTGGTTATGTTCATGATAGCTATCGTAAGAATTCTGATACGCGACTTGTTTGTGTTTTTGGTGCTCGAAATATTATTTCGCGCAAAATTTACCCCGCGTAATGATCGCACCCCGAAGTTGGCGTCAATTTTTTTGAAAAAGAAAAGTGTGATCATTATGCGAGTATATACGGTAGCGAACACGGATATAATGAATTATCTGTTATAACGAAGTAAATGAAGAATAGTCTTGCCACAGATACAGTGTTAGATATATATGTTTATAACGAATTTCTGGATATAACAAACTTATTTTCAAGTCAGATGTGACTTTGTTATAATGAGGTTTGAATGTACCTTGCTTACAGGAGCAGCCCAGAGAAATTCTGCGACAATCGGAGCATTCTTTGACCCGTTTTTGTTCTGCGCAGCTGTGAGGATTTTTTCACCCACAGAAGATGACATTGACACGACTTTTTCTATGACACAGGCTCCTCAACGCTATAGCATTAAAGTGGGCCACACTGAGGCATACACTTCATTTTACTGATGCCATGTTTTGCCGTGTCATGATCCCTCAACTGGATTAGCGTTGTTACAGAGTTATCACTTGGCACGAGAAGTGACACGCCGGAATGACGGCCGGAAAAAGCACTCACGGTGGCATTGGACACTTGCAACATCTCCTCGAACAGCGAGTCCTCCTGCTTGTGCCTGCCGCTCGTGTCGACGACGATGATCTCGAAGCCCTCGTTCTTGAACTTCTCGACACCCTCCTGAGCTATCACCACTGGGTCGACCTCCGTGTAACTGTGAGGGCAGAACAGAAACTATCGTTGCAGGTTTTCGCGAGAGCTTTCGTTTCGTCGAAAAGCACGACACGCAGAGCTTAGGAGTAGGAATGGGTGAGTATTCGTGCACTTCGAATATTCAAACAAATATTACAGTATTCAAATTCGCTTCGACACGAATAGATGTATATTTCACTGCAGCGTAGGACTGCTATGCCGTGAAACTACCTTTCCAGGAAAAATCTGCACTGCCGCAAAGCCACACTTCAAGGTATTTTAAAATGTACTTATTACCATCATCCCGATTAATTTTTTTAAAAGTTTAAAAGCGTGTTAAGAGCGCTTATTTGCACTAAGTATAGCAAATTTAAAAACGTAACGTATTTTACTGCTTGGGCCTTGTTACTATTCAAATCCTGCCACTACTCGAATTTGCTTCTACTTCACTTCAAACCAAAAAAGTGACAGTCGCACACGCCTAGTTCCAATTCTTAAAGATAGCATGCAGGTTAATTGAATCATGACAAAATAGCTCACGTTTCTTTATAATACGTGATATACACTATTCAAATTATTCGGTTCGAAATTATTCAACGAATTCACTATTCGCTTCGAACCTCAAATTTACTATTCACCCATCCCTACTTAGGAGGGACAGGCAACGTTTTTTTTCTGTTTGTTGCCATAGTCGGCAGCTATGCTGCCCAAACTACCCAGTACAATCGAACCTCATTACAACCAATTTGCTTACGACACGAAGAAAGCTTCGTTATGTCCGGCATTCGTTAAAGACACAGGCCCATTAAACCGTAATAGCAGCTAGACTACATTTTCACACACTTCAACGTGTCCGATAGTTCATTACATCCATGTCTGTAATAGACATTTCACTGCACATACACATGTACAGTATGCATCGAGTATTCAGTATATGCTAAGTACAGATCATACTTCCTGCAAGCTTACCCTTCTGCCCATGCTTAAATTTATCACACAGGTATTTTGCAATGGATTTCGTTCAATGCTTTCAGGCATTGATTATCAGCTCTGTCTGTAGTAAACTGGAATTGAACTGTGTCATAGCAATATAACTAAAAAAAAACATTTAATTCCAATGCTACAGAACACTGGCTGCGTCAGTCACCGTGATGTCGGAAACATGGTGTTACCGTATTTACTTGAATCTAACGCGCACCTTTTTTCCGGTAAAATGGGTCCAAAAATAGCATGCCCGTTAGAATAGAGCAAAAAAAGAAAAAAAAAAACTCGGTTATCATATTGCCATTGGCATTTTAAAAATGGCCGCCTTCTACACGCCTCGGCCATTTCTGCCATTGTTTCAGTTCATACCTATGTGTGCTGAGGAGTTTGTCACCCTGTTCTGCGTTCGCATCAACGGCATGGAAGTGCCGACTCTAAATACTCGACGAGTGCACCACGATGCCGCATTTAAAAGAAAAGTTATTACATGTGCAGAGACAGACGGAAATCGGGCCGCATCGCGGTCGTTCGGAGTTCCTGAAATGTGCGTGCGAAACTGGCGCAAGCAGAAGCAGAAGATTTTTGACAGCAAAGCTTCACGAAAAGGTTTCAGTGGACCAAAGCAGGGCTGGTTTACCGAAATCGAAGAGCTGCTCACAGCGAAGAGCTTTGACAGTGACAAGGAGTTGTCCGACATTGACGAGGACTGATCCATTATGCGACTCACATCGCCGCCGTAGTGGTGACAGTTTTAGGGGCAAGGTGTGCTGTTTGACCTTGTTTTTTATTTTTTTAAACCTTTGTTCTTTAAAACCCAAATACTTGTTCTTCAGAATGTGTGAAGGTCGAGTCCTACAGTCATTTTTTGTTCTTTTCTGTCACGAAGAATGGGTGCACGTTACAATCGATGTTTCACTTTTTTTTTGGTCGCGAAAAACGGGTGTGCGTTACAATCGAGGGCGCGGTAGAATCGAGTAAATACGGTAATTGAAACAGTGACAGCTAGTGCTGCTCTTTCACCACGCAAGTTTAACTGTACTGTTTAACACTAACTAGAGTTAATTAAGCAATCTAATATAAACTAACAGAAGCATGAAGTGGGCACACACCTCTGAGGGAGGTTCTGAAGCTGTGGCAATGCGTTGATTGAATTCGATTACGAAAAAATTATTGGTGATGATGACAGCCTATTGGCGATGATCACAGCGGCAGGTAAAGAAGGGCTCATTACAGTAATGTAAATGCAATATTTTCTGTACAATAAGCAGGCGGTCACTCACCTTCCATAGAAAGGTATTCTCGCCTTGGTCGCATTCTGCTTCAACTGGTCGAAGGCACCGGCTCGGAAGGTGTCGGCGCACACCAGGCACGTCTTCCAGCCTTTCTTCAGGTAGTGGTATGCCAGCTGCGGACGGGAAATGTACGTACCACAAGCGTTTTGGCTTACTTCTTGCAACAATTGCACTACTTTCTGTTGTGCCGTTTTGCTGAGCTACTCACGATGATATTAACGTCGAAACAACAACTCGCCCAACATTGAAATTCTAAAGAAGTATATTTCTCACAATGAGAACGACGGGAGAAATTATATTAAAGGCGTCGTGAAACATTTTCCGAAAATTTTCAACTACACTCGATCATTTAGAATACACTTCAGAATCCCCTGGTCGTCCATTCAATACTATACCTCGACTAGTTTCATCGTCCAGGTTCATTTAATAACTATAAAATCACAATTACGATTTCCCAGCTCATGTTCCCCTCAACTGTACAGCTGACGTCACTTTAAGTCGGCCAATGAAAAGTCTCTGTCGTTGACAAAACATGGCGACGCAGCGATGTTTGCTGAGCCATAGTTGGCCGAGATTCGTAGCATCATACTGTCTCGCTTGTGACGCCGGCAGCTTGTGAAAGCGAACATTGTTTCCACTTTGATGAGTTGTACGGCACTGTCTGACGACGCACACGGTTGGCAAACACGCCGTAAAGCACAACCTAACATAACCAGAAAGAAAAAAACTGGGATGCTGCACCTTGCGAGCGAAGGCAAGAATACGCACATGACGGAGCCTGGATGTACTTGAAAGCAGAAGCAAGCAGATCAAGTGGTGTACTTGCACAGTATACAACACAGAGTGCAAAAGTTGCTGTGTTATTTGTTTCTTTTCTAGGTTCCAATAAATATATTATTTTAGAGCAAAAGAAAGCTAATGCTGTGTTTATACAGTATAACCTCATTACAACAGACCTTCATAGTGAAGATGATTTTGGTCTGTTGTAAAGGGAGTATGCAAAATCCAAGTGCTGTCACAACAGACTTTTATGTAAACGCTGAATGGGTCTGTTGTAACCAGAGAGAATTACGAGACACAAGCACGGTTAAAGAACCGATCTATTCTTAATGGGGGACGCGGCTTTCTTGCAGCGAAAAATAACAAAAAAAGTAAAGATTTTCTGAAAGTAACATTTTAAGTTTCTGTAGCCCTTTTTCTATTTGATTCCAAAATATCTTCACTGAAAATTACACAAAAATGTTGTAAAAAATTTGCTTCGCCTGCTGAGGTGGCGAAAATTAATGCGGAAATTGCAAAAGAACAACAAAAAACAGCGTTTTTGAAAAAAATACAGCTCCGCGAAGGCGCAACCGGACACCGACATTCTGGGCTCGTTGGAAAGAGCACTTATCCGTATTCAAATTCTCCGCTTCAGCTAGCTTCTCCATATAGAATCAAGCGTGCAAAAAATAAATGTTTGACGTTTCTTTCGAGGCCTCCGGTTGGCTGCTTCTGCCAATCCGATGTTCGCTCCGGGAGAGTGTCGTCTGCTGCTTGCTCGTCGTCAGGTCACGACTGTCGAAAATCGCGCTATTTACTGACGCATTCGCACTCATTCTGAGTTCACGGCTCGACGATCATTTAGAATACACTCAAACCTCTATATAAAGAACACGGATATAACGAATTATCGGTTATAACGAAGTAAATGAAGAACAGTGCTGTTATATATACAGTATTACAAATAAACGTTTATAACGAATTTTCGGATACAACGAAGTTATTTTCGTGGCAGATGTGACTGTTATAATGAGGTTTGAGTGCATAATTACGCTTTACTTTGGCAGCTTCAAGTGGAAGCTCAATCGTCAGATTATGATATCGCGCCGCACTCGTCACGAACATTGCAGACGCACCTCGGACCGACTCATCGGATCCGTGGTTAGAGGTTCCCCTCATCAGCACTTCGGACCTTGTGACATATTACGCATCGGCAGCATACCCCTCAGCCAAGCTTCACCGTGCAGCGACCGCTCGGAGCAGCGGCGGCAGCGGCTAGCAATTTCACGCGTTGGCGCCCCAAAACGCAAGACCAAGCACGCTGTGCGCCGAATTTTTGTCGGCACGGCTAGGCATAACTGATCACTGATGGATCAGCGGCCTTTGTTCTTAAATCGGTATGTCGATATCCGCGTGCTGTCCCGTCCCGAAAGTATGCCAAGCGATGTTTGAAGTCGGAAGTTATTGAATTTCGAATGTCCGTAATAGACACGTCCGCTGTAAAGGGGTCCTGGCCACCTTGCTGGCCTCACATTTTAGTCCATTATATCCGAATGTCCGTTGTACCAGAATCCGTTGTAAACAAAGCTCAATCAATGGAACGGATAGGGAGGTTGGCATAACACCGCAAATTAGTCTGTAGTATACGAATGTCTGTTGTAAGCAGATCCGTTGTAACGAGCTTATACAGTAACTTCCCTTAGCACGACGTCACACGTTAGTGCCTATGGCGGCCGGTAGGGCCGCATAGTTGTTTAGGAGCCCAAGAAAACTGCGATTTCAAATGGGCATCATTAAATATAGACTGAATATAGCGTCGAAATATTTCGGAATCGCATTGTCTAATCCTTGTTGAAGCAGGGAAAATTACAACCGGGCAGCTTCCTTTTCTTTTCACGACCCCTTTAAGACCCCTGAAGACACATGCACCCAGTCTTTGGGGTCATTCCAGTGTAAGAAGCCCTAAAGTGCGTTTGCGCCATCAAAAATGTGCAAGCGTGAAGCAAGAACGACAAGCACTAACAACGACTCTTACAGAGAAATACTAAAACAGCTTTGACTAACAAGATGGTGTCTAAGAAGGCTGCAGCTAAGAGTTTTTCTGTTTTTGTTAATTTTGTGGTAAGAAGTTAATCTCTAGATGCGAAATTCGAAACAAAACTCCCATTTGTCAAAATTACACACCGCTGTACCACATGTCACTGCGATGTCCCAATTTTCAGTGTTCTCTCGTATTGCGTTTTTTTTCGGCACCCAAATTTGTTGTACGCAGCACACATCATGAATGTGTTGTGTGAAGGCTACAGTAATTATTATAGGTACGTCACAAACACATCATAATAATGGAGCTTTATATCGTAATAACAGAGTTAACAGTTGCCTAAAAATGAATTATAAAGTGTGTCCCAAAAGCTTTGCTGTATCAGCAGTCCAATAAGCAGACTGCACTGCACATACGTGTCCAGCATTTATGTACGTATTCACTACAAATCAACACAATGGCCGTTAGCCACGTTCATAAGTGTCATCTGATGTCGTCAGCCGTGCTTGTATGTACTGACCATACGCCTGACCAATGTCATGTGTTATACAGCACATGTGAGAAGCTAACGAGGTTACTAGTACTAACCTTTGTGCACGTTGTGGTCTTGCCGCTGCCTTGAAGGCCGACGAACATGATGACGTTGTTTTTGCCTTTCGTTGGCTGCCATGCCTTGACACCGGGGTCCACCAACTGCCAATGACAAGATGGTCACACTTAAACATAATGTCCTGTGCAAAGACACTCGCATTCCAACAATAACAAAAATGCCCGTGAAAAGAGCTTTGGATTCCAACAGTGATGAAAGGTAGTTTGTATGCATACTTTAACCATGAACAATGGACTATGGTCCATAAATCCTTACAGTCCATTCTGTTTACCATTTTTCTTCTGAGGAGAAAGCAAACACAAGAAACTCTCAAGAATGGAATGCTGTCCTATTTTTTTTTATTCAGTCTTCAGAATGAACACTAACTGTTCACAAATGTGAAAATTTTTCTGATAGCTTTGAAACATTATAAGTCGTTAAGTGTGCACAATATTAACAAAATTAGAGCAACGTTGTTATAAATTTTATACACATAAAATTGGAGCAACAATGTTATAAATTTCACACTGGCAGACATAAAACATAAGAAGTTACGTAGTGGAGCACACAACGTGGATTTGGGGAGCTAGATTTTTTTCTTCTTTTAAACCATGTTCATCTGGCACTCTCCAAAGAGTTCTGGCTAAGTGAACAAACGATTTATTCGAGCCCAATGAAGCCACCATAACAGAAATAAAGTTAACATGAGGAACATGGGAATACACAACGAGTTATGGTGTCTGATCCTGCGTTCCTTGCATTATGTTTGTGCTACGATGGCTTCGCCAGATACGAGTTCCCAACAGAGAGGTTCCTCTCCATGCACGGAACAAGGAACAAATGGGGCAAGGGAACATACCCTGATCAGCTCCTTGAACACGGCGGACTGGATCATCCGCCGCTTGTTCAGCCCGGCTGCCATCTCATCGATGTCGATGACAGATCTGCAGGTGCGTGGAAACATTGGCTTGCAACTTTCTATAATTACCTGCAGTCACCTCCGTTTCTTTAGCAGATGTCAGAGCAAGACAAAGCAAACAAGAAAATACACAGAGATTTGTGATGGGATATGTGATCTGGTTTGCTACCTTGCACTGGGGGTAATGGGAATGCCAGCATCACACGCCCATTTTGGGTAACAATATAGCTCAATCCGGATCGAATTTCTCCACCGTGATGGCTCATTTTGGCAGCTTGTGCAAGCGAGCCAATCGCGGCCGAGGAATTCGACCCTGATCAGGTTTGAATGTGACTAGTGCGACAACCATATAAGGGAAAATATACAGGAAGAATGGCGGGGAAAATAAAGCATATGTACAAAAAGATAGCAGGGCTGGAGAAAGAGAAGGCAGGTCATTCTGAAAGTTGTCATCAATGCAGACATCAATCACAATTGCTCTAATTACAGAGGATTAAAGCACTGCAGACCAAATACAAGAGTTGGTTTTTTTTTCCTCTGCATCATACCTTGCACACATCTAATCAAACACATTTCCTTGTTAAGCTGGTTGTGAATGCATAACCTCAATCTACATGAAGTATTATTTGTTTCCTTCATTGGACCTCATCAAGTTTGTAACATTAAAGGTATTTAATTTAAACAAGAAAGTAAATGGTGTTCAATCCTATTTTGAAATTTGCCACTGAATGTTTCTACTTTCAGTGCAAGAAAACGTCTGAATGAAGAACTAGTGACAGTGCAATTACGAAATGGACAGCAAAAGTAGGTACAGTGTGGTCAAATGTTAAAGGGAACGCTTGTGTGTTGTGTGTCCTTCACTGTGGTAGCACTCTAGATGTCCACGTATGGTGAAGTTGTGCCAATGCACGGAAAAAGTGCGTAGAATGACGCCAGCACCACTTATAACATGACATCTGCTGCAAATCCCCTCAGGAAATTGTGCGCATTCCATAGGATAAAATTCACACATTCTACACATACATGTTCCTTTTAACTGTAGACCATTATACACATTTGCATTAAAGAATAAAGCTTCGCCTTGGGTGGCACAGTACAGTGATGTTTTACTAAACATACCAAAATGCCTTGCACATAAATGAATCAATGAATATCAGCACCAGTCCAAAATTTAGATTTGGCAATGTATATTAAACGCAAGGATCAAATATGCGAGTTGCTAGAGTTTTCACAGGGAAACTAACGGTATTTCACAGCAACAAATACATCCGGTAAAACAAATACACGCTCAAAGGAGGACAAAACTTTAGTTCAGCTTTTGGAAATGTCAAGTTGTGATTGATGGGTTTCTATTTAGCTAATTAAGGAGGAATGTCTTGCGTTTTCACACATCTACTGGCATCATGTGGAAAGAGCAAATCCCAAACACGGTAAGTTAAACGCGTTCATGCTTGACACATGGCAACAGGTTTCGCAATAGAACAGCAAGAATAATAAGGCCCCCAATGACATCAAAGGAATAACATGTCACAGTAAATCGCAAAATCCGCATAATATCAACACCATCATTAAGTGTGCTCGCAAAGAAAATTTCATACAAAACGAATGCGCCATGCAGCTTGGAAATGTCGAAAGACCACGCGTTGCACCTTTGAGCTCACCTGACATTTTCTCTGAGCTGCTTCACGAGCTTGATGTTGATGTCAGCTTCTAGAAGTGCCGTGCATATCTCCTTTAGCATAGAATCTAGAACCTGCGATGCGAAGCAAAACGAAGCATGTTACGACAGCAGAGCCACGACGTGAAACACGCTACGCGTCCTATGCAAATGAGCAAACTTGACCGACATCTTATTTCAGGCTCCCGCACACGAAACGCGAATCTCTCCAACGAGCGTACAGGAAATACTTTCACAGTCACTTTCGAGAACGTCCGCTGATGAACTATCACGCCGTTAATTACATCTTATCACGTGCGATCAGCGGTGTTTCAAACGTACCGTACCAAGGCCTCAATGCGATTACGATGTTTTAGTTAGCGACAGTTGTTTCCCAAAAACCAACGCTGCAACTTGCGCCGTGCCTGCGTTTTCGCGTCCAAACCGGCAAGGAATTTCTCGGCTCTTTTGAAAGCACCAGCTGTCATACGCGCGATGCACGCGAAAGATAACTCAGCGCTGTGAACTAGACATCGGTTGGGACGTAGGCCAGCTCTACCAGCTTACCGAAACGTCACTGGCTTACACAGGTAGCGTTCTCAGGAAAAAAACACAGCACTTAACGGAATACGCATTCAGTAGGGGATCGACAGAAACACGTTTCTCGTGCTTTTCACGGGGCCGGCACACGGAATTGAAGTAGGCCTTGAAGCGGGGAAGACATCGTCCGACGTTGGGTTAGTTACCCACCTCTTTATTTATGATGGTCGCATTGCTGAGCGACCGCAATGCGTTGGTGATCTTGCGGCCCAAGTCGGCTAAAACCATGGTGCCGGTGTTGAGGCCCTGAGCCCTCCTTCCGAAATAAACAGCACCTCACGGTCCCTGTAAACAGCTGGACACGGCATCCACCGAAATGCTGCGTGGAGCTGGCCGAAGCGAACGCACCGCCACCAAGCGTTAGGTAACAGTACTAACTTGTTTAAAAAAATAAATTGAATACTGTAGCGTAAAGCTGACAGCCTCAATAAGCTCGCATTAAGGCTCAAGTGAGCCTCTATCAATTGTTTGAGATAAATCAACCTCTCATGTTGTACAGAAAACCAGCAGGTTATTGGTTTCGGTTTCAGAAAGCGCGCGCAAATCGTGTTCGCTATACCGAAGAGTTCGTTCAAGCGAGTATGATCCATTATATTATTGCGCTCACCGTTTCAAGTTGATGTTCTTGTTTGCAAATCAACAACCCGATGAAAGGTGACGCGAAATTCGCGCATGCATTCCATCATTCCAAAGGTCTTTTAGTTCTCACGATGAGTCGACCAACTACAAATGCAAAAAACACGGCCTTTCAGTTTTCCACGTACCCGGCATTTATTGCAGCAGGAAAACAGCGCCATGTGCTCGTGACCAACTCTCTTTACGTTACGCCAGACTCGACGACAATGCTTTTGCGCGCTTTTGCAGCTACACGATTCGCATGTTCGATCATCATTCGTCATTTTTTCAATAACAGTGGATGCAGTGAGAACAGTTGCTTGGAATCCTATTTTGTAGTCAAAATAATGCGCACAGAGGGCTCAAAATATACATCACCGTGTGCTATGGTTAGAAGTGTGCAATAGAAAAAATTGAGTGCTATACCTGCTCATGATTATGTGCACTACTGACACATTGAAAAACAACATCGTTTTCTTAGTATAACGACTGCTATGAGCAGGTGCTCGTGATAACCACATCATGTCGCTGCAAATCTGGCCGCTAAACGTAATGTTTGCTCTGATGTAATTGTTAGAGCGAAAATTACACCAATGTGATACAAACTGTAGATGCTGGAAAAGAAAGTACGTACATTACTTAGCCCTAAGTTAACATGTTTCAATCCATGTGTACTACACTTCATAATTTTTAGGTGAATAATGTATTGGTTCGCACATGCACACGTGAAAACATCCATACAGAGGCCAATAAAACTTCGATGAACAAAAAACATTTATTTCGGACATTTCTCCTGCAAACAGCAACAAAATGCAGAGGCCAGAATCGAAATGAGAATTCCGCTCTGTCGTCAGTTTGAAGTTGATGTGTTTCTTCTGATGATGGAAGGAGCGACAGTGAGGAGATGATGCTACTCTCGTGATATATAAATATGTAATCTTCTCTTTAATAAATTTCTTTTTTTTTTCAGTGATTAATTGTGATTCCCCCCCGATTCCTTCTTTCACTGCAACGGTTCAGAACTTCCATACAGCGTCCACAACTTGTCGTGCAAGGCTTTGCCAGGAATCCTGCGTGACAAAAAGGGTAGGACTTGTTATTGACTATATAATCGGCGACAACCGTATCTCGACAGTGGAGCAAAGGCTACGGAGGCGGGGCTTTCGCACATTCGTGTTGCTCCGCAAGTAGTAGAGCAGCTTGCGACTGGTTTTGGTTTTTCTTGCCCGCATCATGAATGCGTTCTGAAAATGATATATACACGAAAAAATGTGAAACAAAGAAGCATTTCGATTGTTTGGTGTACATTTTAGTGTCATATTACTAGTATATTTTTCTTGGAGAAGACTGCGTCATGGACGCCATGTTTACTTTGAAAAACGGCCGTGCTGAAAAAGTGGTGCTGTCTAAGAAGTGGAAAGAAAAGGAAGGCATTCTTGCAAAGCAAACAATAACCATATTTTAGCTATAACTTCGCGCAACTGTCTGATTATAATTATAAAGAAAGCAGCATTTATTTCAGCAAGGCAAATGAGAAAATTATCAGTAAACATAAGTACAGTAGAACCCCGCTGTTATGTTCCTCACTGCTGCGTTTTCCCGGCTGTTACGTCGTTTTCCGCTGGTCCCGGCATAGCTCCCATAGGATACAATGTATTGGGAACCCCGCTGTTACGTTGTAACTGTCGGACCGTTCCCGTATGATACGTCGCGAAGTGCGCTCGGAGCCAACCGAGTGACTACCAAAGAGAGCGGCCATGGTGCATTTTCACGCAGCTTGGCCTCGTTTGACCGTAATATTAGCCGCATGAGAGGCGCAAGCAACAGAATCTTTCAATTGATGCGAACAAAAGCATGGCCTTCGAGATTCAAATTGCAAAGATGGCGTCTATGACGTAACTGCTCGCGAAAGCAAGGCCTTCGAGATTGGCATTTACTATTGACAAAAGCATAGCCTTTGAGATTTGTATTGCACAAACATGGCGTGTATGACGTAATTGCTTGCGAAAGCAAGGCCTTCGAGATTGGCATTCACTTCTGCCATCGCGTTGGCGTAGACTCATCATCATTGTCATTTGTCGGAGAACGGGAGGAGTTCGAGCTGGTTGGAGCTCGCATGGTCGTGCGTGCGGTTCGCAGTCGGACTCGCCGCGCCGGTCGTGATTGCGTGTGCTTAGTTCTTTCATGCCTACAGCTGTTGGTGTTAAAAAAATCACATACGTTGATTACATTTCTGTGGATGAGGCCGTCGTTAGCTCCGCGTTTCTAGCCATCGACTAGATCGCGGCTGAGCGCGCCAATTTTCGTGCTGCTCGTAAGAATTGAAATAAAATTCTGTACCACTAAATATTTTGCCGTTTTTCCTGTTTTTCATCTCTTACGTTTATTTCCTACGGTCCCTTCAAAAACGTATCAGCGGGGTTCTACTGTACTAGTATTTGTGGGTGCGGTGGCAGGCATGCGCTTCAGTTTTGCAGCTTCCAGAGTATTGCCAAGTTGTCGCCGAGTAAAGTTGGTTGAATTGTTACTCGTCGACTTGTTACTGACTTGTTGGTTGACTCGGTAACATGTCAACACAGATGACAACCATGTCTGTGTCTGCTTCTTTGTCGTCCGCGCTGTGTTTCCTGCTGTACAAGTTCATTCAAGATGAACAGCAACTGATCAAACGCATATCTATGAGTGCTCTTTGGTATGGCTAGGATGTAACCATGTGCTTAAGTTTTCTTGCCTTTTATCTATGATAATGACTTATACATGGTGAACTTCTGGATAGATTGAGTGTTATCATGTGTAACGCATAACAAACAGCCCATCTCCTTGCTTCCACAGCTGAAATGGCGTTCAACGAGTTGAGACGTCGAGCCAACATTTGGGGAGACAAATAAAATGCATCAATAAAACCAAAATGTGTTTTGCCTGTACTGGTGCTGCAAGTTTCTGACAACACCACAGACATTGTGAGCTCGGCTGTTCTGCTTGCGCTGTTTTTTACGATCATGAACAACCTACTAGCCCAGATTACCGCCCTTGTGAACACCACAGATGCAAACAAATCGACTCAATCAGTACTCAAATGAATCTCGTGTTTGATGAGCTACATAAAGTTCAAGACTGATTACCATGGCAATGAGCTCAACTATACAAGTGACCTGTCTTACCCACAGTCCTTCAGGAAAGCGGACCTACCACGAGGGTCGGAGGCAGCTCTCTCGAATGCTTCAAACAACCTGAAAAAAAAAAAGAACAGCTAAACTTGCCATGAATTCGCACCCTAGGAAACTAACCCTCAAATTATAGAGTAGTGAGATAAGCCAAGACAAGCCAGAAGCCAGCACCAATTGTAGATAAGACTAAAAGAGGGAGTAAAGCGAGTGCCATTTTGGACTAACTCTGCATGTGGCACTGACTGCAAAGTTCGAGCACTTGTAGCACTTTTAATCTGGTAGGTGTTGCAAGTGTTGCGATGTGCTACCTTGACCACGGCTTACACGTTTGGTGCATTTGGCACACAACGTTTATGATTACAAGTATGACAGCTGTAATAAAACACGACTACAAAACAAACCATTTACGAACACTGTAACATCTGTCGTTACATTGGACGCCGTACGTGTGGGAAGCAGGCGATGCTTACCTTATAGGCGTTGGGTACCTTTCCACCAGAGGCATCACCTTGTCGAGTGAAAGACCCTTGACTTGGAGGAGGTTTAGGGCCAACATTTCACGTACTTGAAGGCCCTGCAAGATGCCAAACAAAAGACTTAAAAGCAAATTAATAAAATAAATAACGCTAAAAGAGATGGGCGTGCGTACGTATCACTGCACGTAAGCTGACCCCGCCTATGACGCAGTCCGCCCAACTGAAACGTGATCGAAGTACCCAGAAACAAAGCGGGTAATTCTGGAAACCAGGGGAAAAAAAATCTAGGGCCATATTCTGAGCTGGTCACTTTTGGCAACAATGCAACTTTGCACTATGTAGAATCTCATGTGTCCAATGACCTGGCAACCTTTCCTCAACCTGCCAACCAGCGTGTACAGACAAGTGATACTATTATGGCGACATCTCTAAGTATATGGTCACTGAAAAGTTTACTACCCAGAATGAGAAATTTATTTCCATACTTATCGTTCATTAGCCTCACTAGAGGACAGCTCTTTAACACTATGGGCCATAACACGCCCACTCTGTGGCATTTGAATTCCCGTTTTTCATCCACTTCAAGGCTGTGAAATGTAGAAAACGTGCAACACTGCTCTCTTGCAGCTGATGCCTCAGCATGTATAACACCTCGAACCTCGATATAACGAATTATCGGTTATAACGAATTAATTGATAATAATCTTGTCATAGACACAGTGTTACAAATAAACGTTTACAACGAATTTTCGGATATAACGACATTATTTTTGTGGCAGATGTGACTGTTATAATAAGGTTGGAATATAATGCCTATATTCAGTTAACACAATGTTGTTGTCCAAGCCTAAGCGATAACTTGTCACGATCCTCTGATGACTGTAACAATGAAGGTGAACTGTTTCCAGTGACGTGAATGTCGTTTAGGCTTCGTATTGGTTGCAACTTGCAAATGATTTTGGGGCCCATATCCTTGTAAGTAAACATGCAGATTACCTGTGGAGCAAGTAAACGTAGATTGAAGACTTAAAAATGTGTTTTTTCAAGATGGAAAGGACACAGTAGTCTTTGCTTACCCGGCTCTTCACTCCTCCTGCATTGAAGTCCTCCCAGGTAGGCTTCCCCTCAAGGAACTCGGCAGATGACGTTGCTGCAGCTTTCTTGGTCTGCAGGTGGCACGTGGTGATGCCCAGGAAGCAGGCGGTGTCTCTGGGGTCTCGCGTCCACTTGATCAGGAAACCGTTCGACACCTGAAGGCAACGCACAGAATGCAGGACACCTCAAGGACTGCACAATTGCTCTGAATGACAAAGAAATTGAATGCCTGGATTCTTCTACACGAGTTACCTCGTCATAATTTCGCCTGATTTTTTGCCGCTTTCTTGATTTTTGTTTTATCTTGGACTTCACGCACAGGCTTTTCTAAGGATCACGTGTGTGATATCGTGTTTTCTCTTTTCCTGTTCCTTGCAATAAAAGTTGGTTAGAAGTCAGTCCCATGTTTTTTGTGTCCCTTCCACGCTGTTTATGAAATCATGGAATACCAACTACACTCAAACCTCGTTATAACGAAAGCGGATATAACGAATTATCGGTTATAACGAAGTAAATGAAGAACAGTCTTGTCATAGCTACAGTGTTACAAATAAACGTTTATAACGAATTTTCGGATATAACGAAGTTATTTTCGTGGCAGGTGCAACTTTGTTATAATGAGGTTTGAGTGTAGTAGTCCAGTCACACACCTTGCTTCAAGGACTCTGAAAAGCCAGGTTTGCTCACCGTGAAATTGACAAGTGCAGCGTGTAAAATGAATTATGCGGTGGCAGTTCTGTCTGCAAGGTGTCAAGTGTCTGCGTGGCACAAAGGTTACCGAAACACGCAAGTGCCCTAGTCGCATCTTCTGCAATTTACATTGCTAATTAGATAAAGATGAAGGAAAGAGGATCACGACGCGTGATCACATTGTGATCTCCTTTCCTCCGTCCTCGTCTAATCAGTGCTGCAAGTTGTCAAGGACAAATTATTATCAACGCGCCTAAGTTTACCTCCCGGTGCACGTTACTTGCATTGAACGTGAAAGCACTAATTAATAATTTCCGTGGCTTTATGTGCGAAAACCACAATATGATTATTAGGCACGACGTAGTGGAGGGCTCTGGGAATTTCGACCTGCTGGGGTTCTCTAACGTGTACCTCAATTTAAGTACACAGGCCTCTAGCATTTCGTCTCCTCTGAAATGTGTCCGCCACGGCCGGGATCGAACCTGCATCTGTCGCGCCAGCAGCTGAGCACCATAACCACTGTACCACCACGGTGGCAAATGAGAAAGCACGGCATGTCGGTGTGTGACGACTATATTGGTGTCCTTGCTATTTCAACATCCATATTACAGGACAGGACGTCCTCATTTTGCTGTGTGATGATGCCATTAATTGGTCGCATGAGTTCTCTCACCATCGGGTGGAGGTGCCGTTATGGCCTTTGAGAGTATTTGACGTAAACAATAAAAAAAAAATGCACTAAAATAAACAAATAAACTTTGCATTTCTTTCTCGCACATGTGTATAACGACCCACAGGACATATGAACTATGAAGCGATGAGCTAATAGACGACACAACGAAGTGAAGAATGACAGAAACGAGGAGCTTTCAAGAATGACAGAACTTGGGAACGTGGTTCCCCCACCTGCGTGTTTAGAATGCCCTGCTCCAAGGCGGCGTCGGAGATGCAGGAAGTGGACTTCCCGCCCGTTTCCTCGATGAGGTAGACCACTGGCTTGATGCCCGATGCACCGAGTCGCACCTGAATGAGAGAGCAAATGTTTGTATCTTTGCTCATCGAACATCAAAAGCAGGCGCATAATATGACCGGTACAGGTGAACCTCATTGTAATGAAACGGTACTAGACAACACAAAAGTAACTTTTGTGTTGAGGGTGAGGATGTGTGGTGGTGCCGTCTGCGATGCACACCTCAGTGACGTGACAAGTTCTAGAGCGTGCGCAGTGTCTGTTATGGCATCGCCCGCTCCTACACTTTGCTTTGCAATGTGCAGGCACAAAATTGCGGCCTCTTGCGGAGATTACACAATTCTAGGTGGGAGAGTGTTTGATTCTATTGTTTTATATGTTGTACCAGTATGATAAAATCCTGCGTTTTTTAATTTTTTTGTGCGTGACTCTTTATCGAGCTTAAAGGGACACTAAAGAGAAATATTAAATTGAGCTAGATTGAAGGATTAGGCTTACGCAACAACCAAATCACCGTTTCTGGCGAGAACAGAGCATTTTTAAGCGAGGAAACAATGAAACTGAGAAACTGGAGTTGCACCCTCTGTCATGGTTTGTGGGTACCTTAGTAATGGACGTCAGATCACCTATTCTGATTACTTAACGGCTTACAGATGAAAAGTGAATTGTATATACTACTTTGACAATAAATAAATGTACAGTAAGCTAGAGCTGTTGCTACATCTCACGGCCACGGAGCTCTCGGATGCCTGCTGATACACAGAAATCGGCAGCCGAGATGGTAACGTCAACTCCTGCATTCGATGCCGGCGATTCATATTGAGCAGTGGCACCAGGGACTTTTGGTGGTTATGTCCGACACTAGAAATTTGTTTATTTGCTCAGAGAGCGGTGATACACTCCAACACAGGAACGGTGGCTGCGGCACTGGAGCCACGACAGTGACAAATTCGGAAGCAGGAATAAGATTCATCCTTCAAGTCTGAACTGAAAATTGTGGAAATAATACACGATAGGAAGACGTGGAATGAACAGTTCGTTTATACGGTTATACTGCATGATTCGTTCCTCATTCTTTTGATGTAGCTACTGTTTTCTGCACCTATTTGAAGCAGTAATTCATTTTGGCTATGTTCATTTTATACTGTACGGTAAGTAAACAGAAAACACACAACTCTCAATACAGCAAGTAATGCTTGTGTGGTATCACAATGTACTGGGTAAAAATGTTCGGCGCATTGCTGGCACGGAATGATGCTTCCCATCACGTTCAAGTGCCCTTCGCTAGTAGGATTTTCTGTTGCTCTGTTAGTCTATTGGTCCCCTCAGGTCGTGTTATCTCTAATTTTAGTATTAGCCATTTCATGCCTGCTTAAATTCGTTATTAGTTCAGTTTTGGTCCAACACCCTACTATGTGCACGTTGCACTCAAATCTCGCAATTATGACATCTTCGACAAATCACACCTGTGCATATCAAAGCACACAGGTGCAAGGATGATTGAACAAAATGGTGCACCAGTATGGACTTGTGCAACACGTCAAATATGCCGCATGTCTTTCAGTAGATCTAGAAAAGGCTGTGGAGAAAGAAATATTTCAGGAAAGGAATCCATCAGGCCACTACAGGCACATGCGGGTCATGTGACAGCATCATGGCTGGGCGAAAAGGAAATGCAGTTCATGTTGCAGCATGCCAGATCGCGCTTCCAGCTTGTTTCCATCATCTACATGCACTTTCCAAACGTAACGCTAAGAAATTACACCACATACTGTCCTATTTATTGCGGATTCTTCCTGGATTTCAATCGGAAGTACTAGAAAACGAAAGTGACGAGGATTGTGGTCACAGTTATAATTCAACGCTGCCCCAGTTACAAGAGGTGCTGCCCATGAAACAAGCTACCACCAGTAATATCACAGCAGAGGGCGCATGTGAATCGGCATTGAACAGCCTTAAAATGGCAAGCCTATTCAAATAGAATTCTGCACACGCATTGCAATCTCTTCATCGAACTTTAGTGTGTGTCGTGTACTGCAAACATGTTCAACTTATCTGAGCCTGCTCATCTGACAGAGGGCAGAGCGGTGCCATGACTTCATTGGGGCGCCAGAGTGAACACGATTTCACCTCCCAAATACACTCAAACCCTGATATAACAAAAACAGATATAACGAATTATCGTTTATAACGAAGTAAGTGAAAAGTAGTCTTGCCATAAATACAGTGCTACAAATAAATGTTTATAACGAAGTTTCGGATATAACGAACTTACTTTCGTGGCAGATGTGACTTTGTTATAATGAGGTCCGAGTGTAGTTCTCACTCCTTGTAAGAGGCACGGCTGCTTTTTGCCCTCACCTTCTGCTCGTGAAATCGGCCGTCCACGATGCTCTTTGCTAGGTCGTCAGTTCGCTTTCTTTCCACCAGGGGGCCGAGGACCCACTCGCGCCGACCATGTATGCCACCCTCCGACCGGCACACCCAAACGAAGTCGCCCACGTTGAGCCTCCGAACCTCGTGCAGGATGTCCAATGCCCGCAGCTCACGCAAGAAGCGTTCCTGCGAACTGCAGCGACAAATATAAGATAATGGACAACTGAGTGAAAACCACTGTAAGATATAGGAGGACACAAGACCACAGCGCTGTGCTGTGCTTGTCTCGTCTCTTTAGTGCTGTTTTTCACTCGTAATCATGAACACACTAGCCCAAATGCGTAAGGTGATAGTCAAAGTTAGGTAAAGACAGCCTCCCCTGTTGATCTATCGAGATACACGACTTGATTTAGTCACGTGGTTGCGACGGTGAAGAAAAGCAATCACACACGCTAATGATCGAACTCTTTATTGGGCGAACTTGTGCCCAGAAAAAGAATTACACTCTCAGTGCAACAATATAGGCACACATGGTCGTCGGTCAATGAATAGTCTGCTTGTGTGTGAAATGTGTCAGCTTTTATACATGCTCATGGTCGTGTTAGCTCTATAAGAAACTGTATTGTTCGCGTTATGCATGCAATCTTATTGAAAGATTCCTAAATAATCGGGAACGTTTCAAGACATTCTGGCACAGCCTGCGCGAGGCAGTGGTTACAGGTGTAACGGGCTGGTTACATAAAATTAGAAAGAGAAGCACGTGTGGCATTGCCCCCCTCCGAAAAAGCACTGTCCTGACGCCTAAAACAGAACATGGAAGTGTGTGGCAATATTGTAAGTGTATGTACGCAACTGTCCCTACAGGCACTTTTTGAAATTTTTTATCCTCGATGACGAGATAACATTTAAACCATAACACCTACTCCTGCCCAAGACGGCAGTAACAACTAACTTGCTAAGTAACTATCTTGCAAAAAAACCAACTTGCTAACTAGCAAACTAACTAGATGACTAACCAACTTGATAACTGAACAAATTAGTAAATATAGTGTGGTAGCTGCCAAGGCACTTGCTGAACAGCTCCATTAGTTAATGTATGAGTAGGGTAAATGCGAGTACTGTAACATATGAACACAGAGAGAAGTGGACTCATCGCATTGTGCACAGCATCATTAGCGACAAGAAGAGAGAGAAAAAACTAATGAAGTATTCTTTTTTCCCACACCTGCTGTTATGTCATCATGCACGCAGAGATACAGAACATAACATTGACAGTGGCAAGTGTGATCAAAGATCACATACGGTTGCACGAAGTACAGTCATGCCCAATATGAGTTGCAACATGCTGCCCATCATCAAAGCGGCGCCAACACTGCATGGTGGTGCCAAGATAGAAAACAATTAGCGACATAAGCACTGTTTTGACTATTGGTATTTCAAAACCAATTTCACATACGCCAGTGTTATACCCTTGTTACACACAGCCCATATAATGTCATTCGCAGTAAATGACATTCATTTTGAATGTAATTGCAGCCTTGCGTTCCGGGTCTACACGGGTATACAAAATGGCATTCGCAATTGATGTCGATGTTTGTCGTCGGTGCAGTGCGCTTTTTGCTGCCGCTGACGAAACTGCAGAGTTTACTTCCATGCCTGGCGGATAGATATCGCGTGCAAAATTCTGACCTTGCTACTGAGGCACTACTTCACCGAAACAGCGTGGAGGAATCGAAGAAGAAGAAATAACAGCCGAGCATTTCGTAAACGTGCCCGATAGGTGGTGTTGGCGTCACGTCAGAGTCTGGGAAAAAGAATATTTATATCCACAAATTGCTTCAACTACTGCGCTGTACGTCAAAAAGATATAAAAATTAAACTTATTAATAAGAACTTTAACTTTGATTAACTTTCGCTGCAACTTACCAATTTTGCAATTTTTTGCTGAGCTTTTGTCGTCGAGACCACACATGTCACGCATGCATGAGTCTGCAAAACGCATTCAATGGGCAAATGCCATTAGCTGTGAATGTCATTTGGTGCGCCCGTGTAGCGGCAACAAAAATGACACTACCACCTAATCACATTCACTGCGAATGACATTACGTGTGCCATGCGAAAGGGGTATTACAGTACAGGCTTGGGGCCCCTTCAACAACAGCTACTATACTGCAACTCATACTGAGCACCACTATACATCTAATGGCTGACATGAAATACTATAGATTTTCGTTCTCACACAGCCGTGGTTTCGCTGCAGTCGACGAGTAAAACGATGCGCAGGGAATCCAGGGGCGGAGGGGGCGGTAACGTCACAACCGGGAAGCCGTTCGATGCATCTTCGTCCGATAAAGACGACGTGAAGATGCCGTCGCCGTTCAGGACGTGCGAAGCCGCCGATCCGGGTGGCGTTCCCGGCGATATCAGCCGGCAGGCCAGCTCCTCGCCTTCGTCTGTTAGGCTGAACCTGTGAAAAGAATGGAGTCACGTACACGTGTACACATCGAACCTGGAAGGGACCACGAAACAGTTTCGATATAGGGTGATTTGATACTACAGATAGTACAGTCGAACCTCGATATATCGAACGGCACGGCGATCGCGAAATAGTTCGATATATCCAGAATTCGATATAAAAATCACGTAAAAAATGCGTCAAGGACTTGTGGAAAACAACCAACGAACCAATCGTGGTGCAGTAAATACTCACTTGAAGATTCAAACAAAGTATTTATTGTGTTGGCTTAAAATACTGAAAAAGAGTAGCCTGCTTTTTGTTGGCAATGGCGTGTTTGACGACTGCGTCCTCAACATAGTCCAGGCGATCCACAAGTGAAAGGCCGGTGCCTTCAATCGCGCTGCAGTGGCGGCGCGCAAGGGCCAAAGCGGCTACGACCTCAGCTGATGTCGGGAGCGGGGCACCATCAGCGCTTGCGGGATCCACCTCGGCAGCGTCTTCATTCGGCTGCTCAGCGGTAGCTTCGGCGACGATCTCTACATCCGTTAGCTCCGCCGTTGTACCAGTGCTGTCGTCACCTCCAACGAAGTCTTCGATGCACATGCTTTGCGGCTCCGCACCAACAAAGCTCTCCAGCTTGCTCCACGTTTCGGCGAGCTCGCTTCTTCATCTGCGCATGCCAACTCAGCTTCCTCGGATTCTTCCACTGATGCTTCGTCAGTGCGTCCACCGAAGCCCGCATGCCGAAAGCAGTTGGCTATCGTCGACTGCTTGACGTTTTCCCACGACGCCTTGAGCATTTGGATGGCGCCCAAAAGATCGATCTTCAGATCTTGGCCCATCCGGAGTCTTACAAGCAAAATGTCGATCAGCCGACGCTTGTAGACAGACTTAAATGTGCGGATAATGCCCTGGTCCAACGGTTGGAGCTTCGAAGTGGTGTTGGGCGGCAGAAATACCACTTCGATGTTGCTCAGCTGGGCATCGGTGTGGTGTGCCGTGCAGTTACCGACGATAAGGCATACCTTCCGTCCCTGACGCACCAGGTCCGAATCCCACGCCTTCAGCCTAGATTGCTTCCAGTTTTGCTGCAAAAGTCAGGGTCGTCCGTTTCTTCGCGTCTGCAGCCATCGCTACACACACCACAACGCGCGGCAGGCCGAGCACAACAACGAGCGATGCGAGTGCGACGGATGCCTGGCGATACCGCGATACTATCAAGGAGGAGCTGGTGCAACAAGTGCAGTGCGTCATTGCTGCAAGGCTGCGGCGTGCGTATGCCGCTACGTTCAAGTGGCGCACTCGGCGCCATCGATGTGTGCAGCAGTCGTAAACGCCCACCGCGCTACCGCTATTTTCGAGAGTTGCGGGAAAGCTCGCCGCCTGTCAACGGAGCGCGGCGGGAAAGCTCGCCGCCTGTCAACGGAGCGCGGGCGGTTTGGGGTGGCCGAGTTCGATATATCCATTATACGTCAAACTTCGTTCGAAATAAAAAATAAAAATGCATGCGATTTCCCACGTGATATAGGAACCGTTCGATATAGGCAATAATTCGATATGTCCGTGTTCGATATATCGAGGTTTGACTGTACATGCTCCAGGTGGTATGCTTCACTGCATAACACTTTCTTCTGCTCTCAGTATGCTTCGCCGCGTGGCACTACTGTGCGGCAGAGAAATGCTTTTATCATTGATGTTATGTTACACACTGGGTGGTTGGTTTATGGCAGGGGTCTCAAACACGCGGCCCGCGCACCTGTCGCTAGCGGCCTGAGGCTTCACACGGAGTAAAGTTTTGTGACTTGGCTAAATTGTATTCGCATTATTTGCTCACCTATTGCAATTAATAGCACTTTGTTCGGGTAAGCTACAGAAACGGGACGAGTCTCAAGCATTTTTTTTTTCGTGAGGCACCTGTTGTGGTCACGAGTTGAAACATCACCATGAAACGAAGGCACTACATTTCAGAATAGGTGTTCAGATTTTGATGTCTCTGTCGACGCATCCAAATCTGGAATCATCCCCAATATATAATTTTCAACATTCGTTACGGGCATGTATTTGCACAATGCTGTAGTATTTGGTGACAAATACATTAGACTTGCTTTATGATAGCGTCTTTGAACAATGCAAGAGCATTTGGCTGCATTTCAACAAACGGCCAGCAGAAACCTCACCTTGCCGGACAACCTTGCTTCGTCACGAGCCCCTTCTTGATCAAGGTTGCCATGCTGCTCCAAGCTGTGTAGTGGGTATCTGGAAGGGGCTACAAAACAGAGACTGCCTGTCAAAGCAGTAGAAGTTGAATAAAACATCATACAGTTGAACCTTGATGATTTCAAATCTACTGCTAATTTCAACCGAAGCACAAATCGAATGGCCCAGGTGGTTCCAACAGACTTGTGCGTGTTTATTTGAACAGAAAAAAGACTCGCAAATGTAACTACAAGAACAACCAAATGACTATTTAAAACAATTTGTTGCTAACACGAATTTGTAGCTCACTGTGTCATTGGAACAAACATGCTCCAATCGAGCAGAAAAATTGGCTCCAACTCCGCCATTGGAATTCAGTGTCAAACAAAGATGCACACCTTCAGCCTTCAACTCAGTCCCTCCGCTGCAACGCATTTACTTATGACCAATGATCAGGTTGACTTGAGGACACGCACACTCTCCTACATTCCCTCTCTACTCTAGGCACCAAAGTAGACGGGTTTGGCAGTGCACGATTGGTTTAAGGACTCACATGATGAACTGTTTGTTAACTCCTTAACCGTTTAAATATTTTCATAAGTTTACTCCATAAAACGTTAATTATTAAAAAAGTTGCTACTAAATATTTCTCTGCTAAAAAGCAAGTTCTTGCTGAAAAAAAAAAAAAGAAGCATTTATAAGGTAAAACCAGCTTAATGAAGTTTAATGTTAATTACTGATGAAAAAAAGGACGGCTACCAGCTAATAATTAACGATAAAGAACAAAACAAGTACCAGAATGCGGTTAGAAATTTTCAGCAACCTGACAATGGTTTTATCAACCTGACAATTTTAATCATTCTGATGACAATGAAAATCTTTTCCATTAAGCGGACGAGCTACACTCGTCAAAACGGTTTGGGGACAGTTCTGCAAAGATGAGGTGTGCTCATACGAAATGGGGAAGGGGTTAGGTGCTGTTCCACATTCATCCAGTGCTGCCCAGACAATAATGTTTGACAGCCAGCCAGTGAGCGCACTCACCTGCGTGAAGGATGCGTCGCAGAGAGGCTGTGCTGCAACGATGAGGTCTGATTTGCTCATCCAGTCATGACTGCTGGCACCCGCCCAGGTGGCCTGCGCAAACAAAAGCGTGTCATGCGTCGTGATGCCGTTGTAATCTATGACTATGACAGGCCTGTGAGGCAAGTGTGGCGATTTTGGAATTGTGAAAGAGTAATTTACTAATATGTATGAGCAAAATCGTCTTTCTCTTTAGTGAAGGAAAGAAGACGGCTTTTAAGGGCTCGTTTTTCTTTGTTAGACACAATATTAATGAAAACTAACAGACAATAATGCCAAGGAAAGTAGAGGGAATGCTATTTGTAGTAATTAGGATATAAATGTGAAGAAAGCAAAGTGGACAAAAAGATAACTTGGCGCCTGCAAGTACCGAATCTGCGACCTTCGAATAATGCGTCCGATGCTCTACCACTGAGCTACGGCAGCGGTCATCCCCCCGTCCACTTTATAGGGTATATATGTGCATTTAAAACTAGGAGTGTTAGTCAGTGCCAATCGCAGCCATGGCGGCGAGTGTGGAACACTCTTTTTCTGCCTTTTGGCGTCACGTAGCACGGGATCTTTTTACGAGCTGGCAGCTGACCAATAATCCCTTGCACACTACCTGAAGGCATCAAGTCTGCCAGAACGAGACCCTTGCTATGAATGAAGGAAAGAAGATGGCTTTTAAGGGCTCGTTTTTCTCAGTTTGTCTCTTTAATTATGCGCGAGACGTTAATTTCACCTTGAGCTGCAGCCTCCTCTGACCCAGGACCACGAGTATGGCGTGGGCTCCACTGCGCGGCAGCGGAATGTACTTCCGCGGTCCCCTTTTCTTAGCGGTCGGACCCGCGTCGTCCGCTTTCTTTCGTTTCACTTTGCCCGCGGGGGCCTGTCCTCCACTGCTAGAGGTCGTCGCGTCGTACTGGCTAGCCGACGCCGGTGAGTCATCCTCGTCCGTCGAGTCCAACACCGTCGGTGCCGCGGAGTCAGAGGGTGGGCACCAGTCGGGGTTCTCCCGCCAATGCTCTTCCAGCTTTTTGTCGAGCATGTTGCACAGCTTGTCGCCTGCGGAAGAATCCATTGACAAGGTTGCATTCAGTTGAGGCTCACCTCAGAAACTTGGCACAGCAGCAGAAATAAAAACATGGCATAAAACAAATCTGGAGGCGACCCTAATCCTTGACTTAGGGCTCCAGAAATTTCAACCACCTGGGCTTCTTTAATGTGCACCTAAATCTAAGCACACAAGCCTGTAGCATTTTCGCCTCCATTGATAATGCAGCCACCGCAGCCGTGATTCGATCCTGCGACCTTCATGTCAGCAGTCCAGCACTATAACCACTAGACCACCGTGGCGGATTTGACATTCGTGAGCCCTCGTGTATTCTTTGGGTTAACTTTTTGTTGCACACGTTGCTGAAGTGGATCTCAGAGGCCACGTAGAAAGTAGCACGTGGTTGAGATATGCTCTGCCAGATGCTCCAATGATGCCAGCTGCTCACAAGAAAACCGTCTGCTCTATCAATCCACTCAATGAGTTTACATTAATGATCCTGACAGTTAATTGGCCTTTACCTTGAGAAATTCAAGCCCCGATATCATATGTGTCCAATAAAACTCTTAACTTGAACCAGAATCATTGATTTCTATTTCTTAGAGGACTTTTTCTGAATGTTTGGAAAACCAGACACAAAGTGCTCGACCAGCAACCATAAGTGCTTCAAAGCGAAACAAGAGGGTTATTCGATGCTAGTACCACTAAAAAAAGAAGTGAAGACTCCACTCACCAAAGTACTCCAAGATCTTTGCCTCTTTGCCGCTCTTCAGCACCAGGGGGTATTTTTTGAGTGACTTTAATGCCTGCATGCAAAACAAACACCTTTTTTATCACACATACAATACCTTCACTGGTAAACAGTAAGCGATCTACAAAGCTCTGTGCAATGCGTGACTTCCCTAAGGAATTATAGAAATAAAATTCAGAAAGAAAAATAATAGGAAAAAGAACAACACTTTACTGCACACGTTATTGTATATTGGCTGAATAAATAAATAAAAACAAAACAATAATGACGGACAGCAGCGCAGGTCTAAATTTGGGATAAACTTTGACATTCCTGCAAGAGACAGAGAGCAAAAAATTAATAACAAAAATTTTAAACATTTCAAGATACTATTGCAACAAGACAGCTATGAGAAAACCAGGCTAGTTTTCAAAGTCACACCCAGCTACGTCACAAGCAGGAGGTTACTGCTTTCGGGAATTACGCTGGAACTAAAGACTACCTTACGGGTGCGTTAAAGCGTCGTCACCTTGGGATGCTAACATTGCCATTTTGTATGTCACAACTAAATGTACAGTACTACTGTAGACTTGTACACATCACAATGGCTCTACGGAGGCATTCGGCACTTCAAGACCCCGTTAATTTGACATAACGACATACAAAATGGAGAAACCATTCGTGCAAAAGCCCAAGAAGGTGAATCCCACGAACCAAAAATAAAACAGGCACAGTTACACAGATGCGCGTGGCCGCGCTTGTAAAGTTCTAGGTGACTACATAATCTGTTGCGGTCACCTAGTCACTTTTTGTGCGCACGAAAAAAAAGGGCGATGGCCCTCACTGCTACACAGGCGAATTCTTACGGGTGCCTCTGTACAACATATGTTTGTCAATGAGCTTCATAATGCATGATTGGTGTAGACACATTTTCGATGATGTGAATTCGTCCTATTGACCACTGTGAAGGTTGCCTGGCGACGTGCACGCTTGGAGGACGACCTCTCCTATGAGGTTTGTAAAGACTGTCGTGATTTAGAGTGACATCGGCCACCAAGTTGCGACCTGGTGAAGACTTAGTTGGGTGCGACCACCATTCACGTATGTCGGCTGTCCTACCCGCGTCGCTGAAAAACACATCTAGGTTTTTAGCTACTCAGTACCGGGTAACTGTGCACTCACCCGAGAAGTAGATAGAACTGTGCAAGCATTTCACGAAGATTTTGCAAAGTAGATATTTGTTATGTCACCTACATCTATAGAAGCGGAGTCAACTAGTATATAAACGCTGCAAACAGCCTGCTGCCTATTCGCTCAAACTGAATGTCACATTGAAAAAATGTGTAGCAGCTGCTCTCATGCAATTGTTGTGTCCTAATCGATGCCGTCTTTCGCGTCAGCAGATGCTCCTAATGCCGTAATTGCATCGCAATGGGAATATTTAGGACCCTTTGCTGTTTTACTGCGCAGTTTAGCTGAGAACAGAGTCAACGATTGGCGCATCCGTTCTAGTAGTAGTCCAAATTGACACGCGTATCAATAGCGGGCGTGCGCCGACGAGATTTCATACTCGTAGAGAACTGCCGAGAATTAGGCAAAATAGCCTCAACAATACCACCGCGTCAAAAGAAAGTGTCATGTTGGATGACATGTTATCCAACCGTAACACCGTAAGAAGCCGTGTAATACCTTGCCGTAGACATGCTGAAGTTTGCTGTTGCTGGCGACGGCGGTCTCCTTCCACTCCTGAAGCCATTTCGTGAAGAGGGGATTAGGATCGGGATCCTTCTTTTTGATGCGCCGCAGTTTTGTCACCGTTGCCGAAGCTTTCGCCATCCTGCTGAGCTCGGTCGTTCTCTCAGTGCTTACCGAGCGGGACAGCAAGGGATCACTTGTAGACGCACAAAAGAACGTTGTCACGTTGCCCTAAAGCGTCACGGGCTCCTCAGCGATCCATTATTTAGCGAGGTTTCGCATAAAACTGGCACTCGCCGTAGCTGTAATCGCACGTTGGCATCGGCAACACGCGAATTGACGGTTTGTGTTTACGCGGCATGGCAGTGGCTTGACTTGGCCGACTTGGCTCGCACAAGGCCTTCAAAATTTTTTAAAAGAAGTTTTGAGCTTAATGTTGCACTGTTCTGATTACAGAGCTCTGTTGTACACGCTGTGCGTGTACAATGAACTGTGTTGCGCTGTGTTGCATTGTACACGTCCAATAACGAGCTGCTAAACTCTTAATATCCTGGAGTTGCCTTCGCCATAAACATACGCACAACTGAGAAACCGAAACTGAACTGCCAGTTTTAAGCATGCTCTTTTATTTTGGTAGCCTGTGAGTTAATCTGACGTAATCACCTCGTTATTACTGTGCTGTCACCGATATGGAAACATCCCAAAGACCTATGCCGCCCCCTCCACCGCCGCCACCGCCTTCGGTATCAGTTTACAGGCAAAGCGGCGAGGTAAAAGCCCACGATGCCAAACCACACACTACAGTTCACGAAGTGCTTGAAAGACAACTCCATCGCATAACGGCTGACTCCGAAGAAGCTACCGTTGTGTCCAGGGTGTTGCCGGTGAGACCCGTTATTCAAGACGGACCACAGTAAGTTGACGGCATACCTTTCGTTGGGAGCGTTAAAACTTAGAAGAAACCGCTTCGGTTAGTACTTCCAAGCACGTCGCAAAACGTGATGTACTACTTAGGTGGGCTTGGCGTCCTTCTTAGTTGGCTGGCTTGCTCAAAATGCGAGAATGAGGGCAAGCATCACACGGTATACCTTTAGAACAGTAAGGGGTGTTTGTGAACTGTTTAGTTTAATCCTGGATGTCACGTAGCGCTTATCTAACATCTAAACCAAGACCTGCGAGATCACTGTGAATAACTTAACACAGTACATTAAGTTATCGTGTAGTGATTCGCGCGTGATCTTTTTTACAGCCGTCTAAATATGTGCGTGATTTCAACGACTCACACGGGCCAATTCTGCATTGTGATGCAACTAATTACTTTACTGTATATATCGTAATTATTGTATGCTTTTTTTTTTCTTTTTTCAGATGCGGGCTAGTGGCACTTAGCATGGCCTCACAGCTGCTCCAAGATCATCCAGTGAGTGTCGAGGCTCTTTTCGAAATGGCCAAGTCGCTTCAGTTCACCAAGAAAGGAGAGATGTTTTCAGGTTGTTCAACTTGGAAGACTCAGACGTTAAACTGCTGCCCTGTTTTATACAAAATACAAAAGCTGCCTAGCTATGAAAACTTCCTTTAGTAACCCCATGCAGCTTATGTCTCCCATCTCATCGGATTCCCTCTTTGTAACCGTACTAACAGGTTTGGCTGAAGCCAAATTGAAGTATAGATGCATTGCTCTGATTATCTAAACTGAGTTTGTTGGTCTGCAAGGCTTAGCTCCCATAGGAATGTTGCATCTGTATAAGCCATTCTGTATCTATATAACATCTACATAAGTCCATCCTATGCATGCCTACTAATTTTCTAAGCTCATAACTGATCTAATCCTCTGACACTTCTGGCTGCACTTGGCACCCATTGAGTCGCTCACACAGATAGCGCATTATTGGTGTTGTGCATTACATGATTGGTCAAACTCTTCTTTCTCTTAATTTCAAGCAGAGTGTCAGTTTATGAAACAAACACCATGTGCCTGTATTTCACTTGCAAAAAGCTAAAATGTCTCGGGTAGCAACTGCATGCACTATTCAAGAACTTTATGATTATGAGTTTCAATCTATACCTGCATTCTCCCTGTGTTGGTTGCAGTTGAAAACATGAAGACTCTAGCCGAGGCATGTCTGCAAGAACATCGCACTAAAATTGTGCGCAGTGAGCATCGAGAAGATATCATCAGACATCTGCTTGAGGGAAAGCCTGTGTTAATACCGTATCCTTTATGTTTGTGCCTCTGTTTACCTGTCTGCACGATCTGCATTGCGAAAGCAGTGCGAATAGACAAGTTTCCACGTTAACAAAAAAAAAACCTTTGCCTGAAGTTCTTTTGTTTTTTTGCTTTGCAATTCGGTTAAGTTGTCGTTGCACATTTCTAATGCTCAACTCCTGTTCCTGAGCTTGAAAGAGTACCGGTACATGTTTCCAAAGTTGCTAAAGCTATGCCGCATGCTTCCCGTGCGTTAAAGAATGAGAGAAAAATGGGAATTTCGGGAAATACTTCCATGTAAGGAGAATAAAAGCTGAATTTAACTGAATTACGTTGAAGATATTTTAACTTCATGCTGAAGCAAGTTTTTAACATCGTGGTTTAGCGCTAAAGAAAGACAGACACATGTGAGAGACAGGACAGGCGCTACTAACAACTGGTTTATTGCAAGGGTTGCAATGGAATAAATACCACACTGGTGCGCAGACGTGACGAACGCGTAACAAGATGTCACCACTTATCAGGCTACAGGCATGTGGCATCAAAAAGCCTAATCTCATTTCTATACAAGCAGATAGATGTGTCGCTAACACAGTTAGTACCTTTTTTCTTTATATGATACGCCTCCCAGAGTTCGCGGGCTGATTTGTTCCAGCTTCTTCCTAGAATCTTAGCCTCTCGAAATATCGGCTCACACATGCATTTTCGGCAGTGGGACGAAAGATGGGCCCCATCTACTTTCTTTAGATTTTGCGCATGCTCCCTTAACCGGTCATTAAGGCATCGGCCTGTTTGCCCTATGTACGACTTACCGCAAGACAGCGGTATGTCATAGACCACTCCTTGCACGCATTTCACAAAGGGCGAGGCATGCTTCTTTGAGCACCCTTTCTTCTTGCAGCCCACCTTTGTTGTGCGAGGGCACAGCTGTGCAAGCTTGTTGGGCGCCGAAACAACAAGCGGGACCCCATGCCTATTGGCAGCCTTCTTCAGGTTGTGCGAAACCTTGTACACATACGGCACAACTTCAGGTTTCAGCCCGCGAACACTGGGAGGCGTATCATATAAAGAAAAAAGGTACTAACTGTGTTAGCGACACATCTATCTGCTTGTATAGAAATGAGATTAGGCTTTTTGATGCCACATGCCTGTAGCCTGATAAGTGTTGACGTCTTGTTACGCGTTCGTCACGTCTGCGCACCAGTGTGGTATTTATTCCATTGCAACCCTTGCAATAAACCAGTTGTTAGTAGCGCCTGTCCTGTCTCTCACATGTGTCTGTCTTTCTTTAGCGCTAAACCACGATGTTAAGTACTCACCAACTCGCCCAACAACAAGTTCTTATGAAGCTAGTTTTGTAAGGACTTGCTTCAAAAGCATTACCGCAATATAGAACAATATCTTTTACATCACTTATGGGTTCAATGAACATAGCTATAAAAGGAAAAAAGTAAAGATTTCTGCAATGTCATTGTTGTCACAGACACGTATGTTTCTTAACTGAAGCTTACAGGTATGATTCTGACGGAAATTTCGAACCCTGCCTAAAAAATGGACACACAGCACACTGGGCTGTCCTTCATGGTAATTAGCTTATTTTGTATCTTTCTTATTATTATGGGACTTATTATTATTTGGCCATTTCTGTTTCACTTATATGTGCCAATTTGCTTGTGCTGCAGCGAAGTAATCCGATTAAGGATCCGTTTGATGTTGTGCTCGTAAATGCAAGCTAACCGTTTCGATTTTCTTTTAGTTAATAGCAATACTTCAGCCATCATGCATACGTTAATTTACTTAATTAACCTGTTTGCTGTTGCACATGGCAAATGTTCATCACAAATATATCCCTTACCAACGTTTCTTATTTCAGAGCTTGCACTGAAGACTATCTTCCCACGTTACACCGTCTAACCTGACATGGAATTTTGTTGTGTGTGCTCTCCTCATGCAATGTCTCATTGGAAAGTTTCAGATATTATGAATAAATCAATGAATGAAAGTAAAACCATTTCCAAAAGCATGTGAACTATCTTGCGCCTTCACCATATGCATGCACGTGTGTCATTCAACTGTGTAGCGCAGTTGTCGTTACATGCCTAACATTCTAGTTTGTTGCATGGAGATTACGTAAATCTTTTGTTCTCAGTCGCATTGGAGCTATAAGTCTGTAGTCCACCTAGCAGCAGCATAGTCTATATTACTTTGACAAACATATATTTATAGTCAGCGCCGTCTTTCTTCTTTTTCTTGCTTGTATTTTCTGCACTTGCATCTTTGTGGTGTTGCTGCTTCACTGTGAGAAGGAAGCAAGCAGAACACTTTTCATGTGTCATTTTTTACATTCTTTTGTTCAATTTCCATTTTTTTACTGCCCTTGCCTTGTAGCAGAGCAGCCTTGTAACCTCGCTCAATGCCATTGGCTACACATTCTTCAAAAAATGGCGGTGAACTTCAAGTTTGAGCACCTTGAAGTGCCTTAATGTCTTGTTTCTTACCCATTTCAGGAATCTGCCTGGTTCTACGTGAATCACCTTGCATCGAAGACACGCTGGCAAACGTTTCGGAGATGGACTCGAAGTGCCCGAGGATTTTCCACGTCCACACCACGATACCCAAGGAAGTGTTACTAAAGCTCACCCAGCTAGCCGAGAGCCAGGAGACCGGTGTGTTTGTTTATGCTAGTCAGGGAAAGAGCAGGCACGTAGGATTGTGGGAACTTGAGTTGCTTCTGAGAAGTAACAAGAACCTGGCGCATTTCACGCCAAAGCGCGATATTTCCGATTTTGTGATACCAGAGGGAGGTGTTGCCGGAGGGCTGTCTGGCCAGGTGCTTCTTTTCACATAGTCCATGATGCGGTGAAGTGTTAAGTAATGTGAGTTAATGTGAAGTTATCACAGGGCTGGATCTCTCTCAAAAGAAGTGACTGCAGATGTTGGCCCACGCTTGTGTTCTCATTTTATCTGTGTAATTATCTTGCGTTGATGTACTCTAACAAGAAGCGACGATCGATAGAGCAACTTCTAGTTGATCTGTCTTGAGACATGTGACGAGAGTTTAGTTGTTGGTTAACGCTCGTGTATTTATCGCATGTGAGTCACTGTCTGACCCACTAACCCCATTCACATTGTGTGTGAAAACCGCTGAGTTGGTTCAACAGACCGTTCGGCATTTTTTTGCTAGCTACCAGCCATGTACAGCAGCTAGCCTCTAGCTGACATTGGCTGGATCAGGAAGGTGTGTACCATCTTCCGTGCCCTTCGCACTTTCTTCATTTGGCCTGTGAAGCTTCTCAGGCCTTTCGGAACTCTTACCAAACTGTGTTGACTGTGGTGAGTTTTACATGCTGGGATATTTATTGTGTGAATGCCTGGCTCATGTTAGTGCCTGAACAAATTTTTAACCAAAACGTGTTGTGGATGAGGCTTGCCTTAATCATTGTTTGTGGAAGTAGTACCCCACTCCACAGCATCCTAGGCTGGGCAAAGACTTGCACTGTCTTTTTGAAAAATATCAATCCAATGGCCTGTCAAGTCGTGTATTTCTGCATCTGATGGTGCTTGCACCACAGCACTGTGGTGGTGTGTTTCTTGTCTGCATCATTAACATACGCTGGTTTTTTGTTACCATTTTTTACCAACAAGCCCATGTTTTCTATTTATTGGTAATGGCCCCTATGCCATTACCAATGCCAGCACTTCTGGTAAAGACGTACATCGCGCCAGAGTTATTGCAAATGGTTCCGTATGTAGTAAGTCTACGTGCCACTGTAATTGTTTCTGGAGCCTTTATGTGGTGATATATAGTGCCACTAGAGTTACTGTATCCAAAGGGCCGTGTTGTTGAGGTGTCTCCTGTGGAGCAACTCTCTCCATATTTCTGCCGCCAACCCATAGAAAATTTGAGAGCTAGCAAGAAGGGACAACTGAGCAAATTAGCATGAACATGTCTTGACAGTAGCCACTGTATTTAGTCAGGGCTTTTGTCTCACCTTATTCCTAGTCTTTGGTTTTCTTAGAGAGCAACGTGCTTCTTCATGTGATGTCAGATTCTGAATCCTCCATTTTTTTTCTTAGTCTATGCCGAGAGCATTTTAACGAGTGGTCATTCTAAAGCGAAGCTTTCGTTTTATGGTGTACTCCTGTGGCCGCATATTTACACAGGTTGAGTGCCTTACAAGTGAGCTATACTAGTTAGAGCAGGCAAGGACATGTAGTCTAGCCAAATCATCATGGGCTCCGGTAACTGTGACGTTAATAAACTTCATAAATATAAAGCAGCGTTCTTACCTTGTTGCTGATGTTGGGGTCTCATATTGTGCATTGTCATGTGCTTTCATTAAAAGCTGTTTGTGTGAAATGGGCTCTTTCTAAAATGGGCATTTATTGGTAATGGCCCAAAAAACCAGCACACATTCACGATGCAATGAAAGAAGCACACCACCACACCGCTGTGGTGATGTGCTTCTTTCTTGTCCGCATCGTTAACGTGCACTGGTTTCTTGTGACCATTTTTTACCAACAAGTGCAAGTTTTAAACTTATTGGTAATGGCACCTATATCATTACCAATGCCACCACTTCTGGTAAAGACGTACGTTGTGCCAGAGTTATTGTAGATGGTTCCGTATGTAGTAACTCTACTTGTCACTGGAGTGTCTGGAGCCTTGACGTGGCACTAAGGTTGCTGTATATGGATCCTTATACTGTAACTCCAGCAGTGCCAAGAGTTATTACATAAACTCTACGTGGCACCAGCACGTAACGGCATCCCGTGGGCAGCTGTGGTATCTACATGACGAGGCACGTGTCCTCAGAGATTGTCTGCCGGCTTTGCTGCGTGCCATAAAGTCTGGCCCACTTGCTGCGTAGTTCAGCAAAAGAAAGAGAGAGCAGACCAATTTTGGGTGTTTTTCAAACGCAACTGTAAATTCTATGCTGCATGCTGTGCAATCGAACTTTTAGCACACATGTTCACAGGAGCCATATAGGCAACATTTTCTGGCCATATATAAAATGTGTTGCAGGGCCAGTTTAAGTTTTCTTGAGTACTTCGCCAAAACTTGCCATGGGATGCGTATTGGCTTTGTCAGAGAGTGCTCCAGGGCGTTGTTTCAAGTTTGCAATGGTGACTAGTCGCGAAATCAAGCGGTTGTAGAACTGCCGAAGATATATGATTTCTACTCGACGTCGCCTCTGGATAAACCTTACATCCTTACCTTAACTCTGCGATGTGCATTTCATCACCGTGGCTGAATAAATGACCGAAGGAAATGGTAGTCTTGTACATAGACGCTGCCGGAGTGGAGGGGAGTGGGGGGGATGCGGAGCTCGGGGGCATTCAATGCCTCCTTCTTCCGGAAACTTTAATTAGTATGTATACATTGGCATAGCGCGTAAGAAACGGGGGAGATGGTCACGGCGCAACAAAGGAAGACCAGCTGCATATGATGATGCTTCTGGGCAGGCCCGTAGCCAGGAATTTTTTTCGGGCGGGGGGGGGGGGGGCACTCGCTGAAAACTGACTATTTCATAAAAACACCTGTTTTCATTATTTATTTTTGGTAAAAACACCTACTTCACCAAAATTTCGGGGGAGTGGGGCCCTAGCCCTCCCCCCCCCCCGCCTGGCTGCGAGCCTGCTTCCGGGATAATTGGCCCCTACCCACTGGGGAAGATAGACCAAGAGTCGGGCGGATGTTGTGGTCTTAGAATTTTCAATTCCTGCTAGAGGTTATGGCCATACTCGTGCGCATGGGGGAGGGGGAGGCGGCTGCACCTCCCCCCCCCAATCATATCTAATGGGGGGCGCCGATTCTGTCCCATACCTTTACTAAGTGGCACCTTTTACGTCATTTTGTAATGCGGGGGGTTCTGGCTGCGAATGTTTTTTTGACAATAATGGTGACCAACGACCCCTGATTGTTGCATTCGATGATCTGTTTACTTCCTACCTTTAGCCCGGAAAGCCGGCCAGGGACCAATGGCAGGCCTTTGTGAGAAGCAGTTCATCGCTTCATTTTAATCTTTGCACTATATTGCAGAACTTGTTTTCTCTCGGACTCGACCAACGTGGAGGGGGGGGGGGACGCTGCGGTGAAACGTACCCCCCCCCCTCTAATGTAGTACTCTGCACACACCTATGGTTATGGCGTCAAATAGCAAGAAGAATGAATCCTACTTTTATACTATCAAATCGTTTTGCGTAAACATCAGACAATAAAAAAAATATGACAGAAGGTCGTAAGCTAAACATTGTTAGCGATTTAAATTCAATCGATTTGACTCGCATATGAATTTCTCTACAGCACTGCATATATTCGCGTCCGAGTGTCCCAGCACAGAAGCTCCAGATATTCAGAATAGTAGCGTAGCCAGTAGCGTAGCCAGAAATCTTTTTTGAAAGGGGGGGGGGGAGGGGTTCAACCATACTTTGTGCGCTCTTGCGTGCGTTTGTATGTTTATCCGGGCATATGTAGTACGCTTTATCTGGACCACGTACATGACATCCTGTGCATGTCTCCGATTCTTTGATTAATGTGGACCATCGGGGACAATTATGCCCCCCCCCCCCCCCAATAACTGACGCCTAGCTCTGTTTTAATGGCGGATTCGACCTCTGAAACGTGGTTTGGCTCTATAGTACGCAGATTTGCGGTGATGGTGTGCGGGGATGTAGCCAAAAACTTTCTTAGAGGGAAGGGGGGGGGGGGTATTCAAGCTTACTTTATGTGCGTTCGCGCGCGTGTGCGTGTGTGCGCGTATATATACACATGCAAAATTGAAAAATTGGGGGGGAGGGGGTGAATCCCCTGGCTACGCCAATGATGGTGCGACTCATTTGCTTAGAGCATTTGCCCTTGTAGCCAGAAAAAATTATTTCGGGGTGTGCGTATGTGCGAAGGAAATGCCAGTACGTATGTGAATTATTTACACACAAAACTAAAACATTTCAGGGGTCTGAACCCCCAAAGCCCCCCCCCCCCTCCCCCCTAGCTACGCCAATCGGGAACTTTTGTTTCTAAAAGCAACAGCCGGCGACAACGATAGAAAATAATCACTTTTATTGAAGAAAAAAGGCGCGAAATCACTGCTTGTAATTTCTATTTTTACACGTGAAGGTGCATCCTCCTTCGTCTTTTTTTTAAATTATCTAATCGTATAAAAGCTACAGACGTACGTCGTGGAGGGCGTGTTTTCAAAGCTGGTGATAGACAAGCACAACTTGGCATGCTTTGAGGCACATAGATACATCTGTGGACACAGTGAAAACCTTGTGAAAACCAGCGCGCTTTCTTTTTTTTTTTTTTTCAATGTCAATTACGTTTGGCTGTCTTGACATCGGCTTGAGTGCAGTTGCAGACTGCGCATCCATCTTTTATCACCACGGAGCACTGGTTGTTTTCCTGTATCGGGCATCTCACCTGAAACGGCGAAAAAAGAAATGCGTGTCCGTGTCAGCTGGAGTTGCGGAACAGGCGCCAGCACAGCCTTTTCGTGCACTAAAAACTCCCGTAATTATTCCACCTTATTATTATTTTGTTTAGGTACACACATAACACTCAAGGCCACAGAGAAAATAGGGAGGGAACAGACAGCGGCTGCCGGAAGGAGGGAAATAGAGGAAAGGAAGATAGGAGGAAAGAAAGAGAACAAAAAAAGAGGAAAGCAAAAAATCCACACATCTCCATATAATGTAAATTGAGTGACATAAAGAGTCGACGACAAAGCTAGGTCCTATAGGGTCCATAATGTCTACGTTGAAGTCGCTGACTAGTATGAAGGGTTTGTGCTGGTAGGTGTTTTATATTGTTTCGTCACAATTATGAGTTATGTTCGCCTATTGTAAACCTCTTTTTTATCCACATACACACATATATGTTTTGACTATACCAACAGTTTTCTATATAGCGTGACAGCGGACAGTGAGAGTCGACGACAAAGGTCCTAAGGTCCATAATGTGTACGTTGAAGTCGTCGACTAGTATAAAGGGTTTGTGAGTGCAGGTGTTTTATATTGTGATATTAGTCTATGTTAAACCTGTTGTTAAAACCACGCATCTCCACGAAGTGGATCGTGACGAATGGGCGAGTAGGTGTGTAAGCACGGACACGGACGCCACACAGACGGACGTGCCTCGGCCTTAAGGTGCTTCGCGCTTAAAAGAATTTACAGACGGGCACATAAGTAAGTAGTAAGATGGAAAGATGTCTATAAGGGCGAGGCCAAATCGATTTCGTTCATGTAATTTAGCAGGGCTCGATGGGCCTGGTCACGCCGAGCAGCACAACCCCCCGGGAAGAGGCAATCATCAAGGTTCGTACGCTTAAGTTCAGTAAGTCCAATATGAGCAGTGCCAGCTGCACAACGAATGCAGGACGCTCAAAAACAAGGTGTTCCAAGTGTTTCACAGGAGCCACAAGACGTAGATAATGGAGGACTGCCCACACGTCCTTGACCGAAACGAAACATGCACATCGACTCATGCGAAGCTGTCCAGTAGCAAGCACTCGTAGGTGATGCGCACTGCAGGGTGTAGTGCATCCTGAAATTTATCTGCTGACGGCTGCACGCTATACTTGGTTTCGAAACGTCACTTTTAATGTCACAATATAAGGCGAGGCTAACAGACATGCTTCTATCAGTTTACTATGTGTTCTATTACTTACTGAACCGATTCCTTTAAACGACTTCTCGGTTGCTCTCGCGCTGAGCAGTCTACGTAACGTATCCATGAGCACAGGAGTGCGCAAGGTCCCGCCTTAATTAGGATAATGGGAAAGGGGGGGGGGGTGTTCAAGGAGGCACCATAGGTATATAGCCTGAAGGCCCACCCCCTCTCCCTCGCAGTTTATCCCCATTACAAAAGTAAAAAAAAAAATTCATATTTCCAGCGAAATATGAATTTCAACTTGCATACTTTACCGTATAGTTGCAACATTGTACACAGGAAATAGAGCCAAGGACTTTCTTAAGCTGTACGCAAAGTTCTTTGGAACACATTGTGATCACTTAAATAGAGATACATCATACATGCACTTCCATGTGCTTCTTGCAATATAATAAAAATTCCAAGACCGAAAGTTAGTTTATTATATATGCTTTCCTGGGCTTCACTGACTTGGCTGGATGTGGTTCTGATGGACAATAACCGAGCCCGACCAGGTAACCTTTCCCCTATTCTCAGGCGGGGTGTACACCGTCTGAGAGAGGGTGACGCTATAAAACGGAGAACTCACTTGTACAAACTGCACGAATTATTTCCACCGAAACGTGGACTTCAGCTTGCATATTTCACTGTACTTTCAACGCTACAGCCAAGCGCTTTCCTAAGCTGGTATCTAAAACGCAGTTGTGCATGCGGTCAACAGTTCTCGGAGCTCTGTGACGTCATCGCAACGTAGATATTCGAGTTTCCATGTGCTGCTTGAAAAATAATACGCGAAACCGAATTTGCCGGCCCTTCCGTGCAGTTAGAGGGTGCCATTGCAACGTAACAACTCCCCCCCCACCGGGCCCCCCTTTCCTCCCCAATTCTCCCCACCACAACCCATGTCTGCGACCTTTCCAATGCATTGGCGTGCGCCGTAGATTACTTGCACCCTTTAAATTAATGAAGAGGCGTCTCTATTCTTTCTTTTCGAAGAGAGAATAAAACGTTCATTAGTGAGTGAAACATTAAAAGTCATTCTTGTGGTCGGGCCTCCTAGCCCCGAAGGCCGCCGTCCAAGGTCTGAGCTGGACAGGGGGTGTTATTCATGACACTGACGAATTCCGCCATCTTGTGAAATCTCGTAATGGCGGCATTTTAAGCCAATGAGAGAGGTCGTATCAGCCATCTGGGCCAATCAGGATTGACCAGTGGTGGAATTTGACAACATGGCGGAATTTGATAATGTCCAGAATAGCACTCGGGGCCGCTTCCCTACTATTGTCGGATTATGTTTGGCCGATATTTTAGGATTCTGTTGGCACGCCCAGACATGGGTATAGCGTCGCCATCTGGGGACGGAATTGGATCTATTTTGGATAACACATATGGACTAGGAAAAGACAATGTTTTTTAATCGTCGCCACGCGACCTGCGTTGCCTTATCTAGTATGGGAACAGGCGGAGGTAGAGTGCGTCTACACAGCCGAATGTGTTGCAGAATTTTAGAATATGAAAGTTGGGGCTGGGGGTCCTCCTGGTTGACGAGAAGTTGCGCCGTAGAGGAGTCGGCGGAATCCTGGTGTAAAACTTCTCGGGCGGAGACATGAGCAATCTCATTGCCTTGAACTCCAGCGAAAAATAAGCGCAGAACATGCACTTCCATAAGCCGAGAGACACAAGACAGCGTTATGTCCTGTGTCTCTCAACCAATTTGCGTGAATGTTCTGCGCTTATTTTCTCTCAAAAGATATAAATGCAGCATCTTGTCCAGTATGAAGTTTTGTTGATCTCATCTACCCGTTCATATCGCAGAAATCACATCGTCCGCGGTAGCTCTGCAGCGTACTCTCTCGCTCAATACAAGGTAAAGGGTGCGATTTGCGGCTTCATGACTGCAAACGCATACTGTAAGAAAAAAAAGTCACTTTACCTTTTATGGTCCTGACTTTTCACTCATAACTCTCTTTAAAGGTACACGCGAACTCTCATTTAACGGGCACTGAATAGCACAGTTCACTGGTCTTCCACTATTCCGCCTCAATCAAAATGCGAACACCCGCGGCCGGGATCGAACCTGCGTCTTTCGGGGATAGCCTTTGTGTGTAGAGGGAAAGTTGAATACCCTGTGCCAGCGTTTCGGCAGACGAAGGAGCATGCGTTGGGATAAATCGAGGCAGGGAAATGCTGAGAGGAATTGCTCTAGAAAAGCATGCCTCTAGAGCGTTGCGTGCTCCTGAGTAAAGGTGACGCCCAGAAAAAGCGTTGATTTGCTGCGTGCCTGCTACGCGTACGATTACTATATATAGTCTCACCTGCGGGCACGCTGCCGGCGGTACTCCTTCGTGACACATGCAGAGCAGGCACCCGCTGCTCTCGTCTCTAGTTGGCTTGCAGTCGCAGTTCGGGTCAGGTGGTGGGCATGTTGAGGGTGCTGGAAAGGACATCGACAGCGGACGTACTCGATCAGTGCATGTATCTTGAATCGGGCTGGTTGGCCACACATGACTTCGGGTGTTCGAATCAACCCCCCCCCCCCCCCCCAAATACAATGTGTGTAAACACAACAAACACACGCAGGAACAAAGACCCCCCCCCAAAAAAAAAAAAATTACAGCATCCACGGGTGGATGAAGAGCTACGCCATGGTTACGTGGCTTACGCCTAGCAGTTTCAAAGTACGCCGCTTTGATTACTACGCCAATGCACCGCTGCGTTCTTTTCTTTTTTTTCTTTCTGTTTTCTTTCTACCTGCGTAAATGTGGCAGTATACATACTAGATGTCTGCAAAACGTCACGTGTCCCGGCGACTGGTAACGCACTAAGTGAAATGATAAAGACCTCCGCACCAGGCAAAACTAACTGCTCTTGTAACTACGCCGTAATTACACTTTCAGCACTGCACGTACTAAGCCTGAAGGTATGCGAATGTTACCGACTGTGCCTGCGTCACAGGCAGCGTCACGCTGCGTCTCTGAACGCCTGTCGCTGCATGCACTCTCTAGAGGTAAGGGTGAGAGTTCGCGTTCCTACGTAGCAAACTTTTGTGTAACGCAGCTATGCAACGGGGCGAAACCGACAACACTTCCCGGAGTCAATGGCTTTTGTTTCTTTTGAGAAAGCATTTAAACGGTTTCGTTAGAAGCCGGAATAGAAACCTAAAAAAAGAGCGTTCTGCGGAAGCATGCTTCGGTGCTCTTCGTGCAAAACAAGCGCTGGAAAAAAGTCGACTGTGACACATACCCAATGGCTTTTCGAGTAACCACACGTGTTACCGCGTGTTTTTGTTTGTGGCCCAACGGCACACGTCATCGCGAGACAGGTTACTTCGCTGTAAGAGCTGTCGCGAAAGTTTTTAGGCCTTTGCATGGTCCGCTGGAAAGATTTGTAAGCGCCGCCTCCGCGATGGCACAGTGGTTATGGCGCTCGGTTGCCTATCCGTTGTTGCCGCGGTGGTCGCATTTCGATGGATGTGAAATGCTATAGTGCCCCATTTATTTAGATTAGGTATGCACTTTAAATAACCCTAGCTGGTCGACATTTCTGGAGCCCTCCACCAAGGCGGGCCTCATAATGGTATCGCATGTGGTATCATGGGTTTGGCTCGTAAAACCCCAGACGTTATTATTTAATTTGTGAGAGCGGTCGCGCATAATTGTAAGGCTTCGGACCAGTTAAAGGGACACTAACGTGAAACTGTAAACCGATTTAGATGGGCGAATTATTATTTCAGAACATTATTGCACAGTTAATTTGGCAATCATAGGTTCATAATTAAAAACGAAGAGAATAAAAGCCGAAGGTTCGTTTTCGAATTTCGTGCCGGAATATCAGCACTTGAATGTAGTAATTGCATGGATGGATGGAAAAGCTTTATTGAGTGTCCGGCAGACCTGTGGTAGTTGCAATATGGATTAAGTTTTTTTTTTCTCCGTATATTGGCCTCATTGGTTAAATAACCTTTTTCTGAAGGTTACTACGTAAAGTATCTGGCTTACTTTGATGCAAGCCAGGTGATAAATCAGGCAAACGTCTAATGGGTGTATCGTTAAAAAAAATGATCCCGGCCGCGGCGGTCGCATTTCCGATGGAGCCGAAAATCCTAGAGGTCCGTGTACGTATATTTAGGTGTACCTCAGAGAACCCCATGGAGGTGGTCGAAACTTCCGGAGCCCTCCACTATACGGCGTGCCTCGCAACGATGTCTTGCTTTTCGCAACGATATCTTGCGGCCCATATGGTACATCGTGCCCATTTTGTGACGCACCAATCCGCGATGTGACTGCCACACACTTGTAGTGGTCTTGCACGGATCTACAACGAAGCCGTCTTCGCCATCTCCGTGCAACAGGCCTCAGGTCTGGCTGACCACCCGGCCTCGACCGCTGGATCCATGGACCTGATACCACCGTTCATTGTTAGACTTTATATACGAAGCAAATTTGCATGTTCATCTTTGGTACCACGAACTATTATGCCTAAGGGCAGGCTTTCGAAAACAAAAAGCGTTGCGCCTGCTCGCGTCAAGCTTGGTGTTTTTGGTATTACCCAAGTGTAACTTACCTAACACGAGAGTCAACGGTCTTTGAAGGGACGCTAAGAGCGCATGTCCTAGCTCTGGCACTGGAGTTGGCGGTCTTTGAAACCACGAAAGGCCTTCAGACTCCCTTTTTTTCTACATAACTCCAGGTGGCGGGACGAGAGGCTCGCTTGCGTTGTGTGCGCACAGCTGCTCTTTATCGGTTCTTCAGGCGCGCATTTCAAATGGGTCAATCGGAGCGGTGGATGGTCTATCGAAAACTGTGGGCGGTGCTCCAGAGCCGTGAAACCTGAAGAAGTGCGTAGCACGGGCAACCCAGCGATTTCCCTGGCATTCGCGCGTGATTGCCGAGGCGGTGGCGCTCTCATTGGCGCGGCGCGGGTATCAGCTTGATGTTTCAGAAGCGTTTTTCGCGATTTTAGGTAAATTATAGCGATTAGTTCTTGGTGATTTCTGTAGTTTATATTATTTCAGAGCTCGTCACTTTATTTTGTACTGGTTTTGAGCATGGTTAGCCTCGTTTTAGGCCTGTATTGACCACTGCGGTACCATGAGATATGAGACAGTTGATAGATGACAAGCAGGGTCCTTGAAGTGCTCCGCATTAAAACAAAAGTGAGGCGAAACCTATCTGTAATCGCTTGGTGTCACGCTAAAGGTTAATTTTTTTGTTAAATATATGCCGTACTGTCTTCATGGTCACCCTAGCTTACTTTGCTGTTACAGTGGATGTAGGATCGCCGCGCTGACTATGGTGTGCCGATACTGGAGGCAGTGCAAACAATGTACTGGCACTTGGTTGGTAAGACACGGACCAAACGAGCGCACCAGACCACAAACACCGGGAAAGGATTCGCTTAACGAGATGGAGTAGCGCTCGTGATGACATGCATCTTCTTGTACTGAACGTATTCAAAATGGTTGTCTTACAGCGTATTCGTGCAGATAAGAGAGTCCGCAACCAGTTCATATGCAGGTACGTATAGTTCAGATAGGAATACGTAGGCGCGCGCCATCCAGTGAACATGGCTTTTCGCGCGCTGTCAGGTTTTTGGCTATTGGTCAACGACCAAAAACTCGGCGAATGAGCAGAAGAATGCCAGCGCATGAAGAGAAAGCGTTTACGCAGATTCATACGCGATGCTGCGCAGTGCGGTCAAACAAAATTGTGCGTTTAGTGCATCGCGCATCGTTATATGGTATCAGAACCATGCAAGAAATATCTAGAGAGTTTAAAATTGCAGAAGACACAAAAGAAACACACGTACCGCTCGTCTCTTGACTGGTCGTTCTCACCACGAAGCAGACTAGGAGGATGACCAAACCAGCCGCGACGATGGCCATTGTCCCTTATCTCGGAGGTCCTGCTGGAGTCCCACACAGATACGCCAAAGCACTAAACAATCGTGCAGTTGGCGGAATAAGCGGCCTTCGATTTTGGCTATTTGGGCAGACGACAACGCAGGGTATACACCGAACAGACGACAACGAAACGTATATATATACCAAGGTGTACGAGCTCAGTGACGAGTTGCCCCGATGATCTCAGAGGCAACGTATGCGAGTTACAAGCACGCCTGGTGAAGTTGTCTCGTGCGCTTGTCGCTGCTCTGGGAGATCGTAGGTTGCGGAGTGGCTTATTACAAGTGGCGGTGTTGACGCGACACTCGGAACACGCGCAGGAAGCGACGCCGTGGGAGAGAACGTTTCCGTCCTTTCTCATTCGTCTATTCGTCCATAGTCAGGCGCGTGCCGTCGGCGCCTGGTTGCTTTCGCTTTGCTCACCCACCCGTGAAGGTCTTTGTGTGTGGCCGTCATTTGGAGCATGCAGAAAAAAGCAGAAGACTAAAAACACACCCACACATGACACGGAGGGGGGGGAGGGGCACGTGAAGAGGATCCTCCGCTACGTGTCGCCACCGGCGGTTTCACTTATGCCATATGGATGTTGACACTCGCTCGGTGCTTGTCATTTCGTGCATGCACGTTATGTCGTGACTAAAGGGGGCCGTAACTCCGGTCTGTCGGACCACAGAGTTTCGTAATAATACACTAGAGGGAAATCCGACGGTCTGTGGGAGCTGCAACGCATGGCGCTTCTGCCAGCATATTAGCCCATTGCGACACACATTATGTTCGACTGTCTATAAATGCGGGAAATTTACATAATTTCATGTCAAGGTTCTGGTACTAAATTTAAAGCAAGTGGGAATGTTAGAATAAATTATAGCGTATTTTACAGCAATTAATGGCGATCACAACGTAAATAAATATCTAATTATTGTACAGTAAGACGCGATATATTTCTTCATAAACCGAATTCAACGACCCACGTCAAACTACATTGATAGTTATCTGCTGGCAGCGAGCATTCCTGAAAAGGTAAAAAAAATTGAAGTTCCTGCCAGTGCCAAAACGTCCCACGTCCAACGTCTCGTTAAACACGGTACTGCCTTCACCAAAAGCGATCGTGTGTAGCCAGATATCCTAACCACAAGTGATAGGTAGGATCTGTGGGCAATAATGCTCAATTTACCATTTGCTCAGTGTTGGTAATCTCTTCCTTGCCAGTAGTGTACAGAAAGGACAAAAGTAAATCGCGTCAACAAATGAGGACTCCGTAGATGGATTTGCCTATGCTTCGTTCTTTCGGCGCCGTGTGGCCCGCAGCCACTTTGTCGCAAGGCAAAAGTCAAAATTTTCGGCAGTCCCACTTCAGCGCCTAGACCCTTTCAGGCTTACCAATTCAGATCGGCTCACGAGGTTCACAACGAGCCATTGTTTCATCCGAAACAAAAGCCAAAACGCTACAATAAGCAAAGCCAGAAGTGCGTTCGCGTTCGAAGCCGCTAGCACGAGGACTATACGCTCTAAGAACTGTAACTCTCTTTTTATACATGTGAGGGTATATGTGTAGGACTCCGTTTAGAGAGGCACGTTGACCCTCTTTAGGAGAGTTCCCTAAAGAGAGTCAATGCACGACTATCCTAAAGAGCGTCAGTTTGCCTCTGTAAAGGGAGTGCTACAGATGTGACTCTTACATGTAGAGAAAGAGAGTCAAAGGACACCTTTTTTCTTAGAGTGTAGTCATATCAATGTACTACCCATCACTCCCATAGTGCCTGAACGATCACAGCGCCACAGTTCCCTCTAGAACATATTGTAGGAAACTCTATGCATCGGACGACATGGACGACCTGCGACTGCGTAGATGCGCATAACGCTATGGAATGTCTGGTTACAAGATTTTTGGCACGTTACACATACGGCGGATTCGCCCTGCTGGTTTGCAGATATACGTATAGGCGGTGTGGTGTCGACACGTACGCCATTGTTATGTTGCGCGTCTCTTCATTGTCTGTGGTAAGTGGGGTGTCTCGATATCCGTACATGACGACGTACAGGCTTGGCGGGATCCGCGACGACACGTGCCCTTTTTTGTATTCCTCGCAGGTATGCGTAACTATAAGCGTGCGCGACTGAACGGTTTCGTATTTGTTTCTAGCGACGACTGTCGATGTTGTGGAATGTAGAGATTAGAAACAGAACGATAATTTTGGTATCTGCGCCAGCTGCGGATGCCGCATAGGCGCGGCTGTCGTCCTCACGTTTACTCAGTTAATAAACGATTAAACTATTCAGGTAAGCTTTGTACTTCAGACGCTGCATAGAATATAGAAGCGGCTACTCTTTAGCCGGGTACAACTTTAGAAGTCTGCGGCATCTCCTCCTCAAAGGCGCCTGGTGTGCATCCGCCTTTGAGGAGTGCGCGCGCCCAGACTGCCGCCACCAGTCTGGGCGCGCGCACTCCAGACTGACGTCATGAGCCTGGTCAGCCGGTGATCCCGACGTTGGAGAACATTGCCGCGTGCATGAACAGCGCTGTTTTTTTTTTTTTAGTCGCGGAGGCGGTCGGCTGCCGCGCTCTGGTCATGTGGGCGGGGCCTTTCCGGACTTGTTGTTGTTGTTGTTGTTCCTTAGGCATTCGGCGCAACCCACTTCGGTGGACAGGCCATGAATCGGATGTTGTCTTTCTTAAATAATTAATTGTATGCGACTTATGGAAGGATCCACTCGTGAGAGCAAGATTTTTTATTTTTCCCCCTACCAACGAAATTCTCGACTGAGCATCGGAAACGGGAGACTGTTATAAAGAACTAAAATGCTATTTTAGTGCGCTATAGGTATTCTATTCGACTACACTCTAGTATTCTATTCTGTGGTATACTAGAATATTATCCTGTACACCATACCGACAATGAAGCAAGCTCGACAACGAATGGACGCACTTCACCACGTCTTTCGCGTGCGCTGCCATTTTAACATAAACAGTCACCAACGGGCTCAACTTTCAGTTGTACGGCCTGCTATTCCTTTCTAAATATTATCATATTCAATATCCAAGGTTATAAATATTAAAATTCGCGGTCAACATACGTATCTGTGAGATCATGTCTCAAATTCGTTATCTGCTTCCACACATTAATAATTTTTGTTTTTTGCTCGAAGCGTTCCGTTTCATTTTTTAGGTGCCACTGCTTCTCTTGCGAACAGTTTATTAATGTACTAAACTTACGTTTGTTTTTTTCTTTCGCCTACCTCTAGTCACTACGATGGATTTGTTAATTGGTTGGTTGGTTGGTCTCTCTGTGATCTGGTGCAAGTCGCTCTGATGAATCGGTCGATACTATAGTTCAGAAAAAGAAAATGTACATTAAATCGATAAAAATAATATGTATCGTAAATTGTGCGGATAATTTCGAACGGCTACGTGCCGTTGTTTGCGGAAATTGTCTGTCACTATAATTTCTTCACGGCTTGTGCGCAGCTTGCTGTTGTGCTCCAAGAGTACGACGATAATGATGATAACGATGATGATGATAGTCCTAGCAATATAGGCACCTACTGAAAATACTGCAGCGCGTTAAAAAGGCAACAATGAAGCAAGACGACACAGGGAGGAGCGCTGTTTCATCCCTGTCAGTTTATTGCACCGCAGTATTTTGAAAAGACGTACCAACACGCCAAACTCGTCACATTGACGCATATCCCATTTAGGGGGATTAACCTAGAGTCGGGCGGATACCAAGTACACTTTCTAAAAAAAAAAAAAGAAAAAAAACTCAGTATATTCTGCAACCTTCGAAATCAATTAAGATAAAGAGTTGTTTCTTTTAAGCAATAATATTAGTTTACATAATAAACCATTTTGGTTAAACATCTAAAATCGAAATTAAAAAAAAAATGTGAGAAGAAAATGTGCTGTAACGCTTTCGATCAATTCATGTATCTATAATATAAAGCCACGAAAACGTGGTCCACAAACATCGTAATCATCAACAAGAAGAATAAGAAGAAGTGGACAGCCCACATGATCGTGGCCTCTCTGCGTTCTGCTACCATCATTTCGTTAAATTCCGGCGCACTTTCAAGCTGCAACGTCGCTTCAGAGTTCCTCAGCGCGTACTCTGGATGTAGTCTTGCCAAAAGGCGAGTGGGAAGCTTCTTCTTTACTTGAATGTTATATACTCAGTGCAGGCCCTCGAAGCATGTCACCTAAAGCCGCTTACGTGTCATGTGACCAGCTGATATGTGCTTCACAAGGGCGTAGCCGGGGGGGGGGGGGGGGGGAGGGTTGGGGGTGTTCAAACCCTCCGAATTTTTAAAGTTTTGTTTGCGTATATATACACGCACACATACAAACGCACGCACGAACATACATAAAGTATGGCTGAACCGCCCCGAAAAAAATTTCTGGCTACGCCCTTGGTGCGTCAAAAGAACGGCACATGAATTCCGTGCGCGTTGGTGAATTTCAGAAACTTTAAGCGTCCTCGCAAACCATCTGCGTTTAGGCGTGCATGGCTGGACAGGTAGGACACAATGTGTTTTTTTTTTTTTTGTCTGGGGATGATCTGTAACACTAGGAAAATCCGGAACGTACGTACACGTCTTGCCACTGAAACGATGTCGTGCAGGTTCATATATTCACTGCAAAATCTTGGCCCTATTTCTGATCTTAGCACAAAACACTATACATAATAGATACATAAATGGCGATCCGATAGGAATATGCTATAGGGGGACATCCTGTGAAAGATTAGCAATAAAAATAAGTTGATTAGCGAATAACAGCAATGTTACAGGAAAACTTGTGTTGCAACAGAACAAATCAGTTTACGCTGAACGAAAACTATATGACAAATAATATTCCTTAAAAATAAATATAGATGTGTAAGAAGACAATTGATTTGTCAATAAACATATCGAAGAACAGTGTTTGATATGGAATGGTAAGGACTTCCAAATATATTAAGCAGAAAAATAAGCAGTGTGTCGTCCGTAATTAGTTCGCATAACAAGGCAGTCAAATATTTCCATTTGACGCAAATCGAGAGTCGCTAGTCATCCATACTTTATGTAGATAAAGGTGAAGGAGGAGCATTCACGTCGTTAATACACACTTAAGAGTGGTCGCGGGATTGAATCCCGGCCGCGGCGGCCTCATTTTTGATGGAGGTGAAAATGCTTGAGGCCCGGGTGCTTAGATTTAGGTGCACGGTAAAGAACCCCAGGTGGTCGAAATTTCCGGAGCCCTCCACTACGGCGTCTCTCATAATCATATCGTGGTTTTGGGACGTTAAACCCCAGATATTATTATTATTATTATTATTATTATTATTATTTATTATTATTATTATTATTATTATTATTATTATTATTATTATTATTATTATTATTATTATTATTACACTCTTTAAAGTACAATTGAGAGATAAACAGGTGTGTGTGTGTTAAGGGTGTGAAATTATTTGCACTGTAGAAACAACCATTACGAAATTGCGCTTCGCGTAGTCCTCTAAGGGGGGGGGTGTCATACGATAACCAAGAGGTTAGCGTATGACGCATGCGCAGTGGCGACAAACGAGAACGCAAAGCTTTCGGTACCCGATTCTTAAAGAACAAAAAAAAAAAAACGTATTAATGCAAAGCTCTTTGCTCTAATTGTAAGAGCAAATCTGCACCAATTTTCGTGCGCGAAATGTTACAAGCGACGGCTACCGGCCTGTGGCTGTTAAACACGAACGAAAAGTATTCTCAGTTGGGCCTCAGTGGCCGATATTCACAGATTTTTCGTTCAGCAGTGATGCTCGTGCTTGACCGGCCGCCTATTTACATCTGCGAATATTGACCTCATCTTATCGGCGTGACAATAAGGAATGGCGCTACCGCTTTGCCCGCCATATAATAGGCGTCGAAGAGATTACTAAACGTTACAGCTTACTATAGTATGCACCAACTGCGTACTGTGCATATGGTTACATTGTCAGTGTTTACTGATGTAGGCGATCTTGTACAGTGGACTTCCTAGATCCGGTACGAGACATGCGTTCTCCATATTCAGCCGCATCCTTCGCTGATCCTTTCTCTCGCTCTCTACCCTCGCAGGCTCAATTACCGTGCAGCCGGTCAAACATGTCGGTGGTGCCCGAACGCATTCACGAGTTCTACGAGCCTCCAAAGCCCCAGGAAGGCACCGCCTTGCCCAGGTCTCCTGTACACTCTTTCTTTTTCTTTTTGGTGCGAAGCACCTTATGCGCTCGGGCTGTCGATGTCTCCTGTCGTAGTAGCCCGTCACGGTCTCCTGTCGTCGCCCGTCACGGTAAAGCCAGTGGCAAATAAGACAGCGCGTTGACTCAGGAAAAGCTCTGTTTCTGCGATGGGCGCTGTCTGCGATGGGTGCTTAATGCTGTCTGTAGTAATGAGAGGACGCTGTCCTCTCATTGCCACTGACGTGTCCCTATGGGAAACACTGGTGCTTCGCACACCCCGCAGGTTTCACGTTAGTGTAGCTGTCCTGTATAGTATAGTATAGTATAGTATAGTATAGTATAGTATAGTATAGTATAGTATAGTATAGTATAGTATAGTATAGTATAGTATAGTATAGTATAGTATAGTATAGTATAGTATAGCGAGGGGTGGGAAAGGGAGGTGAGGGTGAGGAGGTGGGAAATCAGGAGGGCAACGCCACCAGCTCCTCCGCTTACTTACTTAGTCTTCGCACTACTAGTGTCTCAGTAAAGGCGAGAGCCTTAGATATTCATCAAAAGCGAAAATTGACCGTCGGCGGCGGCGTCAGCATGAGTTACGCAATAACTCATCACGTGACGACGCCACTGATAGCCAAGGTATGGCGGCAGCATGACGTCGTCAGACTGCCACTATGACGTCACATGATGACGTCGTTATGACATCTTCGCTTGGACAAACGTGGGCCGATCTCGGAGGCAGTGCAAAACCAGGTGAGCTGCAGAAAGCTTGCAATGCCTCCGATCCTGGATGCGGTGCGAAACCACGTTAGGTGCAGAAAGTTTTCGGAGAAAGGCGGGGGAGGATCAGTACAACGAATGAGCAGAAAAGGACGATGACTTTCGCCTTCGAGTCGTCTTAGGCAAGTGCGTAAGGGACCCCGTGAGTTTTTTGTTGCGCTGTTCCTACCGTATCCTGCGGCAGCAGCAGGTCTGATACCCCCCGCGCATGCGCGCCACTTGGTCACGTTGCAGGTACGGCGTACAGAGCGGCTACTTGGTGCTGGAGGACTTCAAGACTCGCGACCTGCCCCGTCCACCGCCCGCAGGCCGGGAGTCGGCCAGGAAGCTGTGCACTGCGGCTGGCGCCGCTGTATTCGTCTTCATGGCTGTCCTGGCCTTCGGCATCGTCGTGCACCTACTGATGTCGATGGACAGGGACTTCAAGATCAGCGACCCTCCGCGGCCCACTAACCACACCAACGAAACCGTCACGTGAGTCCACGCAACGTGTGGAGTATACTACGTTCGGTAAGAAAAAGCGTCAGCTCCGCCCACAACCACCGTTGTCCCCTCCCGCAGGGAATTTGCATAAATGATCCATCCAATAGCGCTTACTCATTTTCGTGACGTCAAGCGCTTCTCGAGAGTTTGCGATAGCTGAATTTACCCATACAGACACGCGTTTGTGTCGCTGGTTTTAGGTCGTATGCACAGCTAATGAAACCGACAGACAATTAAGGCAAATGATTCTCACTTAAATTGGACGAAAAAGGACCCTTTCCGTGGGTGGGATCTGAACCCACAACCTTCGAATTACGCGTCCGATGCTCTACCATTTGAGCTACAACGGGGGTGCTCCCCGTTGTATAGTGGTTTTAGGTCAGAAGCTTGAATGTCCTGGTAAATTTCGTCAGGGATTGTGACATCGCCGCGTAGCCAGCCAAACCTAATGTTCCAGATAGTAGCGACGAACCTTTAACTATTTATACGCGCAGTATTTACATTAGCTGAAAAAAAAAGTACTTACGGTTCGAGCTGAGACCAGCCAGCACGACTGTATTTCGCAAAGGAAGGGCAGGCGCTCCGCGGTTGTGTGGGCGTAGCTGGGATTTTTTCTTAGGTTATAAGCGAGTATAGCACATGTGCATACCGAAATCTCCATTCGACGAAACCCGATTTTGCGAAATTTCTTAGTTAAAATAATGTCAAAGCTCGATTTGAGAAAATTACCTGAGCTTGATCCAACGAAACCAAACCCACACGAAATCTTCAATTCAACGTAGTACTTTTGATTCGTATGCGGTCGAATAGGCGCTAAAATCCTCACATAACTAGTGAAACCTCGGTGATACGATCACAGCTCATACGAAATTCGGGTTGTTACGAATTTTTCGTTGGGCTTGGCCAATGTCCATTGGCCTGCAATGTAATGGAGTTCGGTTGTTGCGAACCTATTTTCACCCAGCGACGTTTGATACGAACGCACGTTACCGCCCACGTACGATGAGGTGCTGTCCGCGCCGTAGAAGACGCGCCGAGCACGTGCGAGCGCGGGAACGCGAGCGTGGGCATGCGCGCCGCAACGCCAAATCGTCAGAACCACTGTGTAAGAAAAACACTTTTCTTACGGTCAGAATAAACCTTCAGAGACTCGTTACGGCCTCCGAGATTGTGCGCGCGAATCTTTGAGGCTCTTATGTGCCTCCGTGTGCCTTCGAGTTTACATTACAGAGGACATTAGTGGCATGCTTTTTTTTTTCTAACGTGTCGACGCGGGCTGCTGTCGTTGTACTGTGTGCCTGCCTGCCTCGTGCATCAGACATCCTATGAAAGGTGGACGAGGACCGAAAGAAGGCTAGAACGGTCTTGGCGAAGGAGTCAGGCCTCACAACGTCAACGTGCGCGACCGTTGAGGTTGCACTTGTGCGGGCACGGGCCGCAAATCTCCCAAAAAACATCCCCAACACCTCCGCGGTAACAAAATCATAACACAGGACCGTGGTTCTGCAATTTTGTGGTTTTGATCCATCGCGTCAAAGCGCTTCTTTTGTTACTTTCGCTGCAGTACTCCGGTGTCGTGCAAGAAAGCATACAAAAATTTTGAAGGGGCTACTGCTGCCGCGGGTCACAACGCACCTGGTTCATTAATTAAATACGCGCGTACAGGCCGTCTATTTACGAGCACTAGTATGATTGCCGACATCTAAAAACTTAACTGACAATTATTCAGGGTTCTTCCTGATGTTACTGAGGCCCTGAAAAACAATAGGTGAAAATGTACGCGAGCTTTCTTTTTCCGCATGCTAATTTTCCATGCTTTCTGGTGATACGAATTTCGGATGATACGAATATTTTTTGTGGTCCCGTGAGATTCCTATCACCGAGGTTTCACTGTATATTCGGTTATACAACCTAAGAGTACATGCAAGCTCCGCCTACTGCCATCACTGTCCCGCCCAGAGCGAATTAGTATAGGCATTTTATCCAATCACATCTGCTTATTTCTTCGATGTCAAGCACATTTAGCGTGTTTTCACATGGTTCGTGTTTCCATACAGACACATGTTCGTGTCGCTGTTTATGAGCCAAAAATGTGGACGTCCTGGCAGATATCAGAATATTACACCACTGCTTATCCAAAGCTCATATGTTAGGTAGGAACGACGAACCTTTAGCTTCCTATATGCTAATGCTAACGGCTAGCACATGCTAGCTTCTACGCTAATGTGGTGTTCACATTAGCATAGAAAAAGCAGACACGGTTAAAAATGAAACCAGCTTGCACGAAACTCTTACGTAGGTGATTGACAAGCGCACCGCAGTCTTGTGGGGGGGGGAGCTTGTGTTTATTCTTAGATTGTAACCGACTGTAAGTTATTTGGAGGTCTCGCCCGGTTGAACGAAGTTTTCTATCTGAAGCTTAGTTTCTATAGGTATAAGTTAGGCGAAGATGTTCAGGTTTAGCTGAACTGACAAAAAGAGAGCATCGGAGCCTTAAGACAAATACGCATTTCATGACGACGCGAATATTCATTGTCCTTAACAAGTATAGTAGTTACGTAAACTCGCCAAAACAATCGATTACATGTCATTGAGTAAATGCGCAACAGCACAAGGACAAGACGGAAGAACGGAGGACACGCCCTTGCGTCTTCTTTTTTTTTTGTCCTTGTGGTATTCGGGCAGGGTTGCCACTGACTTTCGAGTAAATGTCGCCAAACGACGAGCAAAAAGTCGCCAAAAGTCGCCATTTTTTTTACAAATTTCGCGAAAAAAGTCGCCATTCTAGATACGTGCGGCATACCTAGTAATAACAATTTCCACTCACGTATAGCCCCGTTGAATACAGTACCATCCAAAGCCATTAAATTATACTGACGTTTCTCAATGACAGTCGTATCGCCTGCTTCATCATGGGAGTGCATAGTGCTGCTGCTCCGACTAGCCGCAAGATGTGCGTGATGGCGCAAGAATGAATGAATGAAGCGCTCATGATATCCTTCCATCCCTGTCCGCTCGTTTCAAAGGTAAAAGTGTGGTAAACCTTGGGCGAAAACCGTTGTTTGTAGACAGCTTTACGTATACCCTTATATGAATTAAAATGATTAAAAGGTTTATTGAAGGTAACACGACAGAATTCTTACAGGAACCGATCATTAGTGAGTCTTACACCTTTTCAGTGGGAACTAATATGATACCGGACGCCACTGACCCTTTCTCATAGTCACTTATATCGACACGCGTCAATCCGATGCGTTAATAATGAACAAGTAGACAATGTAAAATGCTATATAGCAATTCTTTTCGTTGCACACGCTCACCGAGAACAGTGGAAAATGCCTCAATAAATAATTTTTTATTGCACAAATAGCCGCGTATCCGCCTCTCTTCGCTATTCCAAAACAGTCTTTACGAGCTGAGTTAGGGGTACTGAAACAGTGAATAAGTCGCCAAGCTAATCAGAACAATTGGAGCTTTGGCGGAACAAATGGTCGGAACACGCGACAAACCCGTCGTCTAGCCCTTCAAAAGCGAAACTTCAGAGAAGCTTGAAGCACCTAAAGCCATAAAATTATAGTCGAACACTGCCTCCTCGCAGTTTGCAAGGCAGTCCTCTGACTTACATTTTGCTAGAATGTCGCTGGGGGACGTTCCAATACCTCCTGCATCTAGATGGGATCCCGGACTAAGGATTCCCCTCACCTTCTCACAGAACATCAAATAAACGTTTTATTTTCTCTGTAGATGAATTGAGAAGATACGAGTTACAGGACGGACATGCCGAATGACGCGTAATGTGCACATTCTACTCGTGGGTCTACAACCAAGGAAAATACAGAGAATGTTGCCCCTCATTCGTTGGGAAGACACTGAGCTTGGGATGCATAACTCAGTGGAGACCTAAGCCGAAAATCGCCAGAAATTCGCCATGTCGCCATTGATAATTTTAGGTCGCCACGGGCCTCTCAAATTCGCCAATTTGGCGAAAAGTAGCCACCATTGGCAACCCTGTATTCGGGTGTCCAGTATGAATCAATACGAAATCGCCCAGCTGTCTATATTTTTGTGCGAGCTTGAACTTACTTCTCTAGTAAAGCGCTGTACCTCAATATCGCCAGCATATAAAGTTGAAGGTGGTGGTCTGCTGGAGTCAGTTGGTGCAGCATATTGTAAAAGTATCAGCGGATAAAACAGCAAGAACAGAAAGGAATTTACAGTAGAGACGATGGCGTATCACCTATCTCACGTGTCACGTGAGCGTCTGTCCCGTCAATTATGTTAACCCTTTCAGACACCCCCTACGAAGAACTGCCTGTAAATGCGTCAAATTTACACAACCTTATTTCATGGCACTCGATATTCTATTGAAGCAAATATAATGTCATAATCCGTTGCTTTGTGCTTTTTATAGTCGTTATTGTTAATTAAATTGTAATTAAATACCTATGTTATCCTGAAGTCATTCATGTGTTGTCTCTGCATAAATATAATCTAAGCTCAGGCTACATATATATTGCCAATTTGTTTTCCGTTATGCTCACTTGGAGCAAAGAAAATTGTTCGTTTAGGCGGCGTCCCTGAGCTCGAGTGACATTCGTACGCGCCGTAACATGAGCGCGGACATCACGGTGAAAGCGTGAAACATTCCTCTACCCCCTCGCCACGAGAAAACCGCGCGAGCAGACAGCGGAAGGGCAAGCTTCTCCCATGCGCAAATATAAGAAGAAGCGAGCGAGCTCGCCGACGACTTTTAAATGTGCCCGTCGGACTCCTAGCGCCACCTCGCTGGTAATGAAGAAACGCTTATTATCGCCTGCTGTCTCCGAGCCCGTCCAGCGCTAAACGGTGTGTATATAACGCTCGCCGTTAGCTACGTGGAGGATCTGCGTTTCGTGGCGTAGTGGATAGCGCCGCTCGCTGCGGAGCAACAGGTCCCTGGTTCGATTCCGCGCTTCGGGAGCATTTTTCTGAATTATTTTTCTTTGGGGCCTTTATATATATATACATACTTATACATATACGGTGCATGACGGCGGCGACGGCGACGGCGACGGCAAAATCCAGCCGAGACTGTCCATATAATTGCTATCGCAATAAAATTATTCTTTTGGCGTGGCTCACGCGAAGGGGCACGACGAACGACTCGTCGAACATGGTAGGGCCTTCAGCAAAGTGATCATATGCATGCAACACTACACTGCAAATGGAAGTAAATGAAGAGAAATTTATTATGCAGGAGGTTCAATTCAACCAAACCTCAATTATCTTGCCCTATCTTAGCTACTAGTCGACACAACTAGCAGAAGCAAGTGGTGTACACAACTGTGTACAAAGCGTCAGAAAGGGTAAGGTCGAGGTAAATCCCTGGGGATCGTCGTCCGCACTTTATAGTACACATGCGAGAGTGAAGCCTGACGAGAGGGAGGGCATGGATAAGTGGGTGAGGAGGAAGCCTAGTGTAGAGTGTTCAGCCTGGTAGAGAAAGGGCAGCGACGTTTAGAGGGTGAAGCTGGGTAGAGAGGAAGAGAGCAAAGGCGAAGCTATGGCGGAAGCGGAGCAGGCGGTGTGGAGAGGAGGACAGAGCAGGAGCGAGATTGGTTGTGCCGGTGAAACGAGTCGTCCAATGGTAGCGCGCGCTCGAGCACAGCTGGTACTGTTGAGAGAGGAGGAAGGGCGCGCTATTGCCACCAGCTCGGCTGATTAATTTTCCATGCGATGAGACGTCCGACACGGCGGTGGGGAAACCGGAATGGTGAGCTTTCATAGCATCGGACAGCCACCATTGCCTCTCCCCCACCGCCGTGTCGGTCGTCGCATCGCATGGAAAATCGTACCGTCTGTCTCGCGCTTTAATCGGCCGCCGCGACGCTAAGTCAGTTGAAGCTGAGCATAATTTTCTTGTGGTTTTTCCGCTCATGCTTTCATAATATCGCCAAAGTATATATACGCACAGGATCCAAGCGGATTACGTATACGTCTAATAAACAGTGCCGCTTATTTTATCGGTTGAATAGGTTTGCGAATCTCCAAGTCGACGCAAAGGACGAAGAGAACGGCGTTCAAGTCGCCGGAGAAGACGAAGAGGGACTCGCGGCCACGCCGGCCGTAGCGTCGCGGCGACGTCGCTCCCGCAAAGCGGCGTTGAGGAGTGGTCGCCCAAAGTCGACGCCCGCGCAGGGCACGCGTCGAAGTCGCGCACCGAAGGAGGCGGCGATGTCGCGGCCGTCGAAACAGGCACGTCGTCCGAACACGTCTACCGGAACGAGGTTGCTAATATTTCCGCGGAGGAAGAACGGTATAATCGCGAGGCGACATCGACACCGACTTCCAACGCCCTCAAAACAGCCGGGACGTTTCCTTGTTTCGCGGAGACGACGTCAAGGGAAAGAGACGACAACGACGTGGCCCGCGCGATCAACTCCGGCAGCGCGCCCGCCGGAGAGTATCGCGGAGGCCACGACCACAATCAAGCGACCGCCGCCGGTGCTGACGTTTACGACGGCAGCGGCAACGCGCACGACATCAACTCCGTGCGACGCGACGGCATCGCCACCTAGCGGCAAAGCGTTCGTGGACTTCTTCGGACTCGGCACACAGCTGGACGGGTCGCAGATTGAGGGAGATTCCTCTGTATTGACGAGCATAGGGCCCATAGGCATACAGTCGTTATAACTACACGCTTACCGATTCAGTATACTACAGCAGCGAATCTTAGAGACGTACTGTTAAGCTTTATATTTTGTTTGTTGTTGGGGTAGGGGGCTGTTGCGATCGACCGCGCAACAGAACATTCAATCTCGCCTACTGAGGCACACGTTTCCGTATTGCACAAGTCATAAGAAAACAGAATAAAAGAAAGAAAGAATAAAAAAATGTAAATCTCCGGAAAACTTCTGGGTTGCTTAAATTCTCAAGATGTATTAAAGAGACTTTGATGCAACAGAGAGAAGTTTTGATGATGCGTTTATTGAACGTGTTCGTGTTCTCTCCTTTTATGCTCCGATTCAAAGTTCTGGTGAAACGGTGAATGGTTGCACAGTGAAGTGTTAATTAGTGAACAATTAGGTGTTGTAAAACACCAGCGCATTAATGAAAACGGTAAGAAAACGTTCACATTAGTAGACTCTGTTTCCAGGAACATGAGCGCGAAGTATTGCTTTATCGCCTTTCACCAGTGAGCATAGGCGTGCGCACAGGGAGGGGGGGGGGGCCCTAATCACCTAAGAGGGGGCGCGCAAAATCTGCCCCGTACATTGACCCTTCTAGTCACCCAAGAGGGGGGGGGGGGGCGCAAAATCTGCCCCATCTATTGACATTGTAGGGGGGGGGCGCTGCGATGAACCTTTGCCCCCCCCCCCCTGATGGGGAATCCTGCGCACGCCTATGCCAGTGAGGGGCTCTTTTTCTTCAGTGGGAGCTGTTATATTTTAATCAAGATCAAGTCATAAGCGATAACATGGCCCATCGCGTCTTATGTTCTATGTGCGAGCGAAAGCTTGCAGAGGCTGCTGACGGGCACTGCTCAAGCAGAGATGAAACACACCGGCCGGCCCCGTTGGGTGGAGTATGAAGGGTTGCCGTAACGGGGGGCGGGAGGGGGGGGGGCTGCGTCGCTCGGCCAGCGACGCAGCCCCCCGAGCGCCAAACATGTAGGCCGACATACAAACAAACAGCTAGACGGAGGTGCAAGCAAACCGAAACAGGCAGACAACAAAAATAACAGACAGGTGGACGGAGAAGAAAACAAACCAAACGCACAGTCAACAGACACGCATACAAACAGGCTGACAACAAACACACAAACAGGCAGATGGAAAAACAAACGAGAACAGGCAGACAAGCACGCATACAAACCGGCAAGCAGACACAAACACAAACACACAAACAAACAGACAAAAACAAACACGCAGGCAGAACACAAGCAAAGAGGCAGACAAACAAACACAGACGTACAAAGAGACAGACGGAAAAATACACTAACAAACAGGCAGACGAACAAACAAATAGGCAGACAAAGAAACAAAAAAATAAAAACAGGCGAAACACTGGGAAACAAACAAACAAAAAACAGGCGGAAAAACACGCATACGAACAGACAGACAGGCCGACAAACACACAGACAAACAATCAGGAAGGCAAAAAGAACAAGGCAGACAAACAAACAAGCTAAAAAGCAGATGGACAAACACACAAACAATCAGGGAGGCAAAAAAAAAAACAACAAGGCAGACAGACAAACAAACAAGCTAAAAGGCAGACGGACAAACACACAAACAAACTGGTAGGGACAAAAAGGCAGACGGACAGACAAACAAAAAATACAGACAGATGGACAAACACAAAGAAACAGGCCCACGAACAAACAAAATAGCAAACAGGCAGGCGGAAAAATAATCAAAAACACGCAGAAAAACACGCATGTATACAGACAGGCAGACGGAGAGACAAACAAACCGACAGACAGGCCGACCAATAAACAGGCAGCACACAGACATAAAGAAATGAACAAACAGACGAACGAGAAAACAAGCATGGCGACAGTTCGAGACACAAACATCCAGGCAAGCAAACAAGCGGGCTGACAGACAGACGAACGTTGAAAACAATAGAAGCCTTGGACTATGCCCTTAGACACTGATCACTCTTTTACGCCACATATTGTATATGTAACATACATGGCGTTTCTGATTGTTTTTCTATTTTCTGATTCTACTATATGTTGTAGCTTTTCTGGCTTTTGTGTGTTTCTTCAACGCAACTATCATGTTGATGGGATAGCCGGCTCTAACGTAGCCTGTCTTGCCATGTTTTGTTTTTCCATAATAAATAAAAGAGAAAAACGATCAAGCAGGTAGACAGAAAACAAGAGGCAGACACGGAAACAAAAACAAGCAGCAGGCAAACAAGGAAACAAGGCATGTGCAAGAAGCATGTGTGTCTGTGTGTGTGTGTGTGAGGGGGGGGTGGAGTCAAATACCGGCGTCACGCCGGGTACTGCTAATCGCAATTAAGCTCGGTCGGGATCAACATTCTCATCGGTAATTGGCTCCCTTCTGCAGCTTGCGTGAGGCAGCCAATCACGATCAAGAAATTCGATGCGGGTCGGGCCCGATCGCCATCAAAAGTGACCGTGCGAAACCGCTACAAAACGTTACCTCGGGCATAAAAGCCGCCTTACTACTTATTGATCCGAACCTCCAAGAAGTTTTTGTTAGCCTCCTCAGCGTTGGGCATTATATATGTAACTACAGTGAGCTAGATTAGCTCACTGTAACGGAACGTAAGGTAATCGACAAAAGAAGCGCGATCGTTCCCGTGCGGCCACTCCACGGCGCAGTGCGGCAGCGGCCTCATAGCATGGCTGGAAGCGTAGCATCCGCGCGTCTCGTGGTGTTTCCATAGCAACCAACTGGACGGGGGTCGGCGTCTGCGGCGCGCGTGGTGAGCGCACTCGAACTAACACGTATGCAGGCGCGTCAGTCGCCTCCTCGTTTATCTGTTGACTCAACCAGAGCACAAGAAGGACCTTCTGCGAGACTACAGAACATTGCTGCTGAGCCACGGAGGGAGGCTACAGACTAGTCGACCGCTAGCTTTAAAAGCGTGAACGGGCTTAACTTCGTCATCGCCCCGCGGAAAGATTGCGGCCTTAGTTTACCGGTACGATACGGACGCTGGCCTTTGCGACAGATCGTGTACTTTTCGGTAGTGCTTCTTTTATGGTTCGTTGCTTGCGGCGTTTGCTGGCACGCGCAACACGTCGGGCGTCGAATCTTTTTCCGGACAGTGAGAGACGCAGCTGGCTGAGGTGCCTGGGTCACTCGGAGTTGAAAGAATGCCTAAGCTAGCACCACCACCGCCAACACGAGGATTGTCGCAGGACGCCGCGTCTTCCACGAAACCGGTGTCTTCGCTCGTCTCCGAGGGTCCTGCTCGCCGAAAAATTTGCGGCGGCGTTGTTGCGCCGTCGGGTTCAGATCCCGCCAGCGACGATCGGCGACGCCTAGACAAGAACCCGGTCTCCAAGGCTAGCAGCGCCGGAGAAACCGCGGAAACCAGCGCGGACGTCGCCATCGTTGGTTACTCCTCCGGCGGGCTGAAGCAGGCGGAAGCGAATAACTTCACTGTGACGGTGAAAATTGAGGAGCCGTGGGACAGTGGTTACCTCGAGAATGAAGTGCCTCGACGCGACTCCCAAGCTGCCACAGGAACGTCGAAATGTGCCGGCACAAAGAGCTCCGCAAACGGAGGACGCGCTAAAGAAAAGCCCAAGGCACGTTCGCTGGTGGTGGTGTGTTCTCGCATGCCCAACGTCCCTCGAACAAAGTCTCTGAGCAAAGCCGGCGGTGCAGCACGTGAGCCGGCGGTGAAGGACGGCGCAGCGAGACGTGAGAAGACGACGACTGCAGTGAAGACTGCCGTCAAGCCGTTTGAAGCCGCGGTCATAACGAAGTTGAACTCGATACACAGCGCCTTAGAGAAGCCCATGCCTCCTCGAAATCCTGACGCTGCGGCTGCAACGAAGTCGAAGCCGCGGGGTCGTAAGAACCAAGAGATGGTGCTTGCAGGTGGCACAAAGACACCACGGGGACGTGCCATAGCTGAAACAACGCCGCGCAAGCCTTCAAGTAAGAAGACGGCGGTACGGCGTGCTAAAAACGGTGAAACACCGGTCGCGTCTTGCAAGGTACCGAACCGCGTCCAGTCGACTTACGAGCTTCGCCGGCGCTCGACGAAGTTTGAGAGAGATATTGAAGCGGCAACGGCTGCCTCGATTGCAGAAGCAGCCTCTCTGCAAGCAGCGGGGGAACTCAGCGAGTCCAACGACGACACTCCGGGAGACGGAGTAAACGCAAGCCAAGGTAACGACGGGCCTGCAGCTGACAAGTCTCCACGCGGAGCGTCGACAAGTAAAGTGTCTTACTTTGTGCCCCACGGAGTTGTTTCGTCTGTGGCAGCGTCGGCTGATGTGGATAGAGGCGCCGAACATTCGCCGCAACGCGTCTCCTCTGCTGCACCGCTGGCTTCGAGCACGGGAGATTTGCGGCCGGTGCTTTTGCAGGGAGAAGCGAGCGTGACTTTTCAGTACTCCACGTTGCGGGGCGTTATTTCGTCTTCGGTTGGCGCTGCTGGTCTCAGCGCGACGCCGCCCTCCGCAGCGGCGCCCGATCTGGATAGCCGCGGCGACGAGGGAATCGTGAACACCGAGGCGAGCGCTTCCGCCCAGCAGGTGTCCGCGTCTCTGGAGAGCTGTCCAGTTGAAAGCGGTGACGCCCGCAGTTGTAACGACCCTGCTTTACCTACGGAACCACAACGCATCGCTGGAACCAGCACGCAATCTGCATGCGGCGAAAATTCCGACGGAACGCAATGTGATTCCAGTGCGCCTGCGGAGACATCGAGCCATGACAAAGGTAGTGCGTCAGAGGCCATCGCACATGAGCCGTTAGAAAACTTCACGGCGGAAGAGGCTGCGTCTGCTGCGGTTGACGCGATGGAATCGACTGGTGAGACGCTTCCACTTTCGGCGCCGGGCGATTGCAGAGACGACGCGGGATTGCTGGGGACGAGCACGCATGCGAGTGCAGAAGACAGTGAAGAAAACGGTGTGGTTGGAGACGTCGGCGCTCACGAACCCGTCCGCTCGCGGACAAATCAGTCGTTAAAGCGGCGTCGGACTGACGCTGACGTCACACTCGAGCCGGAGCCAATCACAGCTGTCGCCAAGAGCGTCCAACCCGAACATGACAACTCGGTCGCCAATGCGCCCACGCTCGAATGTACTCACCTTGGGCAGAGAGAGTGCGCTGACGGCGAAGACACTCCCGAAATGTCCGAGGGAGTCCTTACTCCACGAATGATCACGCACTACAACAGGGTTGAGGGCCGAGACGTTCCGCAAGGACTTGGAAGTCCTCCCGTCGCCGGTAGCTCCACCTGTCAGGGGAACTTGCCTCGTCCATTGAAAGTGAGGATCGTCGCAAGTTCCGAGTCTTCCATGGGAGGCAGCCAATCACCCCTGGAAACCGATTCGGACATCTCGCTCCCGCAGCGTCAGTTTGCCGGCACGTCAGAGTGCATCGGTCCTCCTCAAGGGCAGCACGCGTATGAGGAGCTCTGTTCTGGCCTTCCGTCGCATCATGCGAACAAAGCATCATCCGAACTGAGTCATTCGGGTGATGGCCCGTTGCCCAACTCGGAGTCTTCACCGCAGAACGACGATGACTGCATGGTCATCGTGGTTACCAGCCCTCAGCCTAGACGGGAACGAAGCGCAGTTGGCGGGACTCCCACTCCGGATCTGGCACCGTTTGCCATCGGCGATCAGTTGCTTCCTCAGCAAAGTGGTTCGACCGGATGTCGATGTACTACATGCGACAGCAACAGACCTCCTGAGGAACTCGAATTGGAAAGATTTATATCGTTCCTAAGGCGCTACCACGCAAGCACACACGCTCATCCGAATGCGCCGGCGACCGCTGAAACAGTCACGGCAGAGTCCAGCCAGCCGCGTCTTGTTCCACCAATATACGATTATACGATGCGCGATAACTCGTCAGCTTCGCGGAGACAGCCAGCCGCAGCCGCGGCCGACGACGATGACGTCATTGCAGAGTTGTGCGAGTTGTCCCGGGGCAGGAGACATAGGGAAGACGACGTCGCGTCCGGTAGAAGGCTCTGCCACTGTCGCCGTGCTCTCGCAACTGCATCGCAAGCGCGAGCTACAGCACACGGCCCTCGGGATGCTACGACCGGTGAAGCTACCACGGCCACAAGCTTCCTCAGTGGCACTCAAGCTCGAGCCATTAGGCGGGCCGCGCTCTTCGAATTGAACTCGATGCGAGCTCTGCACGTGCTGCAGCTGTGTCAAGACGAGAGGACGAGGCGAGTGGTGCTCCAGCTGTACAACGAAGGTCGGAACAGTCTCGCGATGGAAGCCTACGCGGCCGAAATACACGCCCTGGTACGCTCTGCTGTCGACCGCGCCCGCCTGGACTCGAGCGCGCTCGCTGGGTTTCTGCAGGATATGTCGAACGCCGAGTGGCTGTTCCCGGATACGCCACGTCGCTCTGCCGGTGGACCGCAGCTGCGGAACATGCGAGACCAGTCGTGAATCTTGTTAAAGTTTGGACGGAGAGTGTGCGCGCAGTTCCCCGTCGCCAGTTCTTTCTTTCTTTTTTCGCTTATTTCGGCAGGATAGTTCAGCGTTTCGCTGTTTGTGGTTGTATAGCAACGTCACGTAATATATCATTGCTCTTTCGATCATTGTCGCTATGCGTGTTTGTTGCAACAACTCTGTCTTGCTGTATTTCAGCTCTGAAATAAAGAGTTTGCGAGTGAGTAGCGCTGTTTCATAAATGCTCGCTGATGTACAGTGAGGCACTACACTGAGGTCTAAAGAACCGCGTTCGGTTCTCCTGTAAATACTCTTAGTGCCTAGTTGTTAGAAACCCGATTACGACCGATAAGCCTTGCGCATGCGCGAGTTGTCCGTGTGGTGTTAGTCGTCGCCAGCAAAGGGTGAGTACGCTAGAACAGTGCAGTAGATAGCAGGTAAACGTATACGATTATAATGCAATAACAGATAACAGTACCATGTACGTAATTAAGTTATGTTCAAGGGTAATTACAAGTCTAAGCTTATGGGTGAAAGGATTCAGGACAGAAAGGGTAGGTATTAGATAGTTTAACGTATATGTTTAACACGTGATAACGGATGGTATACCACACTAGGTAATTAGCAGTAAATATAGTTATGTGCGTAAGTATTGAATGATTATTCATTTTAAAAATAATTGAAACGCATGGGTGAAAGGTTTGTCACTATACAAAAGGACGCGCATAGTGAAGGCATAGGTGCATGGTGTGTGGGCATGAGATAACGGATGGTAGCAGCGTATAAATAGTTAGCTGTAGTGATGTTTAGAAGTAATTGGTAAGTGGAGGTGACTAACCAGACACGTTGAAGCGTATGAGGGGAATGTCAGTGCAAACAGGCACGCAACTAGAATGGACGTAGACAGTATGTCCATTCGTATGATTACAAGATGACAGTAGCGTATATTTATTGCCGTGATAGTTATGGTAAGTTTGTGATCGATGGTAACTACTTGGACAAAGTAATTGAAACTCTGGGCTAAACGGTCTCGAGTGAAAGTGCTAAAGAGGTGATTATCGTGGAGATATAGTTAATCACCACTGAGTTAGTATTTAGCAGGACTTGCCTGTACTGTACAAAATGAAGGTGTAGAAAGAGAGAGAGAGAGAGAGAAGAACATAGTGCAGAGGGGGGAGTCTAAAGTTGATAATTAGCAGTCTGGCGTTTTTTGGCGCAATTAGGATAATTACGAAAAATTCGGAGGACTCAGCCGTATTCGATGTTACTGAGAGTGACTCAATTTTTTTATTTACCGAGCCAATATTCTTGGGACAAACATCACCATCATTAAATGAGCGCTCTAGATTCCTTGCATCCGTGCTAGATGTGCCTCAATTTACTACCAGTTTCCGCCTCTGTTCCCTTCCGCTTTGCACTTCCGGTCTCTCCACTCACTTCCGGCTCTGCCGTGCGTGTCGGATCACTGGCTGAAGGGCGTAAATGTGGATGAACTTCGCCGTTTGTATAGACTCCGAAAGGGTGCGCTGGACACGCTGCCATTTCTAGCAGCAGGCAGTGGGCAAATTTATGCACTTCTATTTCTTAAAGCCCGACAAAGATGCAACTTCGTTTGTGGAGACACGTTTCGCTTTCGTGTTTATGAGCGATACCCACGAAAGAGGGATCAGCAATATATATATATATATATATATATATATATATATATATATATATATATATATATATATATATATATATATATATATATATATATATATATATATATTTTTTTTTGTTAAAGCGAAGCTATTAGCTTCAAGTTTGTGACTTTTCGCTGCGTTGTCCTCATCCGTGGAATAAAAAAGGTATTTTTTTTTCGCTGCAAGGGCGAAGCAATGAATGCGATAGCAACAAAATTGGAATGTCTTAAGTCGACTTAAGTCGACTTAAGACATTCCAATTTTGGTTCTATTGGTTCCAAAACCAAATTTTGGTTCCAATTTTGGTGCTATTGGCCAATAGCAGGCTATCTGCTGTTCGACGTCAAACAGCAGGCGCCGGCAGCTCCGTATAGAGTGAGCATAGGCCCCTATGAAAACAGGGCGCCTGAGAAAATGGCAACTTCGCGCTCCGCTTCTGAGCTCTCCTTGCCACGCAGTAGTTCAAGATTTGACTGAGCTGCTCATAGCAGTGTCTGCTTTCCGCAAGATGTGTTTTTTTTCACAAAGCACTAGGGGTGTCGCGCAGCTAAGCCTGAGGTCCCGGGTTCGATTCCCGGCTGCGGTGGCCGGATTGCGATGGAGGCGAAATGGAAACACGCCCGAGTTTACCTCGGTATAGTTGCACGTTAAAGAGAGAAATTGCCCTAAATGCTGCACAATCACCCTCAGTGCAGGACAATCGCCCTCGTTGCGGGGTAGTCGCCCTAAATTCGGTACAATCACCCTCAATGCTGGACAGTCACCCTCAATGTGGGACAATAGCCCTCAGGAGAGAGAGAATTAAGGTGGAACTTTCATTTTTAAATATCGCGCCGAAATCACCGCACGTGACGACACGGATTTGAGAGCGTATTTTTAGTATTTTTTCGGCATTGGCTGAATAAAATATTCTAATAATAAAATCTGGGGTTTAACCTCCCAGAACCACGATATGATTATGAGGGACGCCGTAGTGGAGGGCTGCGGAAATTTTGACTACCTGGGATTCTTTAACGTGCACCTAAATCTAAGTACACGAGCCTCAAACATTTTCGCCTCCATCTAAAATGCAGCCGCCGCAGCCGGGATTCGATCCCGCGACCTTCGGGTTAGCAGTCGAGCGCCATAACCACCAGACTACCGTGGCGGGACTCAATAAAATATCCTGAAACTTCGTATGTTAAGTCTATCGCCGCCTCAGCGGACAATGTACTTCCTTTTTACTGATTAGACACATGGGCAGAATTACACGCATAAGCTGAGCTATACAAAGAAGAGAACAGGTTCGATAGAAACAAGACGCGAAAAAACCGCAGCAACAGGGTGAACATGCGTAATATGCATAATTGGTTGATCTATCAAGGTGAATATACATAATTGGTTGATCTATCAAGGCAACAATTGGATGAGAAAATAAGAATGCAAACTGAAAATATGCAACGAAATCTAACGTGCACAGAACTAGCATACCTTTCGTGCACAACGAGAAAAAAGTATCCAGAACGGACAGGGATTCGAACCCAGGCATTCTGAGCGGTAGTCGAGTACTCTACCACAGAGCCACGCAGTGCTTGAATCTCCGTCACAAAAAGGCCCTGCACAGGCGTCATGTCGAGCAAGGAATCACGTTAACAGATTAAATATAGCGTGGTGGAAGAGTAAAATAACAACCACGCGTCACACAATGCAAACTATGCAACGAGTTGGTGATTTAAATCTTCCCACGCATTACGAAGGGCTCAGCCAAACTTTCATTATCGTCATCAGCCACAGCGTCAACAAAATGCGCATAATGCCCTGCAGACCCATAGCGAGTACCTCGATTCTCCGCAGAATGATGAATAATGGTATAATAGGTGCTTGCCAGCCAGTGCTAATGATTTTTGCGTCTCAACTTTCTCGTGTAGATTTCGGCTCGCAAGCAGACCAGCATGCCAGCCCAGCGCAGCGGCGTAATGGCATACCGAGCCGATATGGACGATTGGGACAACTTCTGCGGCAAAGGAAAATTTCCTCTGCTCAAAGCCATCAGGACCGAGCTTGACAAGTGACGAGGTTACACCCGGGGACGCCGCCGCAAGCTCGGGGCCACGTGGTTGGAGCTCTTCCCCACTGCTGCCCCGCCACCTGGACTGCTGCTTTCTTTTTCATTTTTTAACGTTACGGTATAACGGAAATTAGCACTTCTCTTTGTTCGCTCGTTTGCGTTTTTTTCGCTTTCTTCTATGAATGAGAAATATGTGTTTCGATAAACTATCTTCGCGGCTTCTTCTTTGAGCACGACTAAGATTGTGAAGCGATATTTAGCGCAAAGTAACACGAGGACGAGAAGGGAGAACACAACACGTACGCTATCTTCGCTGACCCCAGGAACATATGGGACGCCGGCGCGTCTTCGAAATGACTTTGCCTGGGATGGCCTGGGACCGAGTACACGATTTTCAATATTCTTAATACATTTCTTCTGGTACACGTTCGCCAATAGTTGGTGATGTATCGTCTGAAGTTCTTTCCTCATTTCGTCGTCACTTGAGCAAATGCGTGTCGCACGTCACCAGAGAAGAAACAACGAATTGCTTGTGATAAGGTAGGTGGCACAAATTAGCTTAGGTAATGTCCGGTATCCGTCGCTTTCCTGCGCACAGCAAACGAAAGGCTAGTTTCAGTTCAGCTCACCTGGACGTCGAGGAAGGGAAGGGGCTGCTGTCACACTCGTATTCTGCGGTAAACTGTATGGCTGTTCTGTCGAGTTGAGAAGACGCAGGAGCCGTGGGGTATCATTCCTAATGATTCCCCTTGGTTGCCGTAGGAAGCTTTGTCAGGGTCAATGTCGTTATCTGCGACATGCGCAACCTATGGGCCTCCCGCGCTGCCTAGGCGGCTCTGCGAGAACAGTGCCGACCAGCACCACCGTGGCAGCCTTGAAGGAAATTGGGTAGTTCAAAGGCAGCATTCCTAAATCAAAAGCACTTGGGCCAGTGTAGATCCCTCTTTTGGTGGAGCTAGTTGCGCCACAGATTTCAAAACACTAGCGACTTCAGAACAGAAAGAAGGCTGCCGGGACACATCAGGGCTGAGCAGCCCTGATACAGCTCTGACGTGAGCCCGGCAAACTCCTTTGTGATCCCAAAGCTCAAGAGAAGCCTGAACGGTCATCGTTTCGACGTTGTTCCCGCCAGACAGCGTGCTGTCACATAGTCTCTGGAAGTGGTCACGGAAGTTGGCGTTCAGGTAGCCTATGCAACGTGGGATCCGCGCTGGCAATGGTGCATTGGCGCCGGGGTAGACTATTTCGAAGAATTTGAATAATATGCACTGATCGGATCAATAACGTTTTTCCCAGGCCAAGTCTCATTACTCACGTGGCCAGACCTGTATGTATATGGAACCGCTTCAAGCGTCTAACGGCAACCACGACAGTTGTCGAGTGAGCAACAAACTGGCACAACTAATCCTGGGAGGCGGGGGGATACAACGCTGCCGCTGGGAGAAGCGGTCCAAGTTGCTCGAATCCTTATCCGGACGAGAGTTGCCAGGGCACGGACCTTTCAGGTGTGGACCAATGGATGCGGCTGCTTAATTTTGAAAGCTTGCCCTCCCACGTAGTACTACGCGGTGTCATAAATACACATACAAGCATGTGTCATGTAGGAAGTCTAGGGTCCGGGAATCTAGCACTCAAGGTCGGGTGATGGGCCAGGCATGAGTCCGGTTGCACGGAGGTGGCGAAGACGGCCTAATTGCAGACCTTTACTAGTCCACAGAAGGTATGTCGCAGCCACGTTGCAGATTGGAGCGTCACAAAGTGGGTATGATGCACCATATGAAACACGCTCGTGGGCGGTCAGTATAGACCAGGGGTCTCAAACACGCGGCCCGGCCCGCACATGACTGTCTTCGTCCCATACTTATTTTTATATGTTCATGAGCTACACAGACGTGACTGGTTGTTCGTGAGACACCACATGTGGTATTATGCTTTTAAACATAACCGTGGAACAAAGCTCTATATTTCAGAATCGGTGCTTAGATTTCAGCCATTCTGGGGGTCAGTATCGATAGCTTTCTCGAATCGTGACATCAAATCCCCTTCAGAAATGACCCGTATATGGGATGTGGGAAATACTTTCTTTCAAAGTGCAGCGTTAGCAAACACTTGTTCACCCCCCCTCCCTTTCTCCATCTCTCCAACCTTCTCCAACCATCTCGAGGCATGTTAAATGGGATATTTTTTTGTTTTGTATTTCACGGGTACCTGCAGTAAGCAAAAAAAAAAAACACTAATACTTAAAACATAGAAAGTTATCAGCTATCTAACCGGACGTTTTGCAAACGGATCTAGAACTTTCTAATTGGAATTATTGCCTAGCTTCGTTGCTTTAGAATTTGGTTAAATAATATTTCGTAATTAAGCGATTACGCAGAACACAAAAATAGTCTGACTTACTTGATGCAATAGTCAACAACATGCATTGTGTCCCGTCGTTAGAGAGCGCGTAGGCTCATTTTTAAACTCCAATAATACTAATTGTTAGGGTTCAACGTCCCAAAACTACCATATGATTATGAGAGACGCCGTAGTTGAGGGCTCCGGAAATTTCGACCACCAGGGGTTTTTAACGTGCACCTAAATCTACGTAAGCACACGGGCCTCAAACATTTTCGCCTCCATCGAAAATGCAGCCGCCGCGGCCGGGATTCGATGCCGCGACGTTCAAGTCAGCAGTCGAGCGCCATAACCACAAGACCAGCGTGGCGGGGCAATCGTAACAGTCTGGATTCCAAGAGAGACCTATAGTGGCAGTGGGACGCAGCAAGTTGGGTGGGCAGATGAGATAAAGTATTCACCAACTCGCCCAAGAACCAGTTCTAATATTGAGGGACTATGCTAATATTAAGAAGTTTGCAGGGATGACGTGGCCGCAGCAAGCACAAGGCCGGTAAGTTGGGGAAAAGTGGGATAGGGCTTTGCCCAACAGTGGGCGTATACAGGATGATGATGATGATGAAATGATCGCCAACGATTGTAGGATCTGATTATTAGTGATGATAAATGTTGACTAGTGCTTGATAACGTTGGCTATCTACTGTTGTAGCCAAACATTGTCTTAACTCCTCCTACATGCGATGAATGAGTGTTAAACCAATCCTTCACACACATCATCAGCTTAGAATGCATACATCTCTCTACTGCTCGATAAGTTCCGCGGTGGTAACTTCGACCAAGGGAGAGCGAGAGAGAGAGAGAGAGAGAGAGAGAGCGCGATGAAATTTTATTATTGTCCTTGCTAGGGTTAAGGGAGGCGGGGGCGGGAGACTAGCCCTAACGGAGGCCCCCTTCCTCAGGCGGCGGCCACACCTTGAGTCTTGTCGGCGTTTTCGGCCAGCCTGGCTGCCCAGAGTAAGCCCTCCGGGCACGCGCTGAGCAGCATAGCATCCCACTGCTCAGGCGTGGTTATCTTCAACGTTGGGTTGGTGCTGTGTTTAATGGCGCGTGTCGCTGCGGAACATGCGCAGATCTACCCAGACGTTTATCCACCGCAATGCAAAGCTTGCGAGGCGACTCGCGACGACCTCGATCAAGGGAAGCGCAGCCTATAACCGCTGTCGCTGTAGAACACAGAGGGCTGGCGAAGTACGTCGGCTGCTCCAGCGCCGATTGGTGAGAACAGCGGATGGGGCTTGCCCAGTTCCTGTGGCGCATACCCGCGTGGGGTTTTCTGCGGACACCAAAGCTTTTACGGCCGACTTAAGTAGCTCCGCGTTTAAAATGGTGGAATGGAAGCTCTCGCATAACCTTACTGGCTGAAGTGAAGCCAGCGCTTGCCTATATTTTATTTTGGAAACACGCTCTTTTCAGGTGGTGCCCATTTAGAGGTAAAGTTGTTTCGCTGTGTTAATGTGAAATCTGAAACGAGAGATCGTCGTTCCCAAGGAAAGTAACATATCGAGATGAGTATCAATGACTCCTATAAAATTATTGATCTCTAATAAAATTTGCCAAGACTCAATGTGTGTCCTTGTGTTACTGGTTTATTGTGGAAACCAGTAACACAGTCGCACATTGAGCGGTATTTGCCCGGAAAATTTGCAATATTACAATTGTAGGGCGTGGGAGGAAAACGCTCTCTTCATATAATAATTATCGGGATTTTACGTCCCAAAACCACAATAAAATTATGAGGAACGCCGTAGAGTTTTTTACGCAGACCTAAATTTAAGTGCACGGACCTCAAACATTTCGCCTCTATCAAAATGCGGCCGCCACGGCCGGGATTCGATCCCGCGAACTTCGAGTCATCAGTAGAGCACCATAACCACTAGACCACCGTGGCTGGGTGACAACGCTCCCTTCGCAGAACGTTAGCGCTCTATGCTGCCCCTACTAAGATGCCGCTGCGGCCGCCATTTTAGGTTGTCCATGGCTTCACTATTGAGGTATCATTTTTACTCCAGCAATTATTTTTAATCCTTCCTGGAGCAGATCAATGGTCACAAGGTTTATGTAATTTATTCAGACGGCACTGTCGTTGAGACGCGAATTGAGACCAAGGGTTCAGACATGATCCACATATGAGAATCCCATTTCACGGCTCAACTCCGCATGGGGTTCGAACCGCCCATAATCTGGAGAAGAAGAAAAAGTAGACGGCGACGCTAGTGACGCTGCTGCGCGTGAGGGCACGTGCCACGAGCAGAACGTGGCTTCACGAAGCAGAACGCAAGCCCGTCTCGTTCTGTCCGCCATTTGAGTCAGCGAGCATCGGAAGGGAGACCGTCAACGGTCCATCTTGATGATCTGGTGATGCGGCTTGAGGAAAGAGAGTCCCTCGGCAAGCAGTCGGGAGACAGCTGCGCCGTGCCTTATCCAGCTGCGGTACATCGCTACTTCGACGCCGAAGAAGACGAAGAACGTTACCCAGGTGTAGAACGGCCGTTCAACACCAACCGCGGCTCTTCGGGCCACAGCCACGACAGCGTTCCCTGGTACGACTACCTGAGCTACTGCTTCTGCGGCGTCGCCGGCGTCTTCTGGAGAGCCAACCGTGCACCTCAGACGTCACGCCAGAGTTCGAACGCTTTCGCAACCCGAGATGCCGAAGACGAAGAATGCGTGAGAGCGCTGCGAGGACACTTCATGCCGCAGTTCGGAACAGGCCGACCTCTCGGGCGTTGCATGTTCTTTCCTTTCCACGGGCCCGACTTACGACCACCGAAACGGTTTGCGATAGAAGAGTCACGCGACTGCTCGCTCGGCATTGCTGGATCGCCTGGCTGCGGCTGCGAACGCGCCCATTACCACCCCTACATGCAGCGAGGCTCCGAGACTCCGGGTGCGGAACGTTGGATCGCCGATCGCAGAGGCCACGCTACGCAGGAGTCCAGCTCGCTCTCCCGGAATCGACGGGCGTCGCGGGTCGGTATTGTCGTACCGTTGGCGCGACGCGCGCGTAGACCTGCGCCTGGCTCGCCTCGGCCCTGACTTGGCGCACGAGACAAGAGAGTCCTGGTCGTCGCCGTCGTCGTCGGAACACGGGCAGCGAGAGCGGGAGACTCGCGGTTCTCGTCGTAGCAGCGACGAGGACTCTACGACGATGATGAACAATTTGAGTTGTTTTGTTTGCCTGGCGCTGACAAGTGGAGCTGCTTTGCCTCGCGAGCTCTGAAAGTCCACCCGCCCACGGCCGTGTCCTGCTGACGTCGGAAGGACGGCCATGGAAGCGGGAGACTAGAGATGCATCGCAGCGGGTCCAAGGTGTGCTCAGAGTGCTGAGTGGTGGGCGTCAGAGCTCCAGAGGCAAGGAGCACAAGTCGTGCAAGGCTGGGACTCCGGGTGCAGTTGCTCGTCTCTGAGCGCGAGTCTCCTTGTGGGGACTATTTTCTTTCGTTTTGTTAACGTCGTGCTTTAGTTATTTGTGTTGCGCTTTCATACTTTGTGAAGTATGTTGTGTTGAATAAATGTACGAATCGAAAATAACCGTCTTCTTCACTGCTGGCGGCAGCGAGTTTCGAACCTATCGTACCACGCTCTGAAGCTGTTAACAGAAACCGACGCCTCTTAGAAGAAAGCATGTGCTCTGCGCTTTGACGTCATGCTACCAGAGCAATTATTCGTATTTCGGCCCAATTAAAGCAAATGTTTAAATTTTTTTTTAGTAAATCGGGCTCTGCAGTGAAGTGAACGCTGCATTCGTACTCGAACGCGCAACCCAAAATTAAAGGTGTTACTGCGATGTTGATGTGCTCAAAAAATTCGGCAGATCCCACGTACCGTGGGCATCGATGTTATGCGAAGCATGCGCGGGATGGTAGTTGTGGCGTAATTTTAACGCGATAGCGTTAAAGAGCTCGTATCGCAGAAATTCCGCCGTCGGTGTCGGGGCCGTTGGTTGTGAGCGAAAAATCATCATCTTGTCCGTGAGCGAAAAATTGAAAAAGCTGCAAATAAAATAAATAATAAAAATGTTGTGTCCGAGTGAGAATCGAACCCAGGCCGTCTGCGTGGCAAGCAGGTGTTCTACCACACAGCCACGCCTCTGCTTGGAGCTGCACTGAAAGTAACTTTCATGCTTCCCAAAAATACGCGTCCTGTATACAGGTGTCACAGTACGAGATGTAATATCGCAGTAATATTGCGTGGTACAAGCGTACATTGCCATCGGGCGTCACACCATGTCAATATCATAACGACTTCGTGGTTTAAAGAGAGCCACCCATTACAAAAGGCACACACATTACTGCGCGTATTCCCTTAGGACCACGTAGTGGGTGCATCGCAACTTCGAAAAAGTTTCTCGCGCATAATTGCTCCTGGTTTAAAGCATGCTACCCATTACATAAGGCACACACCTTAGTGCGCGCATTCTGTTAAACACTCGTAGTGTTCGAACTGCGCACTAGGAACAGAATATCGCTATCGCGTTCAACTCTTAAAGGCGAAGCTTAGGCGTCCCCCAATTTTTTTTCACATTGAGCGAAACGTTACGGAATGACGCTAGAGAAATGTGGAAGTGGCATACGCACACTCATATGTTGAAGAGTCGCATATGTATTATATAACCAGTTGTTTACATGCAGGTACGCTAGTTCGTTGGTTGGTTGGTTATTGGTTCCTGAAAGAATGGCGTAACCCACTACGGGGAATCGGCCACCATACGTGCGGCAGTAGTATTTGTGGAAAAAAAGAAGGGGGGGGGGATATGCGGAAAAGATAATTTATAGGGAAGCAAAATATTTTTGGTAAACTTGGTTTCTTTATGAAATGCTAATTAAACCAATGTCAAATAATAGAAATAAATAAATTAATACATCCTTGTCAAGGAAGCGACCTACATCTGCAGTACGAGGTAGTGGGACTTGCCCGATTCCTCTGGCGCATACCTGCCCGAATTTTTGTGGACGCCACCCGGAGTTACTCCAACATTTAATGGCTCCGCTGGTAAGAGAAAGAATTAAACTGCAATTCTGGACGACTCTTTCCAAGTTGTCACTGTGGCAGTTAGGTCACGCACCCTTTTAAAAAGATGCCTGCGGCGTCGCTCGCTAACCCATCTTAGCCACCCTGCCTCGAGTTGTGGTCGCTTGTCGAGAGATGACACCGCGTTCTCCCCTCTTGCCTTCAATGGGGTTGTGGTGGTGTGACGTCTGGGATGGTGTGCACCTGCGCGCATGTGTTTTGCAAGCGGCCACCGCAAGGATCGCTAGCTACCGCCTCCAGTACAAACGACGAAATAGGAAAAAGGAAGGGCAAGAGGTTTTTGGCGAACGCGGCAGGCATTTTTCTAGAGGAGGAGTTGCCTGGACCCGTCGACGTGTTTCAGATACGAACCACCAGCAGCGACCACAGTGGAGGGCCGCAGTATCAAAATATTACAGCATCAAATGTCACTACGTCTATTGCAATATGTCCGACAGTGGATGTTTGTAGTCCTTTACGGGGAATGTGTTCACGGCTCTACATTTCCGTGCTTATAATGACCGGAGAAATAAACCAAAATTTAGCTGAGAAATTATAGAAGCAATTCTGTCAGTCATTTGCCAAATGCGACGCTTTATTAGGTGCCGCAGGATATCAACCCGACTATTAAAGACAGGAGCAAGCGCGGTCGAAGAATGCGCAGAAACAAAAATGAAATAAGGCACTGCGAAAAATAATAAATCACGAGAGATAAACAGCAGGTAAGAAGAGCAAAAGAAACGAGGAAGCCGTTTCGCTGATGCTGGTATTACGGTGTATTTCATAATATAACCAATAAAGTTGCATTACTGTTCGCAGCTTCGCTGGCATCAGGGATTCATACGGGAACCTTTCTTGCAGTTAAACGCAGACACGAAGCTATCGGCCCCTTGAAGCACCGCGTTACAGTCAAATGATCTCCGTACCCGTGTCTGAGTGTGACAGTAGCTGATGAAGAACAACTTTTCTTCGGAAAATGTGTGGGCCTTCGCCTGCTGGTGTTTCAGCGCCTGCAAGGCACGGAATGCTGGCAAGAAGCCCCGCTCGGCGATCTTCGGCAAAGGCTCATCAATTCTGAATACGTTTGTGGCTTCGTGTATTGTCGTAAGGCTGTCATTATCAGCGGCGTTCTCCAAGGTGGTCGTCGGATCGGCCACTTCCGTCAGAAGTCCTCCGGCCAACAACGCGGACGAGAAGGCGGCTCCGAGGCCCCCGTGGTTGATGGCGGCGTCCCCGTCTGGATAGAAGAAGGGCTGGTACGCCAGCAACATCGACATCGAGACTTCATTGAGGAGCGAATCGTAGAAGATCGGTTCCTTCGAGAAGGAGTGCGGCAGCCGCTTGTCTTCGAAGTAGGCGTCGGTTCCGATCAGCTCCGCGTTCGCTCTCCGCTCGGTGATCCAGTGGTCGAGAGACGTCGACTTGCTCGTGTTATGTGACGCGTAAATGAGCCGAAGCTTGTCCGGCCAGCGGTATTCAGGCTTGGGCCACAAGTTGACGTTCATCCTTCGGAACTTGCGCCCGACGTCTGCACCGACGCGCGAACCCGACTGTTCGTAAAGGACGGCCGTCTGTTCGCGGACATTGTTGAGGACGTCCTGGACCTTCCGCCTTAGCTCCTCTGGAAAGTTGATGTCGACGTTCTTGGCGAATAGCAGGATCTTGAAGGAGCTCTCCATCTGGGTCTCGCAGAACAACGGCGTGATCAGGTGGGCCAGTTCCTTGCTGCCGTACTTTTGGACAAAGAAGCTCGCGTCGGCGATGGGCGCGTAGATCTGGAGCACCCACCAGCCCAGGTGACTGCGGAGCAAAGCCGGGTCGTGATTGGCCGTGATATAGCGCACGGCTTGGGCCGTGCCTTTCTTTTTGACGACGGCCACGTCGTGCGGGCTGAAGTCCTTGCGAGGCCGGAAGTACGAGTTCATGAGGGCGACGAAGCGACCGGGTCGCAGACCGAAGGCCTTCGCCAGTGACTCGAAGGTGTGGAACTCGGGCCCCGATTTTCTGTGAACGGACTCCAGCATGAATGTCGTTCGTCGCGTGAATGTGAACACACGGTAGGTGTCGACGCGCTGAGTCGAGGTGTTTGCCGCTCCGTCGTCCACATCGAAGTGGAGGACGTACTGGTCGATGTAACGGCGCACCGTGGCATCGTCTCCCATGGATCTGTACTGGCTGCCCCAGAATTTAGCATACACGCTCGGGTCGACGTAGATGGCGCGTCGGCTCTTCAGGGCTTCCTCCGGAAGGAGCCTGACGTCGAACCACAGGGGCATGTTCCAGCGGACGCAGAGGTTGAAGTGGACCTCGAACGGGTCCCGGTCTCCCGTCGGCTGCTCGGGCCACGGAATGTCGAGGGTTCGTAGCAGCTCCTTGAAGATCGCGCGGGTCTCTGTGGCGTTCTCGGCGGACCGACTTTCGCAGGCCCTGAAGGAGGACGCCACCATGCTCTCGGGCGGCGAGGTGAAGTACGGACCCCTGATCTGATCGACAACTTTGCGCATCCAGAGATACTTGACGTTCCACTTGTAGTTCCACTGCTCCGATGCGTCGCCGCTTGGGTCCGATAGCCACCGTGACGTGACGTACTTCTTGAAGTCGAGGCAAGGGTCGATGCTGGCGTTGAGCGTCTCGGTGAGTAGCCCTTTGGACGTGAAGCAGTCGTTGCGATGGCAGCCGAGGCTCTCGAGGTAATCCGGATGATTGGACTCGGAGAGCGCGCGGAGAAACAGGTAGTAGAGGAGGAGTCCGGCGATCAGCACGCTTCCGCCGACGATGCAGAGGAAAGCGCATGCGCAGTGGTTGGGGCCGCCGGGACACTTTTTGTCCGTATCGCTGTCTGTCGGTATGCACTGAAATGAGAGAAGAAGGTTTATTGAAAAAGGATAACGCAATCGTCCATTCAGCAGTGAATTTGAGAAAAAGGAGTTAGAATTACATCGGGAGATGGGACGCCGGCAAGTTCGAGCAGCACCTTACTGTAAGAGTGATTGGCAGCGCCGCCAGTGGCGGTGCAGACCTGGCACCTCGATGTTGCATTGACAGGTGTACTCGTCAATCTTTCCAATTGTCACCGGATTACACGCTCAATGTTCGGCGCAAACAGCGTCTGAATTTATGGGACCGCCTGGAGTGTTTCCGATCGTTCTAACGAGATGACGCGCTCGAAACGAACACAGTTTGATGCATTCTAGAACTTAATGCGAGCACCCGCGCTTACGGTAGATTGTACAATGACGCATGTGAAAGGCCGACGCGCTTCACTCAAGGCGGCAGATTGTCCACGACCGACGAGATTGCTCGACGTTGCACTGTGAGTATTCTGGTTTGATGGGCACAAGTACGCCCAATAAGGAGTTTATTCTTTACCCGCGTGGCTCCAGCATTCTTCTCCGCGAAAAAGATGTGACAAGCTGCATGAGATGAGACGGTCGGTAAGCTGTCAGCGTTGTACAAACGTGCCATACTTCTAAGTGAACTGGACTGCACGAAAGAAGTCCTTCAGTAATCTGTCTAAGAAACTCGGCGCTCGCCTCTTTGCAACCCACTGAAATACGGCCGCTGTGACTGGGAATCGAACCCTTGCCTTCAATCTTCGGAGCGCGACACGTTAGGCGCTACGCTAGTACGGCGGGTAGGACAAATTGGTTGATTTGCGCTTAACCAGACACGTGAAAGACGATCCTTAAAGGGCCCCTGTCACACTTTTTCAGCATGGTCAGAACACGCTGCCGATCGGTAGTCGAGGCTCCCGAGAACACGTGAGCCGAACATTATAGCGCAGCACGCGGCCTGGAATTTACAATAAATCTCAGTCAGTTAAAATCCCTCCCTCTTCTCTCTACAAATGATGCCATATACTCAAATGACCGCGCCATATACCCAAGTTCACGGCCATTGGCTGATATGAGCATCGTTGGCAGCATAGTTACTGCGCCCGCCGCGGGAGTCCGCCATGTGTCCGCGCGCGCACTCGCGATCTCACTGAAGGTTAGTTGCGCGTTCAAAGAAAAAAAATTGCAGTGGCTTAACTCGGCTATGCCAGGATATACGTAGCGTTAGCAAAGGTTCAGCGGATTATTATGAGCTTTCCAGATTGTCTAGGATTAGCTTGATTGTCATGCTTACTGCTGCTCCAATGACACACACACGGTATACGTATTATATGGCACATGCATATTTATTTTTGCTCAACGTCAGGTTGCTTCTTCATTCTTCGTACGCTGAACCGCTAATTGCCAGGCAACTACTTCGGGCTCCGATAACATAAGCTTCTCGGCTATTCTGCGCTGTTGAGCAGCATTTGCGCTCTCCTCCATGGCGTTGCCCACCTGCAAACGCCAGTCAGAGGCGCTATCAAGCGGCACCAGCGCATTGTGAGACGGCGACTGCACAGCGAAGGCGAATAGCTGTGCGCGCCATGGCTACGACGTCACCCCTCTCGAATGCGCAGAGCAGCAGCGGCGAGTCGCGCGCGCCGGCGCCAGTCTGTCTGCCCGGCTACGACGCCACTCCTCCCGCTGTCCGCCACCAGCAGCGGCGAGCCGCGCGCGGCGGTGGCGGAGAGCGCGTGAGATGCCGGCTCCGCACTAATCTTCGCGCATGCGCAGCACGGCTCATGAGGAACCACGCGAAATCGGCTCCGGCTAGGCAAGTGTAGCTAACGCTACGAAACAAGAAAAAGTGCTACAGGTCATTACGCGCGCGTGAAGTGACTTTTTAGGAGCTGGCTCGCCAAGATTCTTATGCTCGCGCCTTGTCCTCACCTGCGTGACCGTCGGCACGGTGGCACACACCACTAGCGTGGTGTGTGCCGCCTTGAGCGCTGGCGCCATCTAGTGAGCATTCTTGAAATCACCGGAGAGAGCACAGCTACGCCGAGCGTGGTGTTAACCACGCTCGGCGCAAGCGCTAGTTAGGTGACTGCTCGAGGGCCGCACCTCTCGTTTCGCTGGCTTCCTTTCTCTTCGCCGGGAGTTCACTAAGTGAACACTCTACGTTGCCGCTCCGCAGCATGAACGGCAGCAGCGCGACGGGCTCGCAACGCAGCAGCAGCTCGGGAAGATCTCGCCTTGCCAATAACCAGCCAACACATGATGTCACGTTACGCTTTCCGATGCGTATCGTACGACTGCAAACGTCCCCCCACCATCAGGGGCACCTGTATCGATGTTGCCTTCTCGAACTTTCCATTGCGTCCCATCGTCGATGATCCCTTGGCAACATACTTTATTGATCATAAAGCAATCATCTTTAAAGGGAAACGAGTCCCCAAGCTCATCGAGGGACGCCCTTCTTGTACTTTGTAAAAGAACATTTCTTGTGTATATGTAATGCATATAGTTCATCCATCATAAAGCAATCATCTTTAAAGGGAAACCAGTCCCCGAACTCATCGAGGGACGCCCTTCTTGAACTTGGTAAAACAACATCTCTTGTGTATATAAAATGTTTATAGTTCATCGAAATATATATATACTTCATCAAAATGTAATAGACCATCCAGCCTTACAGTAATAAACATTGTGTATGTAATGCGTATATAACAACGTTGTCACGTTTATATACGATGGTAGAGGAATGTGTTTGAACTTGGTAAAACAACATCTTTTGTGTATATATTATGTTTATAGTTCATCCAAATGTATATAGACTTCATCAAAATGTATATAGTGCATCCAACCGTAAATTAATAAACATTGTGGATGTAATGTATGTATAACAACGTTGTCACGTCTATATATGATGGTAGAGGAATGTGTACGGTGCATTCGCGGGTTACCCGATCATCTCCGAGCAAGCTCCTCTAACATCATTCACTTCGTGGATATGGCGGTGAATTTTTACCCAGTGTCATCCCTCCCTGCTCAGCTTCCAACGCGTTCGTCGGGACGAGAGAAGAGAGAAAGCAATTACAGAGTGCGAAAATCTCTGTGTAACTCCGCTCGCACTTGACGGATTATAAAAATTTTTGCGGCAGTCGATTCGTGAGGCAATAAACTACTTTAGTGAGGCCATTCGATGGTTACTTGGAAAAGCGTTGCAGGGCCCCTTTGATAGAAACACCCCTAATCAGCGTGCAGACTGATAAGTATTTTCTTCAAGCTATATTTAATTAGGAAGTTACTGCGCGATCACTCCAAGTCAGGGTGTGCCGCAACCCAGTGCCCGTGCTGGGCCCAATGCTCAAGTTTCGCCCACTCGTCAAGAGACATCCAGGAAGCTAACGTGAACTCCCGGTATCATTTATCGCTGTTGAGCGCATAGTAGAGACGAAACCGTCGTGTACTTACGGGGATCGGCGAGGACCTGTGCTGTCGGGGCATTATCACGGCAGCCATTTTCTTCTTCTTCTCCTTCGACCAAGGCCATCTTGCGAGACACGATTTTCTGCGCGAGACGTAATGTTGATGACGATAATTCCTGTTTTCCAGTGGCGCGCCCACACTGCGGATGGATAGCCCACGAGCCGCGTGGTGTCATTACAGATATAGTTGTTTTAAAGCGAAATCCTTAAATACCTCATCAAACGCGAAATTTGACCGTCGGCGACGTTGAAGTCAATGCGAGTGAAGCCAATAATCAGCATCATGTGATGATTTCCCCACATGACCTCATCATGGCGTCACAGATCGTTAAAATTTGTGACGTCATCATTACGTCACATAGCGTGGCGCCATGTAATGAGATGAGCGAGCCCGACACGACCGCTCTTTAATCACTGACTCGAACGCAAGCGGCACATGCCTCATGCAGGAGCGAGTGTCTCGGTGGTTTTAGATGCGACGCATAATCTGCTGCCGCTACAAAGTCATCACATGGTATCGCCGTTTGGTGAAAGGTCGGCCGATCGCGGAGGCCCTGCGAAATCCCGTGACGTGCAGAAAGCTTTCAATGCCTGCAATTCCGGAGGCAGTGCGAAGCCACGTAAGGTGCGGAACGCTTTGCCGGGGGTGAGGGGGTAGGTGATTGATTCAATCGAATGAGATGAAAACTTCCGCCTTCGGGTCGTCTCAGGCGAATGCACACGGCACCGTATGAATTTTGTCAGCAGTGAGTGTCTATCGTACGGTCAGACAAACCGATCGATGTAACTGCGCGGTAACGAACACGGACGACAAGTAGACAGGGGGACAAGCGCAGTCAGTCCTCTGTCTACTTGTCGTGCGTGTTCTCTACAGCGCAGTTACATCGATTATGAATCACCAACTGGCCCAATCGTCCACTGTGATTGGTAAGACAAAGCTTTGGCTCCCGGAGATCAGTGGTCACCTTTCTCAGTGAGCCGTGAGCTTGTGCTGAATGGCTAGCCCCGTTCACCAGAAGTAGGTGGTCCTGAAGGCGTCGGCATGTTAGCTAAAAAGAACTTACAACGACGGAGCAGTTTAAATGACCGCCCTTTCGTCGTCTCATGTCTCGCGTTGTCGTCACGGAGCTGCCACGTTTGACACACACAAGCCGAGCAGGCTTCACGAACAGAAAAGTATACAAAATATCACATGATCATGCGAAAAGGACAGGAAAGAGCGCGATAGAGCAGATAAAAAACAAGAAAATAACACAAAAGAACAGAAAAGAGTGGATAAACTGAAGATAAGCACAAGGCAAACGCAGGCCGAGCCCGGGCTGTCGTATGATGTCGTCGTCTCATGTAGCTTGGCGCAACGCTCGCAAAACCACGTATAGCATAGCCATCTGTAGCGTATTGAGCGCACGCTCGCGCCAAGGAGATGTCTTCTTCCTCCTGTTATTCGAGATTCTTGATGATGATATCAAGTGCGGAGCATTTCAGGGGCCCGAGCTGTCGTATGCGGTCGTCGCTTGGCGTAACGCAGGCAAAACCACGTATAAAAATAGCAAAAAAGGAAGCAAGCCAGAAATAGAAAGACAGAGAAAAAAAGGCAGAAAATAGGAAGAAAAATAGAAATAAATAGAAATAAACAGAGAAAAAAGGCAGAAAAAACGGAAAAAGAGAAAAAGAAAGAGAGGAGGAAAGGAAGAGGGAACTGAAGAGAAACAAAGAAGGCTGCCCAGCTCCGCACTTCCTTCAGGCTTGGCCCCACTAGTGCAAAGCTGCGTTAATCCTTCTTCCGTTTGACATCTCTGTTCTGGGATACTGCCACAAGGATGTTTCCATCCAATGCAAAAGATGAAGAAAAGCGTCGCCGTGGTGAGGCCGAGTAGTGGGCATGAGCCATCGGTGGAGGATAAGAAGAAGAAGTGTGCTTTTGGTGGTGGCGGAGCTGTTTTGACGAGCGCAACGCGAAGCGAGCGAGACCGTACTCGGCTTCGCACGACTGCCTATACGTCACCGAGAGAACGTTCCTCGTTCTCGCGGACGACGCGCAGGATCGAGACCGACAGCCAGGCGAAGAAGAGATCGGGCACGGCGAGAAGGGGGCGATGGGGCGCCGACGAAGGTGGGACGACTCGACGATCATCATCGACGTCAACCCGATGCACCGAGTGCCGCTGGTGATCGTCAACGCTGTTGTCTTCGCCTTCTGTTCTATCGTCGTGTTTGCCTGCGTGAGTTTCGAATTTACGGCGTGATTGGACTCGAGCTATCGAGATATGAGGCGGTGAAAAAGCACACGGCACGGTAGCTAATTTTCATACTCTAAACAGCACAGTAGCAGAACATCCGGTAGCCGTCACAGGCGGGATGGTCACGGGACGTGAACAGAAACGTCGCGTGTGACGTCACGGGTATAAATCAAAACAAGGCAAAAGTTAAGGTGAAGATGGAGACCTTAAGAGATGAATATTTTTGAACAGGGTGTGTGACTGGAGTCACCGTTTCGAGAGGTGGTCTTGTCTTCTTCAAGGCAGCAACTGCCTACCTTAGCGCATGTTTGCGTGTGCCCCTTGCACTCTTTTCCAGCCATAAAGGTGGACAGAAGAGGGCACTCACCCGTGCCCTCTTCTACATCCCCTTTGTGGTTGGTGCAGAATATACGAAGAGTACGTTTGTGCGCTAAGGTATAGACAATCGATGCCTTGTAAAAAACGAGAGCTTAGGTCGAAATAATGGATCCAGCGATACCCCCTGTTGAACAATATTCATCACTGGTATAGTGGCACGTCGCTGACAACTCTTGCTCTGGCAGTAATGATGCCGGCAGAGCAGTGCGAACCTCGAAGCCGTACGGCGTAGGTTACTTCTCCCCCTCCCCTCCCCCCCTCCCCGCCCTGTGAAACGATTCACTGGTTGGTGGTGGTGGTGGTAGTGGTTTGAAGAGGAAAAGGCGCCTAATTTCTGCAGCCCGGTCGGGAGCACGGCGCAGCGCCTCTGGTTGACACTGGCAAAACAGCGGCACTTACCCCCCCGCAACGCCAGAAAGAATATTTCCCCTTTCAAATTCCGGAGGTGATATGACGTCAGACGTGGCGTTTCCGCTCAGGTCACGTGACTTTCCCCACGTTTGAAGGCGACCGAAAGAACCGCTCTGAGTTTATTATGGTAGAGGAACACACGTCGATGCAAGCAGTTATCTTACATTGCTTCATAGAGTTAGCGCTATTTATTTTTAGTAATACTGGCAGTATAAATCGGACACGGGCATTTTGACGAACTAGAAACGTGCGTGCAGTTTTCAATGTTCACTTAGAAGATTTTTAGTAAATATTCAAAGTTACTTAGGCAATTTACTGTGCGCCGGACTTGCGGCGCAGAAAGATGCGTTTGCAGGCACTTTTGCTAGATGGCGCCACGATATCCACTTGAGTGACTTGAGGTCGAGATAGCGGCTGATTTCAGGGGCGTAGCCAAGGGGGGTGTTGGGGGGGTTCAAACCCCCCCCGAAATTTTTCAGTTTTGCTTGCGTATATACACACGCACACATACAAACGCACGCACGAACATACACAAAGTATGGTTGAACCCCCCCCCCCCCGAAAAAAATTTCTGGCTACGCCCCTGGCTGATTTCCCTTCGTTTGACTGAGTTGCGAGTAGTAGTGCGTTTTCTTCTGGGCTTTGTGCTGGCACCTACTTCCAACTCTATTTCCCACGAGCTCACTTTCGTCAATTACGATGGAAGTTGAATACCAGCTTCAAGTCTAGCTTCTGTCTCATGGGCTGGTGACGGTCGCACGGTAGCGTAATGGCGGCAATGGCGGCGCCTTTGTGGTCGGAGATTCTAATGCATGGGCCTTATGTGGACATTTTCCTCTAGAGTCAGCACTAACTATATTCATTACTTATCCTCACTGGTGTGCAACTCTTGGCGTCGATGACGGCGCAGCTGTACTCCTTCGTGGAGCGATACGACGGCATCACGTTCCGGCAGCGGTCGCTCGTCATCAGCTTCGTGGTGAACACCGAGGTGTCCGCCCTGGCCGCGTCCGGTCTGCTGCACGTCATCAGCTTCATGGGTTTCATGGGCGCCCTGCGCGAGAACGTGTGCCTGCTGCGCAGCTACCTCTGGGGAATCTGCCTGCTCCTCACGCTGGACCTGATCTTCATCGCGAGCTGCTTTGTCGTGCCTTTCATCAGCAGAGGCGTGAGTGGAGAAGCACTCTCGCTACTGTCATATCCTAGTGAGAGGCACCTTGCACGTTATGCATGAAATAGGCAGCGCTGCAACGCTCACAACGATGACTGCAGACGACAACGACACGGACGGAGAGCATCTAACTGCTGATCTAATGAAACGAAAAGACAAAAAAGGCCGGAAGAAGACATAAAAGGAGAGGGAACTGTAGGAAAACCGTGCATGAGCAAACGCAAATGCTGACAATGGGGAAAAAAACGTGCCTCTTTTTCTCGGAAAAAGAAAGGAAATCTGCCTGTTTCATCCATCACGTCCCAAATAGCCCCTACACAAGCTCTTCTGAATTGCACGCTATATTGCACAATGTCCTTCAATTTTTGAAAAGAAGAAAAATAGCGTAATACTGCTCTATAGGAATGCGGTAAATCGGTAGCTTGAAATGTGGAGAAAGGCTACCGAAAAAAAAAAAAACTGTGGAGGCGACCCTAATCCTACAATTAGTTAGGCGTCTAGTAGTTGGCGTTGGTTTGTCCTGGTGTATTCCTTGGTTTGACTGTGTTTCGCGCGCTGCCCAAGCGGATCTCGGAGGCCACGTAGCACGAAGCGCGTGATTGAGATCTTCTCCGCCAAGTGCCGCAACGATCCCAGCTGCTCACAATCTTTAACTCTGTTAATTTGATCGATTATCCTAACAGTTGGTTGCTCTTAAGTAAACTTATGCTCCGATATCACGTGTATCAGATATAAATCTGAACTTGAACCAGAACCATCAATTTCTTGTTTTTTTAGAAGACTTTCTATGAATATCCGGAAAACCGGAAGTAGGTGCTTAGACCGGATATGCTTGGCAGAGTAACAAGAGTAATACGGTGAGCGCGCGCCACTGAAAAAAAAAAGAGATAAAAACCTGTCGTCTACCTGCTCAAAGAACGAAGCTGCAAAGGAAATCGTTATCCGAAGACTTCCTGCTTATTGGTCAACGCAAATCGCTTGTTCGATATAGTGAATATTTCGCCTTGTCGGGGCTCGACTTGATAAATCAAATATTCATTGCTGACATGAGATCAGAATGTCCACTCAAATGCACGGCAGTATGCCTTCGTAGACCATTGGTTATTTTTCTTAGCGTATATCCGGCAGCTTCTTCAAGATATGTAATCTGTTTTCAATGTATGGCAAAGATATATCTGTTCAGTGCAATCTGAGGCATAAAAGGTATACGTATGCCACCTTGGTTCCCCGTGCGTCGTTCAAAATTGAATGAAAGGTCAGCTACGATTTCAAATGCTGTTTGCATATTGTCAACGTGGACAACTAATTGTAATTCTATTTTTTACATGTATAACTAAACCTCGATATAACGAATTCGGCAAAATTGGCAATTTACTTCGTTAAATCGAAACATCATTAAATTGAAACTCAACCTTTTAAGCAAAGAATAATCGCGAAAGGCATTTTTTTTTGTGCGCGGGATTTGCCGGAAGAATTTTTGAATAATACGCCAGTACAAAAAACTAATTTCGATAACGCGACAAATAAAAACAGTTTTCTGGAACCGCGATCCTGCGACCGCGGCTTGATGCTGCACCGGCGAAGAAGTCCACTTCACAGTGCCTGAACGTCACGCGTAAAAAAAAAAAGGAAATTAAGGTTAATGAAGTTGTTACCTACCAAATTAAGGTCAGACGCACTGTGGTAATTTAAGATAAGCTTTCGCAAAAACCGCGTGGAGCTCAACCATGTCACCAATGGCCTTAGAAGATGTCCCAATTTATCCCCTGGGTGTTCCTCTGTGGCAGCACTGAAACTACGTTATATTGAAATTACGGATAGCACGATTCGTTATATTGAGGTTCAATATACACGGTTTTATGCGAATACGAATTTGTGAAAAGTGAAATACTTCGTTACACAGAGAAATTAGTTATATTGAAGTTCGTTATATTAAGGTTTATCTTTTTCGCAGAGCGCGCAGAGCGTGTTCAGCATCGACCTCATCGTCAGCTACAGGGACAACCCGGACTACGCTCGACTCGTCGATTATACGCAGGTAGGCGGCGGCACTGCAGTCTTACCAGTAAACTGCACGAAAGAGAATACTCGTCGGCAAACATAGAACCACTAAAGAGCGTCGCACGCGTAATGCAAAGGTTGCGGGTTCGATCCCCAACGATGGCGAGTTTTTCTTGCATTCCGCAAAAAAAAAAAAAAAAACAGCGTTCGGTAATTTAAAAGCGGCCATAGGCCCTTTGTTGCAAGGGCTTCAATTGTGAAATTCGACCCGATCGCCTGAAGTAAAAAGGTAATTAATTTAGTTTATATTATTAGTGTCGTAATTGATGCAATTAGTCATAATAATGTCTGCCGCTACAGGAAAAGTAATTATCAAGACAGCTAGCAAATATAGCATTTTCCATATTATATTTTGAGGATTTGCGGACGCGATTCATGAAACATTAGTACACGGGTGTTTTCTTTTTTCATTTCGCACCCATCAAATTGCGGCGGCCGTGGCCGGGAAACGAACCCGTGTCCTCGAGCTTGGCAGCGTGGCACCTCACCTGCTAAACTACAACTTCGAGTATTTCGATTAGATATTACAGATAACGAACCTAATGCTTTCCTTGATTCATTTTCCGCTGGCCCCACATATCGCACTGTAGTTCCTGTCATTAAAAAGAACGCCGCCGATGCTGCCATGCGCATCCGTCAAGCCTCTTAATTGTCATTGAAAAGCATGAATAACTTTTATCAGTAATAAATATGGCAGTAAATATCATAGAGAAGCTAGCTCAGAAAATACGTTGACACAAGCCAGGAACGTAAATACGAGACGAGCGCTAACTTCAAACTAAAATTTATTCTCAGAATCCACGCCTATTTATCAACCAGCAAGAATTAAAACACCACATCGTCATCCAAGAACGTACATCTTATCCCACAATGAACAGCATGACGCCACAACATCTTGATCGACTCTTACAACAAAAATTATACACGCAAATGCAACGCGGTCAAGATAAGCTAAAAACAGAACGCGGGCGATTATGGTACCCGTGCTCAGACTAGAGAGTTTGATCACGCGGAAAGCGTAGGTGCCAGGTTAGCTGTAAGGAACGCTAACTCACAGGGGTGTAGGCTCAGGGAAGGCTCGCTGGCAAACTCAAGATCGTTCTTTTGAATAAAAAAAAAGCTTCCACGATCTCTCTGGACACCTTATTATGGTTCCGGTACAAGCCTCGTGTTTATGTTCCTGGCTTGTGTCAACGTATTTTTTGCGCTACCTGCTCTATGATGCATTCGTGCTAACTCGCCCTGATTTCCGTTCTCGTAAGTAAATATCACATTTCATCATAATCATCCTCTCTGCCCTATTGGCTTGTCTCAGTGATTTCCAGTTTATCTGTCTTGTGCGAGCTGATGCCATTTTGTACCCGCGAACTTCCTAACTTCGTCACTCCATCGAACTCTCTGCCTTCCTCGACTGCGTTTCCCATCCCTTGGTAACCACTCCGTTGGTCTTACGGACCACCTGTTGTCTGTCACACGCATTCCGTGGCCGGCACGGGTTCATTTCTTTCTTTTGATGCTGATTAGAAGATAATAATAACAATAATTTTGGGGTGTTTTACGTCCCAAAACCACGATATGATTATGAGAGACGCCGTAGTGGAGGGCTCCGGAAATTTCGACCACCTGGGGTTCTTTAACGTGCGCCTACATCTAAGCACACGGGCCTCAAACATTTTCGCCTCCATCGAAAATGCAGCCGCCGCGGCCGGGATTCGATCCCGCGACCTTCGGATCAGCACTAGAGCACCATAACCGCTAGACCACCGTGGCGGGTGATTAGAATAACCGCTACCCCTGTCTGTTCCTCGATAAATTCGGTCGTCTCGCGATCTGTCCTTGTTACGCATACCATTTTCCGTTCAAGTACCCGCTGCGAGGTCTTTAGCTTGTTCTCTAGTAACTTTAATAATAATACCTGGGGTTTAACGTCCCAAAACCACTATATGATTATGAGAGACGCCGTAGTCGAGGGCTCCAGAAATTTCGACCACCTGGGGTTCTTTAACGTGCACCTAAATATAAGTACACGGGCCTCAAACATTCTCGCCTCCATCGAAAATGCAGCCGCCGCGGCCGGGATTCGATCCCGCCACCTTCGGGTCAGCAGCCGAGTGCCATAACCACTAGACCACCGTGGCCGGTTTCCTCTAGTAGCTTTGTTATCCTCCATTATTCAGCCCCGTATGTTACAACTGGCAGTATGCAGTTATTTCATACTTTCCGCTTTAAGGACAGCGGCGAATTACCGGTCATTAGTTGCGGGATCCTGTGATATGCGATTCATCCCCACCATATTCTTCGGTGAATTTCTTTTTCGTGATTAGGCTCCCCTGTCAGTATGGCTGTGCGAGTAGCGAATTTTAGAACCGAATGGAAAAGCGATGACACCGAAATGAACACGAATAGGGATCGAATACTATTCGAATTATTCTTGAATAGTAAGACAACCATTTTCAAAGCCGCCTCATAGCAATAATGCAACCATTTTCGAAATAGCCTAAGGATTCCGCAATATTTTACTTGAAACAAATATTCACAAGCTTTAAGAAAGGAACATTACGATTACTTTTAACCGACAAAAGAGAATGCCCCGCATACGTAAACTGAAGCAAGCTCGCATACAGCAACAGCAACTAGAGCCTTAGAAATATTTTATAACTGCAGGCTGAAATGTAGAAGTGACTACAGCATTCAATGTGGCACTCTGTCAACAGATTTTATATAAAACTCATATATAAATATTAAACAATATTCGCGAATCATGACAATCATCATGATTATCATGATGAAGATAGTGGATTGATTACTCTGTCGCTTCGACGACACTGCATCTTGGTAACTCTACGATTAAAACGAGAAACCTTACGCCTCTCTGTTCCAACGTGTCGTTCCTTGGAGGTTCTTTTCATCCGGGATAATTATTCGAAAAATATTCGAAAAATATTCGATTTTTGTAATAGCCGTATTCGACTCGAGTACTGAATCGAATAGAACGCCATTCGATTCGTTATTCCAAATTTTCGAATATTCCCGCACCCATACCTGTCAGTGATTGATCGAGGTATAAACATTCCTGCGCAACCTCTAAATATTGCTTAATAGCGTTAACTTAGAAAGTTTTCAGTTATTGGCACACTCCTACAAGCAGGAGTCGTTCGAGTGCTGCGGTGTCACCGAGGCGCGGTACCGCGACTGGGACCACAACGTCTACTTCAACTGCTCCACGTCGAACCCGAGCTCCGAACGCTGCTCCGTGCCGTCCTCGTGCTGCAGGCGTAATAACGCCGTCGGAAGCCGCGACGCCCCGGTGAAACCCGAGAACGACCCGGAGGAACGGCTCAGGCGACGCTTCTGCGGCAGAGGAGTGCTCAACCTCACCGAGCAGGAGGCCTGGAAGAAGGTGGGCGGTACAAGCATTCTCACTGCACGCAAATGTGCCATAGTCGGTTACGACACAAGAGAAAAAGAATGTCAGGTCTAGCCACAGCCGCTGTCTCTCCCATGGAGAATTCCCATAGATGCCTCCATCCAATAGCGCTCACTCATTTTCGTGACGTCAAGCGCTTCTATAGTGTTTTCAGACAGTTGACGTTCCCATAGAACTTTGATGTAGCGCGAAACGACACACGGAAACGAGAAGGCACATGAGGACACCACACAGCGCTACTGGCAACATGTCTATATTGAAAAGCAGACCGCTTATATTCCCCAATCGCCAGGAAGACAATCGAACACGTGGGATGACTCAGAGACATGCGCGAAAAAAAACAAAAAACAACTACTCTACCTAAGCGAACTCATGACAAGGATAATACCGTAAATCACCGCTTACGCAAGAAACTCAACTCCTTAGGCGACAATGCTGTCGCCTATATGTGTCCGTGTGTAGTTTAGCGCTACATCAAAACTGTTCAAATGATTCTTCAACAAACCCACGTTGCAACCCTCGTTTTTCCCATAGAAGACGCGCGATAAGACTACTTTGCGGATGGGTATCGGTGCCGCCATGTTGGTCTGTTGACCTTGCCGTTTTGTATCTTGAACAATTAAACGGATATTGCTACGGTAGACGTGTACGCATGAAAATGGTTGGGTTGGTACATTCGACGTTTCCTGACCTTATCAATTAACGTCGCGATATACAAAAAGCAAAAAAACGTTCGTTTAACAGCCCAAGGTGGCGGCGTCCTTATGTCTTACGTGTAAAACTGTCTCTATATGCGACGGACTGCTGGAATGATGACGACGCCAAACGAGGATCATCTTGCAGCATAGCTTGCATCGGGTGCCGAGCCGCGTTGTTTTCTTCCTCTTCTGCGGCGCTACACCACCGACAACGCTTCTGACGGCGAAAAAACAATTGCTGCAGCCGCGGCGAAAAACAGAGACAAAATGAGAGGCAGACGCGACATTTATTGCCGCGCATGCTCAGATTTTGCCTGTCTCAAACCACGTGTTATCTGTAGATGTCGCGCTTGAAGGCTTGCAGCCCCTAGCGTGATGCTGCGTCCTTCTAGACAAGCGTGTTGACATCTGTGCCATTAGTTTACTAGCTGGAGAATGTCAACCCTTTCCCTACCGAGTTTTTGGCCGAAAACGATACGAAAATGCCAATTTTCTTATTTGCCTATTTGGTTCTACGTGGCTTGAAACAACAAAAAAATTATTCAAAGGCGCTTTATTCGCAAGATGCAAGCAAAATATATTTTTTTTCCCGAAAATGTGCAGAGGATTGGCTTCACTGCGCAGTACCACTGAAGGTGCCCTAACCTCTCCAGTCTTCGGTGCAGAAAATGTCTGAAATTTAAGAAATGCCGCCCGCATCTTCCCACGGGGGGAACTTGAGTAAATGCGTCGCAGAGTGGTGGGGGTATCGCGTCATCATCATCAACGACGTGAGATCGGGCGCGTTTATACTACAGGGTCGATGAGAGTTATGGCGACTTGCAGCTCACTTTAATTATACATGTACGCTGTGAATTTTCATTGTTTGATCACGCACAGGAGAAAAAGGGGGGACACGAGCCGAGCATGCGAGGGAGGGAGAGGAGAGGCTTGCTTCCGGCACGGGACGAGCCGAGCATGCGCAGTGGGGGTGTGGACGGCGCCGCCGACGCCGCAGGTATGACTAATAAATGCTCCGCATTTAAAAAAAAATAATGTGCAGGGACAAGCGAGTCCGTGAAAACAAACCTTGGACGCGCCCGTTGAGGGTTTGCTTACATCTAACGGCGTCCTCTGCCGATACGTCGAGACGCGGTCGTCGTCCGCGAATCCGATGATTTAGAGAAACTGGTGCTATATGTAGTCACTGCCACACTTGCAGGAGAACTAAATTTCATTTTTCATTTCACAAAACTTCAACAAACAAGCGTATTTTGCCCTTTTTCTGAACGGAGCTGTTGCAGGCACGCGCACGCCGCTCGCGCACAGATAACAACATTTCACGTCCCTTCCCGACCAAAATGCATGCCTCGGGCACGTTTCAAAAAATTGCATTGTGCCACTTGTTTCACTGCGCCAAAGAGAACACAGCAGAATGAATCACCGTAGATAAACTGCGGCGCCACCAAATGCTTGTTTCATGGTGGGCGAGCCCAGCCCGTCCTCCGCAGGAGCGGTACAAGCCATGTGGACGAGCTCAGCTCGTCTTCGGTAGGAAAATGGTTAACCCAGTCCGAGTTGAAAGACGAGAGCGTGGTTCCTTCCTCGCCTTCACTACCCTTAAAGGAGCACTGACATCAAATTTCAAGATCGAGATGTGCCCGTCATTCGATCGCTTGGTATGCATAGGTCTTCTTGGCCAAATTTGAACGGCATCCGTCGCGTGGAAGTTATTTTAATTCGATGTCAAACAGCGTAGGAGAAAAAACAAAAAATCGGCTGCCCTGCAACATCGACACTAGTGCTACGTGTTCGGTGTCATACATTGCACAAAAATCACCCTGAGTGACGATAGGCTAGTAACAATGACGTCGACAATCTCTGAGTGTGTTTGGAGCCGACTGCCAGCCATGCTTTCACTCTCTTTGCTGTGTCGAAGCGTGCGGCGTGCGTTTGCGGGGCGCACGTGCACAATACGACGACTGGCACCCGGCGAGGCCTATTGTTCCGCACCCCTCTCGCTTTGTTGTCGGGCTGCTCTCGAGGTAGTTTTCGTGAGGGGTCACGCGCTTAACAGGTTTAACCCATACCGAGGCACCCACATACTTTCAATCTCTACCGCGCGCGGGGCCCCGATTTGAAAACCGCGCTTTCTACGTCACCACAGCTTGAGTGCACGTGTCTTTGACGCTCCCCGCATGGGTCGCTAGTTTCTTGTGGTTTTTAGGCGGGCGTTTTGAAGTGACGCTAAAATGGTCACAATTAACTACGCTAGAATTAGTTATACGATACGCTAGAGCATTTACGATTTAACTTAGGGATTACCAGACCCAAAGCTACAAATTACAGTAAAAAAGTCACCAACAAAAATTTTGCTGTCAGGGGTCCTTTAATACGAGCGCTGTGTTCTCCCCGTCACTTGTTTCTTCATAAAACACGTGGTCACTGTCTCAGCACACTGCAAACGGGTTTGAGCCTTTTAGGGAGTTTCGGGCTCGACGCATAACGTGCATCCAAAAGGTACTACGCAAAACCCCCTTCAAAACGAGGTTCAAAAGGAGGTTTTATTTACATCCTTTAAGGGTGTGATTAGACGGAACTAAGGAGGTAAATTTGTGTTTTATTGAACTCATTTTGAGGGCTTGAACGGAGCGCATTGGAAGTTTTTCTGGTTCTTTTGAGAGCTTTTAAAGCCTCCTTTGGAGGTAAAGTTGGTGTTTTTATGTAAGCCATTTTGGGGCTTGAACAGAGCGCATTGAGAGTTTTTCTGCTTCTTTTGAGAGCTGTTAAGCCTCCTTTTATACGAGGCCCTAGAGCGGTCGCGAAATGAAAAAAAAAAAGTATATTTTAGGCTGTATCCTACGTTTACCGGCAATTTCCGCTACTATTTATCACTAGAACATAATAGAAAATGGACATCAATGTATTTATGCACAATCATGACATTTGCATACAAGTACGCACGACACAGGAATCGAACTCGCGACCACACGCACTCAAGGCAAGCACTATAACCATTACACCACAGCACCACCACATGCAAGCTTGTTTTTTTCGTGGGCTTATATATGTACCAATGTACAAAGCGGCTGGTAACCCGTCGGCACAACTTCAAACTTCTGTTCTTGTACCATCGGCGTGTGTTTGCTCTTGCGGAAGGTCAATACATAACTTGTGGTGCGTCATGCAGGCCGAGCCGATCGACGCAAACACCCTCGGCTCCGAATTATCCGGTCACCGTGTCGTGCCGCTAGAAAAATTATAAACGTGTGCCCTCTTCACTCGCGCTAAATTCGTGAATACCAGCGTGACGAAGGTATCTTCAGATGAGCGAACGTATGTGCATTCCATGAGCGTATGCTGTGAAGCAATTTTCGTTATTTCTGCAGCCGCGAACTGCGCGCATCCAGATGCGGCAGCGTGTTATGAGCGGTTCGAAGACCGCCTGCGTTCTCATATGAAAGTTACACACGCAGATGCCCGACTTAGAAGAACATTGTAACGCGCCTACATTAAGTGCATTTAATGCGCGCGTACTGCCGCGAGCTGCACGCAGGGGCAGCAGCGCGCTCTGAGCAGCTGAACAAAAATCTGTTTCCGCAATTAGCGCTTATTCGCAATGCACCCTTTAGCGCGGACCGCCTGCGTTCGCATATGAAAATTAGACACGCAGAAAGTTCCAGAGCTACAAGGACATTGTGACGCGCCTATATAAAGTGCGTTGAATGCGCGCGTACAGCCGCGAGCAGCGCCTTCTGAGCAGCTGAACGCTTATCTATTTCCGCAATTAGCGCTTATTCGCAATGCACGCTTTAGCACGGCATTCAGTGATTCTCTATAACGCATATTCAGTATTTATTTGCTTTCATACTCGGATACTACCTACATTTCTTACTAATTAGCTTTATTGGTAAGCATCACGCCACCGCGTTAAAGCGAATGCCTAACGCGTGCCCCAAGGTCAAGGACAACCTCCCCAGTTTACCAGTGACAGGTCTCCCACAAAACAAAAAGTTAATGCACTTGCACTTCTCTCTTGTGAACGTCCATGTGTACTTGGCCCTCCCCTCAGACAGATGATGCAGTACCCATTAAAAAAAGCATTACCCTCTTCCTCAATGGAACAGCTGTTCTTGAGAAAATATGGTTCTGTTGAATTACTTCACCACAGCAGCAGAGAGGTTGGCTTGTTTGCAATTCAGAATTTCACAATCGTAACACAGAAACACGAGGACTGTAGCAAATATGCAGAAAACTGGAAACAACTATCATATGTGCACTCCCTCGTCCACCTGCACACTACGTTAAACTTCATTTATACAACAGCAACCTTCAATTATGCTACTATTCATAAAAGATCACCCAATCTACGTTAGAACACAGTGATGACTTTCTGTCTTTCTGTTGCCTGTCTTCTACAATGTGTCATAAATCTGTGAATCATCTGTTCAATGTGTTTGGTAATAAAACACAAGCAGTTACATTGAGCAGGCAGTGTTTCAGCAATTTGTTTTACAAGCACAAATTCATTTCTTCAATTTGCATGCACGACAAGTAGTCATACTTCAATTGATACAAGACCCAGTGGTTGCAACATTTATGCGAATCAAAACAGGAGCAGTTCTCGTGTCAATGTAAGGATATAGGTATATATTTCCATCGTCGTGCACAGAACCTACTCCCAAAACGAACACGTGGAACAACATATACAGTACAGCCTAAGCACTATACATAATTCACAGCAGTAAAGCAATATGAAAGTAGGGTGTAAAATCTCATCATGATGCACACAAACGTGTGCACTTCAACCGTGCCAGTATGTAAGTATAATCCAAAAAAATAAGCTACCCAAGGAACTTGGTGTCAGCCTACACACGAAGGCAACTAATTAGTACAATAAGGCTAGCATCACTTTGGGAAATATGAAACCGTGTAGACAGGCAGTGTACAGTTTTTATTGCATTAGTTTGCTCTATGGCATCAAAACATGTCGCACATGATTTTGGAGTTTCCTACAAAGAAGCCCAAAATAGACCTGTGATGTTGACTGTAGGTCCACTTACCAAGGTGCATAAACGCATTCAGCAGTGCCCACAAAACTACACGGTTGCCTTCGTATGTTGCTGTACATATTTACTCACAGATACCTGGAAGCCATCGTAAATTCTGGAAGTGTGCTTGGGAACTTGTCGGCATAATCACATGACTGCAATGTACCAATACTTCTAATATGCATAACAAGTACAGCCATGCTTCAATGTTTTTATGCCAGCTAGTGCCATCTGTAACTCAAAAGTTCATCCTTAATTCCTCACTTGATGGCTTACGCATAATTGCCGCATTGAAAATCATCCAAGCACCATGGCTGCAACGTCAACTTGCAATTAGGCAATCACAGGCACTAAATAAAAAATTCCTGTAAATAGTGACTGGTCGCTTTGCACATTGGATCCTAGGACTTGATATGCCATGAGGATGAATAAAAATTGACCACACATATATAGAGACTGTGAAACAGTCAGGAGTTCATTTCATAGGTAAGGAAAACGTGAAAACGAAGTCAGAACACATAGCAACAAGGGGACGGAACGACACACTACTAACAGCTGAAGTTGAACATGTGCGGCTTTTTAGTCATGTGTGTTTATACCTTTCTGTGGTTTTGATTTAAAC